>NW_027413793.1:2067000-2381500 GCF_048544455.1 Silene latifolia
GATGACCCGAAATCCTAGTTCCCTTCTCTTTATTGTTAATTTCTTCTATTTTTATCTCTCTTGCCTTAGTCTCTTTAGTTTAGTTAAAACAATCAAAACCCCCAATTGTGACATCAGACAGACCGAGTAGACAAGTGAATAGTGACCGCCTCCGTGTGGAGATCGACCCTACTTATCGCTAGCTTCTGTTAGTTATATTTAGGTATTTAAAAATCTCATAAAAATTGAAATATTCATAAAATTCAAAAATTCATGTTTATTTTAGCATATAGGTTGAGTCGGAACGGTGGATTTCAATGATGAAATTGCACTGCAATTGTCTTTTTGCTTAAGCCTTGCATTGAACTACTATTCTTTTTAGCATTGTCTTATTGCATACCTACGAATTAATGTTTAAATTTAGCTGAACGAATAGACTTGACCTGAAATTTTGGCAACCTACTTATAATTTCTAAGGATTAGAGCCTTATAAACTGGTGTCATTTGTGACCGGTTTCATGTAGGATTGTGAGTAGTTACTCCTTGCATAACATGTATCATCAATTTGCACGTATATGAAATTCAATTGCTTTTTGCCTACATACATTCGGGTTAGTGGTTGGTTCACATGCAGGGAGGTGCTTACAATTTCCCTTTCTTTCATTTTTACCCATTTAACTCCACATTAGCCAAATTTGCCTGTTGACCCTTAGCTACATTCCAAATTCAGCCTGCCTTGTCAAGCTAGTTTAGTGTATGTTTTGCGGTATATATTTCATTGTGCCAAGTTTGGCTCGTATTCTGTTGATTCGGAGTTGGTAATCTAATAAGAAAGGGAGGATGATGAAAAAAAGACATGAAAAATGAAAAAAAAAAAGGGAATTCGAAAAGAAAAGAAAAGAAGAAACCGAAAAAAAATAGAAAGAAAAAGATTTCGAAAAGAAAGATGTTGTTTGTTGAGACGGTTTCGCTCCCATGCTTTATTTACATTTATTGAGGAGTATTTTCAGTTCGGTTTGGTGAGTTTTTTGCCAAATGAAGGGCATATGCGCTTAATTCATAATTGAGTTGGAAATGGATGTTGTTATATGGTTCTGTTTAGGTACTAGCTTGATCACCTATACCTCCACATTCCCATAAATGTTTTGCCTTTTCTTACCCATTACCTCAGTTTACCATATTTTTGTAAGCCCCCGGCTGTGACAGGACCTTGTTTGGTTAGAATGTGTGTACGGTAGCTAGAATTGTCTATCATATTGGTTGCATGCATGTTTATGTGGGTCGTAGTTTAGGTGACCGACTATCTTTCTTCTCCTCTTACATATATATGTTCACCCTTTGCTTCATGAGAGAAGAGTGATCCGTGAGAGTCCATTATTAAAGGTCTTGCAAGGTCGACGGTTCAGCTTTATTATAAACATCCTATAACTCATTTGCATTTGACTGTTTTGCTATAAGTGTTAGTTTGATTGCATTAAACTGGTTTAAGTGGGCATTTGTAGCTAGCTCTGAGTTATCTTTTCTGTTCCATTAGTTTGCATTTAGTTTACTCGAGGACGAGTAAAGGTTTGGTTTGGGGAGATTTGATACGTGCATTTTATATAGTCTTTTTAGGCCTTTTCATGCACGTATTTCCATGCTTTTATCGTAGTTTATGCTACGAAATGCCCCGAATATGCTACTTTGGGTTATTTTGTCTCATTTGCAGGAATGAACCAGAAAGTAGTGAAAGCAGGCCATTTATCGTCCGTTTTGCATGCATTTGGAGGAAGAGTGAATTTGGAGCGGAGATATAGCTGTCTTGGGATGCGTGAAGCTGTTTCGGGAGCTAAAAGGACAAGTCAAAGTCAAACTAACGAGATTTTGTAGCCGCTGAAGTTAAGTTTCACTCGATCGAGCACTTTACTAGTCGATCGAGTGGTTTTAGATTCAATAATCAGTCGATCGAGTACTTTAGTTGGTCGATCGACCAATTGCTATTTAAGGTTTAGTCGATCGAGCACTTCTTTTGGTCGACCGAACGGTTTGAGCTCTGATTTGCTCGATCGAGTAGTTTTAAACCACTCGATCGAGTGGAATCGTTATCGAGCTTGGGCTTTTTAGTTTATTTCCGTCATTAGGTTAAATAAATCCTATTTTCTTATAAATAGGAGAGTAGGACGTGATGTTTAGGGGGCTTCTCCTCTCGGATTTTACCATACAATATCAGACGATAATTTTCTACTGTTCTTTGTTTCCTCTCTTTCCGGATTTATTACTGTAACTCTTTCTCTCCCTTTTCTCCTTAATTTATTTAATGTTTATTGTTCTTACTTCCTTTGTTCTTGTTCTTCTTTATTCTATGTCTAGCTAAATTCCTCTGCTAGGATTAGGTGATTCAATAGACCGATGTTAATTGCTAATTAGGTTATTAGATCTGTCGTTAAAGTTAGGTCTATGTTGTTAATCGCTGCTATAACTGTATCCTGCTAGTTGATTCGAAGCATTTAGCCTTTTAATTTAGGTAAACCTTGACCTAGACTGAAAGGTTGGAAGGGGTGAGACCTGCAGTGAACAATAGGATGCTTTAGTGAGGGCGAAAGTTAAGCTAATAGCATTTTAGGGCGAATTGAGACCGAAAGGAGATATTCGTTGCCCCTTAGAATGACACATCGACTAATCTATGACTTTGACTGCGATTGACTGACGTTCATTGATGACCCGAAATCCTATTTCCCTTCTCTTTATTGTTAATTTCTTCTATTTTTATCTCTCTTGCCTTAGTCTCTTTAGTTTAGTTAAAACAATCAAAACCCCCAATTGTGACATCAGACAGACCGAGTAGACAAGTGAATAGTGACCACCTCCCCGTGGAGATCGACCCTACTTATCGCTAGCTTCTGTTAGTTATATTTAGGTATTTATTTTTGGTACATAACGACCGTATCAGTCATCGTGCATTAAATCACTTGACCGACCACTTCGACCACTACACCATCACTAAACTTTTAAAACACTCTTTTACTTACCAAAACGGTTTTAAACCGAGTTTTTTCCGATCAAACGAGTTGTTACACTTACGTCGGTCACTCGCCATAACCAAACATGTAAGTATGAGGGTGTAAAAATCCTCTTTCATTACGTTTTCATTTGTTTCATGACTCTAACATGCTAAAACATGCATAACATGAACCAAAACATGGAATAAACGAGCCAAAACTGATTTTTGGTGTGAGGCAGAAGCCCCTTAGGTCGCCAACTGGCTTGCGCCTAAATGGGGTATTCAGACCAGAAATCAACCGTGTTTGTTCTCGTCATTTCCCTTAATCCATTTTTCATATTTATAATCGGTTTTTACCATTTCAAGTATTTTCGAAACCTTTTTGTTTCATTTCACATGTTTTAACCATAAAACATTTTTCACCCTTGGTTCCTCATACCATGACGGTTAAATCCATGTTTCGGTGATAATATTTGGTTAATGACATTTAGAAGGTATTTTAAACCCTTTTATTTCATTTCTTTATATTTTCAAACAAACATATTAGTCCCGACACAAAATCATGCTTAGTTCTACATACCATGCCAGATTTTAACCCAGGTACGATGATGAGTACCGACTAATTACATTCAAATGGACTTAAAACAATTAGTCCATAATCATTTTCAAAACTATTCATGTCAAGTTTGTCAAATCGAACCCGACACCGAATATTATCAAAATAATGATGATTATTCGAGTCTAGTTCTTCAAATCAACAAATGCGGTCTAAACGACCCCTTCATATCAAACCGGGTTCAAATACCCATTTTCAACACGTTTTATAACGTTTTCTAAATAGTCAGAACACGGCATACAACCGTTGGCTAACCCGCGCCTTAAACAGGCTCTCCATTTCTCATTTTCAAAACCAGAGGGAGGCCCCTTACACCGCCGCCTGGCTCGTGCCTCTTATAGCCGTCTGGTACAGGGCCTGTTCCCTTCCAGCATTAGTCTAGGACGATCCCGACTCCGGCTATCCCGGATATAGGACGGATCAGATGACTATTCGATTATTCAAAACCATATTTGCAAAATGCCTTACTAAGACAAATGGATCATGTTATGCACCCTAAACCTAATACTGTAAATGGATGTTAATTTCCGTCTTGCATGCAAATCAACCATTAATCCAACTTGACATCTTATACTTGATACTTGGATTAAATCAGCCGACTTACAAAACTCTCACATGTTAGGTTTAAATCATTGGATGCGCATTCATGCATTTAAACCGTTTTATCAACTTTTGCATTCAACCAACCAAGATCGATCAGTAGAGACCGCTAAACGCGGGCGGGATTGGGTGTCTGATTAAAGGGCTTCCCAATACGTACCTTCACCTCTTACTCAGAAACTTTGGATAGTGGACGACCTTATCCAGGGCGTACGAGAGTCATTCTAGAGATAGGATGCTGAAGAGGGACGATTTCCTTATCTTTAGTACCTATGTAAAACGCTGCTTTGTGCTTCGATTTGACCGAGGTATAAAGTGGAATTTGAACGGGTTCCAGGCATCCCACAAATGCTTGGTGGCGACTCCGAACATCTCTAATCGTTTCGAGACCCTTACCGAGACGAAACCGACCGATCTAAAACGATCCGGTCGAAAGCATCTTTACGCCGCCGAGCGTGGCTTTCAAAAGACCGCTGCATGTCCACAGATTGGCTTGGCGTGCAGGTGGCCCGTGACTACGGATTGGTAGGTTGCCCAAATCCACAGACCGAGACGTGGCCCATGTCCACAGATTGGCGACTCCGCTGGGGAAAACTAGGACACTTACGTTTTAGTGATCCCTAGATGGTGAGACTCGAACGAGGTCTTGGTTGGAATGCATTAATTGATATTACGGTCACGGTCGGGTTTGCTTGCCCGGGCCCAAAACCTAACCCTTTTCGACCAGTTGGCTCGTTTCGTCGGCGTGAGCTTTCTCATCCCCGCGTTTCGAATCCCGATTGAGTCAAGCATACCGTTGACGTTACACATTTCTGTTTCGTCAAAGAGCTTTCATCACTTTCAAGCACGAGGCTAGGGTACCCTCCTTACACATTTTGTTTGGATTGGTATCCCTCTCAAAATCGGGGTTTGATTGTTTGGTGCGTAACCCACCCTTCTAAGCCAAAACCCGTGTCAGCATAATGCATAATATAATGAACTGTGAGTGCTTATGTGCTACCTTATCATAAGTCCTTCCGTGTCATTTTCAAACTTTCAAAAACACCCTTTTCGCGCCGTTATAATGGCCATTTCAAACCTCGGTCTTTCGCCGACCGATGCACGCCTTTTTAGGCCGTCGTAATGACGATTTTCAAACCCGGTTTTGTATAACCATTTCAACACGCCTTCCTAGGCCGTCGTAATGACGATTTTCAAACCCGGTTTTGTATAACCATTTCAACACGCCTTTCTAGGCCATCGTAATGACGATTTTCAAACCCGGTTTTGCATAACCATTTCAAATCACCTTTTTACGCCGTTATAATCGCCGCGTCTAGACACGGATTTTAACCCGTTTCGCGCCGACAATGGCTTTCTTTCAAAACCCGAGAAAAGCACACACCCTTTTCTCGAGACACTTTCAGATCCCGAGGACCATGCACCGTCCCCGAGACCTTTTCAAACATTTCAAACTCGATTTTCAAAACATACAATTTTGAATTTCAAAACCGTCTTGGGAAGCAACACACTGTTTTCCGAGCCGACTCAAACTCAAACCGTCTTCTGAAAATAAACTTAAGACAACCCTTTTCAACTGATCGACTTGCAGAGATCTCTATCTTCGGAAGCCGCCCATTAAAGCGACAAATGAATCTTTTTGAAAATTTCTATTTTCGAAAACTTCAGTCCACCATTCCAATTCCGCCTCGTGTCTATCGAGTCAAAGCAAACGTACTTATGGGTCTTTACTTATGAGTCATCTCATCACGAGACCCGTCCAATGGCGTCACGCCGTCATGTTGGACTCGTGTCAAAGGTTCGGTCAAACACCGTCACGTCATAAATCGAGTCAGCACCGAGGGACCACACACGGTCACCCCGTCTTGTTGAGTCGATCTTTGTCTCGTCCTCTGTGTTGTCTGCGTTCAGTCTTGGAACCGTGTCGTATTGAGTTGTAATGTGAGCCGTTTTTCTGCCTCAGAGCCATGGCCCCGTCTTCAACTTCGTCTGTCAAACACAACAACAATGATAACAACAGAGATGTCACAACTGATCAGCTAGCTAGCCTGCTTACCGCTCTTAAGGTCACCCTGGATCACGTCGAGACCCGTATCGACGCCCTCGAGAACAAGGAAATTGGGGAACATAATACCCCACCTCTGACTGAAACTAAGAAGAGGCAGAAACTCTTGGAAGAACAGCTCCTAGCCCGGGGTAACAATATCCACCTTGAAAACAACCGAAGGTTTGAACCTGTTGGGGACCAGTTACCTGACAACTTCACCCTGACTGATGTACCAAAGTTGAAGGGAGTGGAGGACCCACTCAACCACATCCGTGCTTTCAAAGACTACATGGCCATTAAAGGGGTCAAACATGAGCTTTTTACCAGGATCTTCCCATCCTCTTTGGAGCCGATTCCCCACCAATGGTACTACTCCTTGGATCCGAAAAACCTTACTACTTGGGATGAGATCACTGTTGAGTTTGCCAAACAGTATGCCGACAATGTCGAGATGCAGGCCAACACCCGTACTCTCGAGGTGCTAACCCAAAACGACAAGGAAGGATTCACTGAGTTCCTAACCCGTTGGAGGAGGGTGAGTACTCAGTTCGTCAGTAAGCCGAGTGAATCAACCCTGGTGGAAAAATTTGTCAACAACCTCCGCCCGGTTTATGCCAACCTACTGAGGTATCAGAATATCAAAACTTTTCAAGATCTGCAGATTCTGGGGACACGTTTTGAGGACGACCTCCGAAAGGGTGTCTTAGCAAAGACCACTGGCAGGGGTTATCAAGGATCCACCTCAACCGGATCTCGCCCTTACAGTCAGACAAACAAGATTGATGAGGTTAACCTTGTCGAACCATCTGCCAAGAAAACTGAGCGCCCCCAGAGAGTGTTCACCAACATAGGGTCGACTTATGCAAGTGCCTTGAAAAGGCTCATGGATCAAGGGAAGTTACAACCGATCAGGCCCACCCCGGACCCGGCCGACGCCAACAAGTCTCGATTTTGGAACCCCAACGCCTACTGCCACTATCATCGAGGGAAAGGGCATGATACCGAAAACTGCTTCAAACTCAAGCACCTCATTCAATACATGATTGAGAAGGGATATTTGCCTATACCCCCGCCAACTAAACCGAACAACAAAACGAATCCCCTGGGAATTCACGCCATCTCTGACGATGAGCCGACCCTAGACTGCTCTCATCTCATCTTGCCGATTGACGACGAGGTGAATGTTCTGGAAAAGGATCCTTCAGACGGAGTGTTTGTATTCAGTGCTGCCACCATGCTCACTATGTTTCAGCAAGTTCAAGAGGCCATAGCCAGCCTCTCTGAAAGAATCACCCGGCTCGACGACGCCTACCGTCGACTCATCTTCAATTCCCCAACACCGCGTCAGAGGGAGAATTCCCAAAGCATTCAAAACTACCCGCCCCAGGATGGATTGCTCCCGCGACCATTCTAGCATAGACCTCACGAAAATAACTACCCTCAAAATAACTACCCTCAAAATAACTACCCCATAAAAATCGCCCTCACAAAAATATTCCCCACAAGAATTACCCACCGAGGAATACCCCTCCAAGGTATCCTCGAGACCCTGAAATTAACGGCATATGGCGGGATGATGTTGAGGATGTTTATGTCATTCCAGGGAAGGAAAAGCGGACGAAGGAAATCGGACATCTCACCCGGTCCGAACGTCCCTATCAGAATCCGAGCAACCCAGCGGTCGTTCCAACAACGAATGATCAAGTCGTCCCGGAAGAGGGTACTCAACCAAAGGCTCCCGAGAACTCAATCCTGAAACAGCTCCAGAAAGCAAAAGCCGAAATCTCAATTTGGCAACTGACCGCAACGTCTTTTGAGCATCGACAGGCCTTGCTGCAGGCCTTGGGAAAGTTAACCGTGCCCTCCACCTCTTCCCAGAAGAAATAGTGGCACACATGACAAAAGACGCCCCTGATCTGAGCAACCCGGTCGTCTTCTCCGACGAGGACATCCCTCCGTTCGGAGCCAATCATAACCTGGCCCTGTACATCACCGTACAATGCCTCCAGAAAAATATACCCATGGTCCTCGTGGATGACGGTTCTGCCGTGAATGTCATTCCTCTCAAAACTGCCCACAGGCTAGGTATTAAGGAATCTGATTTGATCCCAACGAATCAAGGAGTACGCGCCTACGACGACACTCATCGCAAGGTCGCTGGGCTAATCACTTTGACCGTCGCAACCGGGCCACTAGAAAGACAAACCAGTTTTCAAGTGGTCGACATCGATGCGTCCTTCAACATGCTCCTGGGACGTCCCTGGATTCACGCCGTCAAGGCGGTCATCTCAACGCTCCACCAAAAGATCAGGGTCCCCTTCAACGGGAAAACGATCACGATCCCCGCTTCCCCAATCAAAGCAGTTATGAGAAGAGGGGTAGCCTCCCAAGCCATTGAGGAGGACGACAATGAAATGTGGGGTTTCCAAGCCGTGAACGCCATAACTGATGAATCGGCGACCTCTGATTGTGACCCGTTCACCAACCTCACGGTCAACCATATCATGATGCGTCAGGGTTATTTCCCGGGTTTGCCGCTCAATCCGCAAAAGGACCTTTAAACAGGCTAAGGTCCCCAACATTCCCTTTGGGCTGGGATACGAACCTACCAATGAAGACATCCAGGAGATGAACCTCCTAATCCGAAAACCCAAGAAGCACGGAGTCATCCTCCGTCCATACCACCTGACTCTCAACGGATACTTTGTCCCCGAGGGAGAGTCTGAACTCTACCACGGCTTTCCGGAGCTGATCTATGACTCTGTGGCAAGGGCTAGATACCCGGAAGTGGAAGTCTTCCAGGACTGCTACTTTATCCCCGACAACATCGAAGCTGCATCAACCGACTCCAAAGCGTCACCATGCCTTGACGGACAAGCTGTCACACTCCTATTTGGGGAAGATAACGTCAAACACCTCGACTATGAGGACATTATCAACATCGCCCTGAAAGACAACCAATTTGATCCAACCGCCTTGATCTCCGATACTGACCCGGAGAAAGCTACCCAGGGCTGGAGGAAATCCATCAAATGGACCGATCGCCAAGGCCGCATTCTCAAGATAACGACTGGAGAAGGCCCTATGTTCAAGGAGGGAGATGAAGAAGGATCTGAGTCTGAGTCTGAGTCGGAGTCAAAGTCTGTCATAGCTCCTAACACTCCTGATGTCCCAGTCACGGTCCCCTTCCCATTGTTTTATCACAAAGTCGTGGCTGATTCAGAGGTTGAGTCTACTAGGGTCACCCCCACTCCCATGAAAGGTGACAACCTGGAGCCTGTTCCAGGGGCCACTTCCTCTATCGTATCGTCTCTGACTGACCACGAGATGTCTGTCCTTTCTGAGCTATTCACTCGTGTCAACTTAATGAACGCTAAGTTTGCTTATGACTCGTCTCAATTTAACTGCAATGCAATTCTGAATGATTATGAGGAATTTGACTTGAGTGACTACCCACCTCACTTAGCCAAAGAACTTGACAAACGGGAAACCAGAACCCCCATCATTGAGGAAACCGAGCCTATTAACGTAGGAACCGACAATACACCTCAAGAACTTAGGATAGGGACAACCCGGACCCCTCAGAAAGACAACAGTTCATTGACCTCCTCCACGAATACAAGGACGTATTCGCCTGGTCTTACAGAGACATGCCTGGGATTGACAGAGAAATTGCAGAGCACCGGATACCCATTAAACCCGGGGCTAAACCCGTGAAGCAGAAACTACGCCGGATGCGTCCGGAATGGGCCCTAAAAATCAAGGAAGAGGTGGACAAACAGTTCAAGGCTGGGTTCATCAAAGTGTCTGAATACTCGGATTGGGTGGCCAACATTGTGCCGGTACCAAAGAAAGACGGAAGGATTCGGGTTTGTGTCGATTTCAGGGATCTGAACAAGGCGAGTCCAAAGGACGACTTCCCTTTACCACATGTTGACATTCTGGTGGACAATACCGCCGAACATGCTCTCCTATCATTCATGGACGGGTATGTTGGGTACAACCAGATTAAAATGGCTGAGGAAGACATGCACAAGACCGCGTTCACTACAAAGTGGGGTACATATTGCTACACGGTCATGCCTTTCGGCCTCATCAACGCCGGAGCAACCTATCAGAGGACCGCTACCACTCTCCTACATGATCTGATGCACAAGGAGGTAGAGGTATACGTCGATGACATTGATGCGTGTTATTTATATGATGTTTTACATCCCATTTTACACGCATTTCAGAGCTCATTCTTGTAGTTTATGCTACATTTCTCCCTATTTCCGTCTACTTCCGTATTTTGTACATTATTGGAGAAATGTGGAGAATTCAACGGGAAATCAAGCCAAATCCGTCCCCGAGTAATCTGCATTGCAAATGACGTAAAGGAATCATTTAAGGAACGAGCTTGGTGCGCAATTCAAGGCCCAAAAGACAAATCCACGAGAATAAAGAAGTCAAGTAGCAGCTCATCCAGTCGATCGACCATCACCTTCAGTCGATCGACCAATGCTCGGGTTCCAGAAGCTACTGTTCACTGCCAAGCAGTCGATCGACCAGTCTCATCGGTCGATCGACCAGATTCCTATTCCAGACGTGAATCAAAAGACCGTGAATCTTGAAGCCCGTGAAGTTTAGGTTTAGGAAATAAGGTGTTACGTTGATTGCTATATAACGTAACATAAACAATCAAGTTTGAGATCAGTTTTTCTATCCAAGTTTTTATCACAATACAGTACTTTCAGTTTTATTTTATTCGAGTAATTAGGGTTTGGAACATCGGTTTAGCATTGGATTTTCTGATCTTATTCTTAATCGTTCCTCTGAATCTCGGTATTCTTTCTGCCCTAATTCCATTTTATTGTTTTACTTTCATCATTAGTATAGATTTGCTAGATTAATATCCCAAAGCCATTTATCGTATTATCGCTATTTGTTATCTTCTTTAAGCATGAATTCAGTAATTGCTGTTAGTTTTATTGTTGTTATTACTTTCATCATGAGTAGCTAATTCTTTAGTGCTAGGATGTAGGCGATTTATGGCATAGGCGGCATTAGATTAGAAAGGACTGTCTCGCGTGTTGGTCGATCGACTGACATTGCCAGTCGATCGACTGACCTCGTAGGGTTTTATATTCGTTTTAATTGTTTTAATCTTGTATTTAACGAATCGAATGCATGCGACCAGTTAGATACCTATTTCGTGACTGACCCATTAGATCGAAAGGTAGGGGAGGTTATTAGACCATCAATTAAATCGACTACACTGTGCTAAGATCGAAAGATAGGTATAGTTTAGACCGTTAGTCACTTTTCAGGATGAGAGTCAGTATTAGTGACATTAGGGACCTATAGCGAGATCGAGAGATGCTATTTGTTAAGAGTGGACCGAGAGGACCTCTTTATTTCCCGCCTTACCTGTGTTTGATTCAGACCGACTTAGTTTGCTGCCGCCGAAGCTATAATGAACCGACCATCCTAGTACCCTTCTTTTATCTGTTTAAATCGTTTATTTAGTTTATTATCTTTGTTCACCTTTAGCTGTAGACCAATTCAATTCAACCCCCACAATAGTTACCTCAGACTGAACATAAATCAACTAAAATTTACAACTGCCTCCTTGTGGTTCGACCCTGTTACCACTAGCCTAGGTTAGTCCTAATAGGAATTATAAATTTTATCTTTGGTACTCACAACGACGGGTATCAAATTTTGGCGCCGTTGCCGGGGAGGCAATAGTCCTAATTTTAGTTGTTTTTATTTTTAGTCTTTCTTAGTTTAAGGGACATCTGTTCCTTAAACTTTTCTTATATTCCTTTTGTTGTTTCTTCTTATGCGCAGGTCACAGGGTGGAGAATTAGTACCGTTGAACCCTGAGCTTGAAAGATCCTTGCGCGAGTTGAGGCGAACACAAAGAGTATTACCGACAGAGGAAGAGCTGAGTACTCTGTCAAGCTACTACGAGAACGAACTGTTCGAAGATAATCCACCATCTTCGCCTGTTTCCACTTCTTGGTACCGAGACGATTACTTCTCGGAAATTCCAGTCATGGCCGAGGAAGCAAGTATAGCTAGTTATTCGAGCCGACACCGACAATTTATACAAGGGGTTCGAATTACGGGAGATGCCGGGAAATTCGAACCAAAGCCTCGCCTACATTACTATGGTCGAGAGAAACCAGTTTGGGGAGCTGCAAATGAAGATGCGGCCAAGCACATGGAGACCTTTATTGACTCTCATTGTTCCATACCTCCACCAGCTGGCGTGACCCAGGATCAAATCAAGGAGACCATGTTCATCTTCTCCCTTCGTGATGCTGCAAGGGAGTGGTATAGAGATCTGGACCGAGCTGTTCAAGGGATCACTGATTGGAATACATTGGCATTAGCGTTCTACAAGAAGTACTTCTCTGCTTCAAGGACGATCGCTATTAGAGCTCAAATCACGGGCTTTAAACAAGGGCCAGATGAGAATTTCCATGAAGCATGGGTCCGATTCAAGAAGTTGGTGCGAACCATACCGCACCATGGGTTCGAAAAGTGGAGTTTGTGAAATCATTTCTACAATGGGTTGTACGATGATCAGAGGGCCATTTTAAATGCTGCAGCCAATGGAAGATTCGCTGAAAATTTGGGAGCAACCAAGGGGTGGAAGATCATTGACGATCTAGCTACCCACAAGGCCGAGTATGGGAATTCGAGAGGGAACCAGAGGAGAGCAACTGAATCTTCCTCTGTTGCTGCACTTGAGGCTCTCACTGCGAGATTTGACAAGTATGAGCTAGGAGGAGCTTCTAAAGGTGGGATATACCAAGTCAATGCTGTGTCAGACGATCCTTTCGTATGTGAAAGGTGTGGAGGTGAGGGCCATGTCTCGAAAAACTGCCCTAGTCCCTTCGAATCTTGTGCTGCCTTTCAACACTATAGGCAGACCAACACCTACTATGAGCCGAACACCCATCCGAACTTGAGTTGGAGGAGCCAAAATGTCCTTAACCCAACTCAAGCTCCGCCGCAGCAACAACCCTATATACCCCCTCATCAAAAGCAACAGCAATATCAGAAACCTCCTTATGTGCCGCATCAACAACAAACACAGAATTCTGAATTTTCCGAGCTTAAGAATGAATTCTTTGAAGGAGTCCCAAGCAAGAAAGGCCGGGATGAAGTTACTAGAGAGCCAAATTGCTCAACTGGCTAGTAAAAGTAACACTCGAGCTCCCGGACACTTACCCACTCAACCCGAACAAAAGGAGACCCTAAATGCCATCACTTTGAGGAGCGGGTCCACCCTTGATGGTCCTGCCATGGTTGAGGATGCTGTTGGAAAAGATGGGCCGGAAACAAGTCAAGAGAAAGCTTCAACGAACAAATCAAAGAAAAAGCGTCGCGATTTCCGGGTACTTGATCGATCGGCGATATACCTAGTCGATCGATCGAAGCACGGGTTCTGAGGAGCTTCAGGAATGTACATCTTAGTCGATCGACTGAGGAGAGTGGTCGATCGACTGAGATCGCTGCTGATGCTGAAGAATTTCGTCCTTTAATGCCAAATAATCTACGAGACCACTTGTTTCGGGGTACCACGGTCCCGAAGATTTTGGGGGCAGACCCGAGTGCTGATGGGTCAGTCCCAGTCCCGAAGTTCGACCCAATGACGGTTAACGGTTCTCATTTGAGACGGTCTGAAAAGGGGTCTAGCTTCAACAAAGAGAAGGTGACAGACTTTCAGCCTAAGTCCAAGGACGCCGGCGCGCGTGATTTAGAGGAGAGGGCTAAGGTACTTCTTACAGCCCCATATCCGGAGAGACTCGTGCCAACGAAGGAACAGGTATCTTTCAGTAAGTTTGAGAAAGTTATCCGTAGTTTGAATGTTCAAGTCCCCTTCCTTGAGTTGGTTAACCAAGTTCCCGCTTATACTAAATTTATAAAACAACTGTTGTCCAAAAAGCGGTCACTTGAAATAGTGCACACTATCGCACTCACTAAAGAGTCTTGCTCCTACTTGTCTCACACTGCGCCCCATAAGTTAGAAGACCCGGGCAGTTTTTCCGTTCCCTGCAAAATAGGTACCTTCTCAATTGAGAAGGCATTATGTGACCTCGGGGCTAGTATAAGCGTCATGCCTTTGAGTTTAGCTAGGAAACTCAAGTTGACCCGGTTTGCTATCACAGACATGACAAATCAGATGGCTGACCGATCTGCGGTCGAGCCCATAGGAGTCCTAGAGGACATACCCGTCCAAATAGGGAAGTTTTTCTTCCCTGTTGACTTTGTTGTCCTTGACATGCCTGAGGATGCCCATATACCGATCATCCTAGGTAGGCCATTTCTGCACACTGCTGGTGCAGTTATTGACGTAGGCTCTGGAACTTTGACCTTCAAAGTTGGGAAACATTCTATCATTTTTGCCCAACCTGCTAAAAAGAAGGACGCCATGTGGCCTGTCACTTGTAACACGGTTTCTGAAAAGAAATCGTACTTTGTGCTCCCTGAATTGCCTGTCTCTATTACTACTCCTGTATTAACCCCTCCGCCCTAAGCTGGGACCAAAAAGGAGGAAGAATTTGTTGTCTCAGACATTGCAGGAATTGGTTTGGGGAAGGAAGAGCCGTTGGATGCTCCAGCTGCGACAGAGCAGATTGTTTCAAGAGGCGGTCTTGGATGCCTAAGCTATGTGACTGATGAGGAAGTGGAAGATGAGCCAGCCAAGGTGAGATGGTCTGATTTGGAGTCTGACGATTCCAAGGAGGTCCTTGATTGGGGATATGACGAAGTTGATCAGCTGAGCTCTCCGACTGTTGAAGCTAAGAAGGGTGCAACGGATAACATAAGCACCAATGAGGCTACCTCTAGTAGCCAGAAGCCGACGAAGTGGGCCATACCGTGGTCCTTCTTGATCAACTATTAGTTGATCGAGCTCGTTATAAACTTCATTTTATTTGCTTTGTTAAGACATTTTTATTTCTTTTTGTGTGCGCGAAAACTTCGCCTTTATTTCGTTTTGTTTAGGATTTTTATGTACTTTAGACTTCGTTTTGGGTTTGCGCAATTTTTGGGCGCGTTTTATTGTGTACTTGCAGGTATTTAGAGCTTGTTAGCTCAAATCATTGAGCAAACACGAAGAAATAAGGAGTACAGCAGTACTTACAGTCAATCGACGGCCCATCATGGTCGATCGACTGAGCTGCACTTTCCAGGAGCTTCTGTTCCTGTTCATCTGGTCGATCGACTGCCTCTGTAGGTCGATCGCTCACTTCTGCTGCTGTACCTTTTCACGACCTCTCCCCTGCTGTGTTTGGTCAATTTGCGGACTTAAGGGAGTTTTCTACTCCACTTTATTTTCCGTCAAATTATTTATTTCTTCTATTTTCTCATTTGCGCACAATTGTACCGCCTCAAAATTGTTTTCTCAGTCTTATGCGTGGTATTTTCTGTCTTTCAGGCACTCTTATTGGTAGCACTGCTAGCTACTGAAACCTCCTAGCTCACGCTGGTTTGGGGAGGTTTCCTTTGCTGCGCTTAAAGTCTTATGAGTTCCATATCTTTCCTTTGTGTCTTGCTTATTTATTTTCTCGCAAATTCCCATTTCTCTTTTCTTCACTATATGATTTTGCACAATTGGGACATTGTGCGATTTGGTTTGGGGAAGGGTTTTGCGTCGCATATCATTTGTTTTGCATTCACGTTTACTTTTGTTTTGCATTGCTTATTTCATTTTTCATATATACAGAAAATCCAAAAAAAATAAAAAATTTCAAAATTTCAAAATTTCCATAAAATGCACGTCTATTTTAGCATTAGGTTGAGTCGGAACGGTAGTATTTCAAGGATGATTTTGCATTTGCACCTTTTTCGCCTGAGCCTTGCTAGATTAACATGTTATTAGTAGAATCGTAAATGCATATCTACGAGTTTTCGTTAAATTATTTGCTGGATTTGAGACTTGACTTAGAATATTGGCAAACTACATCATATTTCTGAGATTAGAGCTTATAACTGGTGACATTCATGACCGGTTCATCTAGGATGAGAGTAGTACTCCTTATGAGACATGTTTCCTTAATTTGCATGAATATGAATTTGATCTACTTAATACCTGTATGCATTCGGTTTGTGGTTTGTTGACACATGTGGAAGAGGTTTCCTTTTCTCATTTTACCCATAAGCTTCACACTGCCAAAAATACCCCTTTTTGTCCCATTACTACATCCTATATTTAGCCTGCCCTTGTCAAGCTAGTAGTCTGTGTTTTCGGGATTGTTACTCATTTTTTGTGGCATATGCTCTGTTAAGATGATGATTGGGAAATGAAAAGAAAGAAATAAACAAACAAAAAAAGAAAAAAAAATTGAAAAAAATGATTCGAAAAAGTAAAAAAAAAAGAGAGGTTCTGTACTGTTCAAATGAGTCGATCGACTGCCACATATGGTCGATCGACTGAGGTTCGAAGAGAAAAGAGATCAATTCGCATAATTCAATCCTTATCTTTTGGCGATTTTTGCTCCCATGTTTCATTTATATCCTATGGGGAGTTTATTGATTTGTTAGTTTGGAGATTGTGAGTTTTGTGCTTGCTATATCACCGTTTAATTTGTTTATGAGAAAGAAGTTGGATGTTGCCACTTGGCTCCGTTTTGGTACTAGCTTGATCACCTATACCTCCACTTTGCCATCAAATGTTTTGCCTCTTCTTACCCATACCTCACATATCCCATATATACCTCGGCATGTGTCAATGGTCTTTTGTTTGGTTGGAATGCGTATGTACGGTCGTAGAGGTCATTTTCATATTTTATTGCTGGCATGTTTTCATAGGTCGTAGTTAGGTGAGAGTCACTACAAAATTACTTCTTTCTATCTTATACATTATTCACCTGTGCTTATTTGAGTGATTTGAGCGACCCGTGAGAGTCCAATTTGATAAGTCTGTACAGTTGACGGTTCAGCAGTCTTTGACGGCTTCATAACTCGTTTGCATGATTCACATTACTAATTGATTGTTGGTTGTGCATTAAATTGGTTTAGGCTTAACAGTTTGCATTTCGCTCTGAGATTGAACTCGTTCCATTAGGTCATTAGATCGAGTCTAGTTCTTTCTTGGGGACAAGCAAGGGTTTGGTTTGGGGAAGTTTGATGCGTGTTATTTATATGATGTTTTACATCCCATTTTACACGCATTTCAGAGCTCATTCTTGTAGTTTATGCTACATTTCTCCCTATTTCCGTCTACTTCCGTATTTTGTACATTATTGCAGAAATGTGGAGAATTCAACGGGAAATCAAGCCAAATCCGTCCCCAAGTAATCTGCATTGCAAATGACGTAAAGGAATCACTTAAGGAACGAGCTTGGTGCGCAATTCAAGGCCCAAAAGACAAATCCACGACAATAAAGAAGTCAAGTAGCAGCTCATCCAGTCGATCGACCATCACCTTCAGTCGATCGACCAATGCTCGGGTTCCAGAAGCTACTGTTCACTGCCAAGCAGTCGATCGACCAGTCTCATCGGTCGATCGACCAGATTCCTATTCCAGACGTTAATCAAAAGACCGTGAATCTTGAAGCCCGTGAAGTTTAGGTTTAGGAAATAAGGTGTTACGTTGATTGCTATATAACGTAACATAAACAATCAAGTTTGAGATCAGTTTTTCTATCCAAGTTTTTATCACAATACAGTACTTTCAGTTTTAGTTTATTCGAGTAATTAGGATTTGGAACATCGGTTTAGCATTGGATTTTCTGTTCTTATTCTTAATCGTTCCTCTGAATCTCGGTATTCTTTCTGCCCTAATTCCATTTTATTATTTTACTTTCATCATTAGTATAGATTTGCTAGATTAATATCCCAAAGCCATTTATCGTATTATCGCTATTTGTTATCTTCTTTAAGCATGAATTCAGTAATTGCTGTTAGTTTTATTGTTGTTATTACTTTCATCATGAGTAGCTAATTCTTTAGTGCTAGGATGTAGGCGATTTATGGCATAGGCGGCATTAGATTAGAAAGGATTGTCTCGCGTGTTGGTCGATCGATCGACATTGCCGATCGATCGCCCGACCTCGTAGGGTTTTATATTCGTTTTAATTGTTTTAATCTTGTATTTAACGAATCGAATGCATGCGACCAGTTAGATACCTATTTCGTGACTGACCCATTAGATCGAAAGGTAGGGGAGGTTATTAGACCATCAATTAAATCGACTAGACTGTGCTAAGATCGAAAGATAGGTATAGTTTAGACCGTTAGTCACTTTTCAGGACGAGAGTCAGTATTAGTGACATTAGGGACCTATAGCGAGATCGAGAGATGCTATTTGTTAAGAGTGGACCGAGAGGACGTCTTTATTTCCCGCCTTACCTGTGTTTGATTCAGACCGACTTAGTTTGCTGCCGCCGAAGCTATAATGAACCGACCATCCTAGTACCCTTCTTTTATCTGTTTAAATCGTTTATTTAGTTTATTATCTTTGTTCACCTTTAGCTGTAGACCAATTCAATTCAACCCCCACAATAGTTACCTCAGACTGAACATAAATCAACTAAAATTTACAACTGCCTCCTTGTGGTTCGACCCTGTTACCACTAGCCTAGGGTAGTCCTAATAGGAATTATAAATTTTATCTTTGGTACTCACAACGACGGGTATCAGACATGATCGTCAAATCAAAAGAACGGGACGGCCACATCAATGCCCTCCAGAAATTCTTCGCTCGTCTGCGGAAATATAACATGAGACTAAATCCTCAGAAGTGTGCATTCGGGGTCACCTCCGGAAAACTCTTGGGACATGTCGTTAGCAAAAGAGGCATTGAGATTGATCCAACCAAAATCAAAGCCCTTCAACAAATGCCTCGGCCTAGGAACGAGAAGGAGATTCGGGGATTTCTCGGTCAGGTTCAATACATCAGCCGGTTCATTGCCAAGCTCACTATGATCTGTGAACCGATATTCAAGAAGCTTCGTGCCTCCGACCACACCGATTGGGACGACGACTGTCAAAAGGCCTTCGACAGGATAAAGGAAATCCTATCCAAACCTCCTGTCCTCATGCCACCTCAACCAGGGATTCCTCTATCCCTATACTGATTACCAACCAACACGACCATGGGAGCAATGTTAGCACAAACAGTTGGCAACGAGGAGCGAGCCATCTACTACATCAGCAAAAAGTTCATTGAGTACGAGACGAGGTATACCCAACTGGAAAAGGCATGCCTTGCCCTAGTATGGTCAACAAAGAAGCTGCGACATTACATGCTCAGCTACACGGTCCACATCTACTCCAAGATGGACCCGGTTAAATACATCTTCGAAAAACCCGTACTAAACGGAAGGCTGTCTAGATGGACACTCATGCTGTCCGAATTTGATCTCAAGTTCGTACCTCTCAAGGTTATAAAGGGAAGAGCAGTTGCCGATTTCCTAGCAGAAAATCCTGTCAACGAGGATCCAACGACCAACACATGGTCACTTCCTGACGAAGACATCCTTTGTGCCGACTCTTACGCATGGGACCTATACTTTGATGGTGCATCTAATCTAAGAGGCTATGGGGTAGGAATCCTTCTAATATCACCAGAGGGAGAACATGTTCCGATCTCGGTCAAGCTAGACTTCGCCGTCACCAACAATGCCGCTGAATATGAAGCATGTCTCATCGGCCTACAAGCAGCCATCACACTTGGCATCAAGAGATTGAGGGTCCATGGAGATTCCTCACTCATCATCAATCAGGTATCCGGATCATGGAAAATCCGATCTGACAGCTTAGCTCCCTACCGAGCAAAGATCAATCAAGAGGCCGAGTTCTTCGACCAAGTCGACTACTTCCACTTGCCGCGAGTGGAAAATCAATTTGCTGATGCCCTTGCAAAACTTGCCGCGCTCGTCAACATACCCGACAACATGACATCGATGCCCCTATGTGTCGAGAGAAGGAGCGAGCTAGCTCACATTTGTGCCATTATCGACGACGATGAAAGCCATGATGAACCTTGGTACCAAGCCATCCTCAATTACAAAACCAAAAACGAATTCCCTCCCAACTCTGATCAAAGAGGACAAAGAGCCATCCGTTTAATTGCGTCACAATTCGTGATAAACCAAAATCAACTCTACAAAAGAACACCCCAAGGAATTATCCTCCTTTGCATTGACCATCACAAAGCCAGGAAGGTCATGGGAGAGGTTCACGACGGAGAATGTGGCCCTCACATGAGTGCAATGATGCTTACACGGAAAATCATGCGGCTAGGTTACTACTGGACCACCATGGAAGCGGTTGTCGTAACTACATCAAACATTGCCATAATTGCCAAATCTTCGCCAACATACAACACATACCACCATCCCTTTTATACACCATGACATCACCCTGGCCATTCTCAACCTGGGGCATCGACATCATCGGGAAAGTCAACCCGATAGGCACCAAGGGGCATTTCTTCGTCCTTGTCGCCATCGACTACTTCACCAAATGGGTGGAAGCACAATCATATGCAGTCTTGACCGCCAAACAAGTGGCCAAATTCATCCAAAACAACATCATCTGCCGATACGGGGTACCCCACGAAATCATCAGCGATCAAGGCTCTCACTTCAGGGCGGAAGCTCAAGCCTCGCTGGATAAATACAAGATCAAACGACATCGATCATCCCCCTACCGTCCCCAAACCAACGGAGCGGTGGAGGCAGCGAACAAAACTCTTGTTACCATTATCAAGAAAATGCAAGACAACTACCGCGATTGGCCGAGCAAACTCCCATTCGCACTCTGGGGATACTGAACCTCCATTCGAACACCGACAGGCGCCACACCCTTCTACCTAGCATACGGTATGGAGGCGGTTCAACCGGTAGAGTTAGAGGTCCCATCACTATGCATTCTATTGGAGAGTCAAGTCCCTGAGGCGGAATGGACCCGTCGAAGGTACGAACAACTCACTCTTCTAGACGAACGGCGACTCAACGCCTTGCACAAAGTCCAGCTATACCAACGACGTATACAACGGGCATTCAACATGAAGGTCAAACCCAGAAACATCCAGGAGGGCGACTTGGTCCTCAAGTCAGTTCGAGCACCATTACCCGTCGATCCGAGGGGAAAATTCAAACCCAACTGGGCCGGGCTATACCTGGTCAGGAAAATATTTTCGGGGGGCGCGGTGAGACTGAGTGACCTAGACGGGGAAGACTTTACAAACCCGACCAACCTAGACCAACTCAAGAAATACAACCCTTGAACCCTATCAACCAACAACCTAGCCTAGTTTTACAACTAGCATCGACCTCAACCCTTTTCAAGTCAAGTTCCTCAATATGTTCTGATTTGAAATTGCATGTTTTATCGAGTCTAAGCTGCGGCACCTTGCCCGTTTCGAATGTACTTTGATCCGTCAAAGGCAACGTCCATTTGCACTACAAAAACGAACCCCCTAAACTACGAGCATGGTTTGATTTCACCTCTTCAGGTGAATACGTAGGCAGTCCCTCTTACGCCTGAGGGATACAACCACAAAACCCAATTCAAATTCACAAAACATTTCGAACTACGATCATGGTTTGATTTCACCTCTTCAGGTGGATACGTAGGCAGTCCTTTCTTACAGAAGAAGGATACAACCATTCCCACAATCAAGTACAACCATTCCCCACATACAAAAAACACTCCCAAAAAAAAGAGAAAGGGAAAACCATTCTCTTTCCCACAAAAATATAAAAATGAGCCTTTCTCCCTTTCCACAAAATACCACTTTCCCAAGTGCAAACGTTTAGGACGATTCAAATCGAATTGCCTTCACAAAATGGATGGAAGAAACAAGCGTTCACAACTTTCTACACGAGCAATCCTCTTATTTAATTAATAATGGGAGGGATTACAATTTCAACAACAAATAAAGCTCGACGAGTCTACAACTTGTCAAAGATAAGGTGTCCACTAACACACCTCACATAGTAAAACTAGCACAAAACACACAATAACTAGCTAGTACAACATAATAAAAACTCACACCAATAATACAACATAATAATAAAGTGGGTAATGGAGGTCTTCACTCTTCCATTCTACCCTTGCCTTTTCCTTCGGGGTACATCTTCCCCTTGTTCTTCTTGTTGGCCCGCCTAGCATGGACTTCCTCCTCAGAACGGATCCTAAACGAATCTAAGACGGCGACGGCCTCCGGTCTAGCACAAGACCCCATATTCGACCCAAGACGAGCCAATGCACGGCCCACCATTTTCTTGGGGCCGGAACTCCTCCTCTTCGGTGGTCTCATCACATCGGGAGTAGCTCCATCAACATACTCCTCAAAGAAGGCACGGTTGGCCTTGCCAACCTCTCGGTACTTCAAGTCGACAACCCCGTCCTTACGAAATTCGGATCTTTCCTCCAAGGACGGAGCTCGTGACCACTTGACATAAGCGGGAGTCACCCATGTCGTGGCAACGGGGTTTGGTACCTCCCAAAGTGGCCGAATGGCCCACCATCTTTCAAAGAATTCCACAAGCTCGGAGTTCCGGAAAACATTCTCTTGGACAAGAGTATCTTGAGCGGGCACCTTTTGTTGACGCCCCATTTGCCTCATGAGCCTTTCGGGATAAATGAAGGAAATAACCTTCAAGCCCACCACCATCAAAGAACGAGGACTAGCACCCGAAGCGGGCAACCCCGTGAAGGACCTCAAGTGCCACCACGGCACCACCCAACGGATATGAGGACCACCCTCCTCCGCCAATCTTGCGGCCCAATAGGCCTCGGTGGAAGCAAAACTATCTGGGTACAACTTCTTCCTCATGGTAAGGTGACGGAAGGAGTAAGAAGAAGGATTAACCGGAGGCTCTACATACCGTAGCTTCTCCAATAACCACACATGGAGGATCCTTGGCGATCCGAAAGAGGGAGCTTCACCACAAGAGCCTTCCTTGTCCAAAGCTTGGATAATCTCGCCAAGCACCAACCATGATGGATCTCTACCATGCTCCATTTGCTCAATCACATGGATGAGGGTCATGCTACCATGGCATCTTGGCCCCTCCTTCTTCAAGGCATCAACAAAGAGGTACACATGGACAAGGCAAAATGCAAGAGCCCTTCTCCTAGCCACCTCCGAGACATTAGCATCTAATCGGTTTGAAAAGATGTTGATAAGAGCTAACATATCCACACCATGTGGAGCAAGAAGAAAGTTGATTTGGCTTGTTGATATGCCCAACATGGAACGGAATTTCACCTTATAGCACAAACGAGTCGGAGGAGGCACCGGAACACAACCCGGCCACCCACCAATGGCTCCAACTTCTTCGGCAAGAGGACAAAGCTCGCCTATCGGGAAAACGAAAACATGATGTTTCGAATCCCAAAACCGAGAACATGCTTCAAGAAACGAAGGTTGCACCTTGATTTGACGAAGCACCAACAATTGACCAACTCCCATGCAAACGAGTTGATGCTTTTCGGGAGGCGATAAATCCCGGCACCATTGTCGCAAAGCATTCTCAAAAGCATCCATGAAATATTTTTGTGGAAGAAGAAGAGGTTTTTTTGGAGATGTTTTTGTGTTTTGGATGATGAAACAATGAAGCGCAAACGTCCCTATTTATAGAAAATGATCAGCGCATTTTTCAGAGAAAGGGGAGAGCTGGCTTCCATCGCCAAGCTGCTCGTGCCTCTTTGAGGCTCCTCCAGGATTCCTGCTGTTGACTTGTCTCTTTCAACATGTGTTTTCTCCTGACACCTCAAACCTCCCGCCGGGAACCTCGCGCCTCTTCGGGATGATTCAGGAAATTTTGTGTTTCCTCACACTCACATTTCCTTGTTTTTGCGTTTTACGAAATCCGACACGGTTTCCATGATGCAGCTTTAAACATACGGATTTTTCTTTCTTTTTTTAAAGGGGGGAAGGGCTAGTCGCCCCGATCCGCGATGGATCGTTTCCATGTCAGTCGAATTCCAAAATTTTTTCGCTTTTTCGCAATTTTCCGGCAAAAATCAAAATCGAAAATTGATAACACGACATCAATTTTCCTCAAAAATTCAAGCACTCACAAATTCGAGTCTTGACCTCAAAAGCCAAATATACTCGCAAAAATCCTTTTCTAAAATTCTTTCCTGACGGTTTGAGTTTTATATTTTTCGAGTCAATTTTCAAAAATTTCGATGCAATTTAATTCACGACACGAGTTAATTGCTCAAATTTTCAAATCAAATCCTTTTGAATTCCAAACGCGACGATTTGTCATGGAATTTTCAAAATTTCAATTTTAACTTCAAGTCATCTTGGTTTATTTTGATTTTCAAACAAATGCTTTACGTGTTTTCAATCAAAATGCTTCTACGTGTTTGCGATTATGCGTATGTGCTATCTGCTGCCTTTTTTCTACACTAATGATGCAGGAACTGGTGCAAAGCAAAAGGAGAATCAACAGCCGACAGCGCTTCTCCGAAACACAACACAAAAAAGCCAAAAATCACAAAATAAACCACAATCCAAAAACACATATAAACAAACCGCCTTACGCAAAATACATCGACAAACGTCTATCATACAGACACTGGCCTAAAACAAACGTCTATCATACAGACACTGGCCTAAAACAAACGTCTATCATACAGACACTGGCCTAAAACAAACGTCTATCATACAGACACTGGCCTAAAACAAACGTCTTTCATACAGACACTGGCCTAAAACAAACGTCTATCATACAGACACTGGCCTAAGACAACGAACTGGGGGTTATCCGCCACCTACCGAACTAAGCACTCTCTATCCTCTCAAACGGAAAAGAAAGAGAGCAACATGGGAAACAGAGAGCAACAATAGCGGCAGAGGAGGTTACCATGACGATAACCCCCCGCTCCTGCTCCATGACAAAAAAGAAGACAGTGTCTTGCAGACTTCGGATGATGAGGAGGCCAAGAACCATGATGCGATGCACCATTCCGATACTGAACCCCACTCATCAGCCATCCTGTCTATGAGCCACAACGAAAAGGACAAACCGGCCATATCAGCCGCCTCTCCTCCTCTACGAAAGCATCCTCCACCACCGCCTCGAATACAGCAGCCTCCTCGGCCGCTACAGCCCCTCCGGGATCGACTTCCTCCTCCAAAGCCTCAACGACGGACCCCATAGGTCCCAAATAATACCCTGTGATAAAAAAAAAAAAACAAACGAAAAACGTCAGCCGAAATTTCGGCATTACGACGGCATGAAATGGATAAATCCAAAAAACAAAAAAACACAACCTGCAATACAAAAACAAGGGGCAATCCCGCCCCAAACCATTCACAAAAAAAAACACAAAAACGACTCGCCCCTCTTTTGAAGAAAAAGACGAGTTAAAACCATAAAAACGTCATTTCAAGACCCATACAAGGTCCGCCAACAACCCAAAATACATTCCCGACACAATGGGGATTTTTCTACGGCTCAAAAAGGCAATTCATACGCTAATTTGAGCCCAAACCGGTCGAAAATTCAAAAACGGCCGCAAAAAGGCAAACGTGATTTTATCACGCCTCAAGGTGACCTAAAATACCAATGAGGTCCATTTCAAGGCAAACTGACTCAATTCAAGCCCAAGCAGGTGCTTATTTTATCAGACGTAAGACCGTCGCAAAAGGCAAAAATCCAATTTTGCCCACAAACATCCAACGAAGGTCCTTAGATGGCAAATACGGGTTTTCCCAACTACAATGCAACCTAGTGGGACCCACTACCCAAGCAAATAAACTTGGCATTGCAAAATGAGGCGATTTCTTGCCTCACTCACGTTTTTCGAGCATAGGGAGCGGGAACGGGGACCAAAATGCAAACTAAAAGCACCCCTATACTCCTAAACAGGTTTCTAACCTAATGCAAACATCAATTTCACTCGAAATTGGCTCAATCAAAAATGCCCAATTCGATTTTTAGGGCAAAATTTCGCCCTAATTTAATCAAGCTAAACAATCAACAAATTTGAAAGGATTCAAGAGGACATACATACCTTGAGATGACATTTGTTGACAATGGCACAAGTGAAAGCAAGCTAGAAGGTCCTTTAATGGCGGTTTTGCTGGATTTTGAGGTTGAAGATGAATAATGAATCATCCACAGCTCAACCTCGCGTCTTTTTAACAGGAAATAGGGAAGCCGGCTTCCATCGCCAGATGGCTCGCGCCTAAACCAGGCCTCCCCTTTGCTTTTTCAGCGAAATTTGGGCTTTGGCCCAATTTCCACACAACAACTTCAAAGTTTTCGTTGACGATATTGAATGTCGTCATTTCCTCAAACACAAACAAAACCAAATAGTGAAAATTCAAATTCGCTATTTTCAAAAATTTCAAGCAAACGGCGATCAAAACCGCCAACTTCAAAAATAATGGCGAAAATTCAAAATCGCTATTTCCTCAAAATCCGAACGACGGCAATTAAAACCGTCAATTTCAAAAATAATAGCGAGAATTCAAAAACCGCTATTTCTCCAAATTTGAAGCAACGGCGGCACATAAACCATCACTTCGATCAATAGTGAAGATTCCAAATTCACTATTTCTTTCAAATGTCAACGGCGGCACATAAACCGTCACTTCAAACGCAATAGCAAACTCAAATTTGCTATTTTCCTTCAAAATTAAAACAAACGGCGATCAAAACCGCCACTGCAAATTCAAGCCAACGAATGGTGAAGATGCCAAATTCACTATTCCTTCAAATACCAGTAGGAGACTTCCTCGCGGAACCCACTCATTACAAAAGCAGTGATAGTGAGAATCCATACTCACTATTTCCCCAGCGACATCACGAGTTCGCTACTTCCAAAACAAGCCCATTCGACGCGGCTATTCTCATGGTCCATTAACCGACCGTCACATTTGGCTGGCGAGCCTTTGTCCGCAACCTTTCGAGGATACATCACGAAGATGCCTCGGGTACATTTCCTTACCATGGCTGGCGAGCCTTTGTCCGCAACACAATCAAGGACAGATCCCGAAGATGCCTCGGGTACATTTCCTTACCATTGGCTGGCGAGCCTTTGTCCGCGACCTTTCGAGGATACATCCAGAAGTTGCCTCGGGTAAATTTCCTTATCATTGGCTGGCGAGCCTTTATCCGCAGCCATTCAAGGACAGATCCCGAAGATGCCTCGGGTACATTTCCTTACCATGGCTGGCGAGCCTTTGTCCGCAACCATTCAAGGACAGATCCCGAAGATGCCTCGGGTATATTTCCTTACCATGGCTGGCGAGCCTTTGTCCGCAACCTATCAAGGACGGATCCCGAAGATGCCTCGGGTACATTCCTTACCATTGGCTGGCGAGCCTTTATCCGCAAACGTGCAAGGACATATCCGAAGATGCCTCAGGTATGACTCCTTCTTATGGCTGGCGAGCCTTTGTACGTAGTCTAACGGACTTTAAACGACCCGCACGGACAGTCGACAAACTCTAAACTATTCCCGACGACAGGTCCTTGACTCGTACCCTCGAGTCGCCTTGGCGTCGCCCTTCTCGACGGCAGGTCCTTGGCCCGAATCCTTTCGAGCCGCCTGGACGTCGCTTGGGTCTCCAGGTTGTAATCTTCGATTGACCTGGGGGCTCTTCTTTGACTTTTGCCCTGTCCAAGCCTCATTCAAAGTGGGGGCTCTGTAGATACCCGGTATCTGCTGAGACTCCAACAAACACCCAATGATTATCGGACTACAACATGTTTTGGAATCGCGGCGTTTGATCGACAGTGTGTGTACAACTTTACGTCGGAAAACTTAAAACGATTTCGAAAATAAAACATCTCAAAACATTTCAAAAATACCTGGAGTGTTTAATGCATGACGACGGGGTCGCAATGACACTAACTAGAGTCAAAACCGACACCGGACCAAAAACCGACTCAAAAATTCAAATCCCGACTCCAACAACGAGTCAAACCGAGTCAACAACAAAACACAAACATTTCAAACCTTCTATGCTAATATTTCCCGGATTTATGTTTGGTCAAGTACCAAACATATGACTACAAATCCTAGGATAGAACAAATCATGATTGCGTTTGTTGTGAAAGCGACAACACAGCTAGAAGACCCGCGACGTGGCTCGCGCCTCTTTGAGTAGCCCAAGTTGCCACGTCGCTCAAAACTCACACAACCACTCATTCTCCTATAAATACCCCTCAAATGCCACCATTTTGAGACCTACGCGAGTGTCCGCCCCTTCTTTTCTCCCTTAAAATTCTCGACTCGACTTCTAAAGTCACAATCCGACGAGTATCTACGACCTACCGGTCGTAAACACGAGCCTTACACATTTTTTGGTACCGTCATCGTGCATTAAATCACTTGACCGACCACTTCGACCACTACACCATCACTAAACTTTTAAAACACTCTTTTACTTACCAAAACGGTTTTAAACCGAGTTTTTTTCCAATCAAACGAGTTGTTTCACTTACGTCGGTCACTCGCCATAACCAAACATGTAAGTATGAGGTTGTAAAAATCCTCTTTCATTATGTTTTCATTTGTTTCATGACTCTAACATGCTAAAACATGCATAACATGAACCAAAACATGGAATAAACGAGCCAAAACTGATTTTTGGTCTAAGGCGGAAGCCCCTTAGGTCGCCAACTGGCTCGCGCCTAAATGGGATATTCAGACCAGAAATCAACCGTGTTTGTTCTCTTCATTTCCCTTAATCCATTTTTCATATTTGTAATCGGTTTTTACCATTTCAAGTATTTTCGAAACCTTTTTGTTTCATTTCACATGTTTTAACCGTAAAACATTTTTCACCCTTGGTTCCTCATGCCATGATGGTTAAATCCGTGTTTCGGTGATAATATTTGGTTAATGACATTTAGAAGGTATTTTAAAGCCTTTTATTTCATTTCTTCATATTTTCAAAGAAACATATTAGTCACCGACACAAAATCATCCTTGGTTCTACATACCATGCCGGATTTTAACCTGGGTACGATGATGAGTACCGACTAATTACATTCAAATGGACTTAAAACAATTAGTCTATAATCATTTTCAAAACTATTCATGTGAAGTTTGTCAAATCGAACCCGACACCGAATTTTATCAAAATAATGATGATTATTCGAGTCGAGTTCTTCAAATCAACAAATGCGGTCTAAACGACCCCTTCAAATCAAACCGGGTTCAATACCCATTTTCAACACGTTTTATAACGTTTTCTAAATAGTCAGAACACGGCATACAACCGTTGGCTAACCCGCGCCTTAAACAGGCACCCCATTTCTCATTTTCAAAACCAGAGGGAGGCCCCTTACACCGCCGGCTGGCTCGCGCCTCTTATAGCCGTCTGGTACAGGGCCTGTTCCCTTCCAGCATTAGTCTAGGACGATCCCGACTCCGGCTAACCCGGATATAAGACGGATCAGATGACTATTCGATTATTCAAAACTATATTTGCAAAATGCCTTACTAAGACAAATGGATCATGTTATGCACCCTAAACCTAATACAGTAAATGGATGTTTAATTTCCGTCTTGCATGCAAATCAACCATTAATCCAACTTGACATCTTATACTTGATACTTGGATTAAATCAACCGACTTAGAAAGCTCTCACATGTTAGGTTTAAATCATTGGATGCGCATTCATGCATTTAAACCGTTTTATCAACTTTTGTATTCAACCAACCAAGATCGATCAGTAGAGGCCGCTAAACGCGGGCGGGATTGGGTGTCTGATTAAAGGGCTTCCCAATACGTACCTTCACCTCTTACTAAGAAACTTTGGATAGTGGACGACCTTATCCAGGGCGTACGAGAGTCATTCTAGAGATAGGATGCTAAAGAGGGACGATTTCCTTATCTTTAGTACCTATGTCAAACGCTGCTTTGTGCTTCGATTTGACCGAGGTATAAAGTGGAATTCGAACGGGTTACAGGCATCCCACAAATGCTTGGTGGCGACTTGGAACATCTCTAATCGTTTCGAGACCCTTACCGAGACGAAACCGACCGAACTAAAACGATCCGGTCGAAAGCATCTTTACGCCGCCGAGCGTGGCTTTCAAAAGACCGATGCATGTCCACAGATTGGCTTGGCGTGCAGGTGGCCCGTGACTACGGATTGGTAGGTGGCCCAAATCCACAGACCGAGACGTGGCCCATGTCCACACTCGTTTTTCGCCATCGACTGTTTGTGCTAGCATTTCTCCCATGGCTGTATCGGTGACAGTCGCGTATAGGGATAAGGGAATTCCCTGATGAGGTGGCATGAGGACATGAGGTTTTGATATGATTTCCTTTATCATGTCGAAGGCCTTTTGACAATCGTCGTCCCAATCGGTTTGATCAGAGGCGCGAAGCTTCTTGAAAATTATTGGTTCACAAATCATAGTGAGCTTGGCTATGTAGCGGCTGATGTATTGGACTTGACTGAGAAATCCCCGAATCTCCTTCTCGTTCTTTGGCCGAGGCATTTTCTGAAGAGCCTTGATTTTGGTAGGATCAATTCGATGCCCCTTTTGCTGACGAATTGTCCTAAGAGTTTTTCGAAGGTGACCCCGAATGTACACTTCTGAGGATTTAGTCTCATGTTGTATTTTCGAAGGCGAGCGAAGAATTTCTGAAGGGTGTTGATGTGGTCATCCCGCTATTTTGATTTGACGACCATGTCATCGACATATACCTCCACTTCCTTGTGCATCATGTCGTGTAGGAGAGTGGTGGCGGTTATTTGATAGGTTGCTCCAGCGTTGATTAGACCGAAAGGCATGACAGTGTAGCAATATGTACCCCACTGTGTAGTGAATGTAGTTTTGTGCATGTCTTCCTCAGCCATTTTGATCTGGTTGTACCCAGCATACCCCTCCATGAATGATAATAGGGCGTGCTCGATGGTGTTATCCACCAGGATGTCAATATGTGGCAGAGGGAAGTCATCTTTTGGACTTGTTTTGTCCAGGTCCCTGAAGTCGACGCAAACCCGGATTCTCCCGTCTTTCTTGCGTACGGGGACTCTGTTGGCCACCCAGTCAGAGTATTCGGACACTTTGATGAATCCGGCTTTGAACTATTTGTCTACCTCTTCCTTGATTTTCAGGGCCCATTCAGGGCGCATACGGCGCAACTTCTGCTTCACGGGTTTAGCTCCGGGTTTAATGGGTATCATGTGCTTTGCAATCTCCCTGTCGATCCCAGGCATGTCTTTTTAGGACCATGCAAATACGTCCTTGTATTCATGTAGCAGGTCGATGAACTGCTGTCTTTCCGAGGGGTCAAGGGTGGTCCCAATCCTAAGTTCTTGAGGTGTGTTGTCGGCCCCTACATTGATAGGTTCGGTCTCCTCAATGATGGGTGTCATACCCTCTCGTTTGTCAAGTTCTTTGGCTAGGTGAGGTGTGTAGTCACTCAAGCCAAATTCCTCATATTCGTTCAGAATTGCATTGTAGTTTAATTGAGACGAGTCGTAAGCAAACTTAGCGTTCATTAAGTCGGCTTGAGCAAAAAGCTCAGATAGGACAGACATCTCGTGGGCTGTTAGAGGCGACACAGTATAGAAGGTGGCCCCTGTAACAAGCTCCAGGTTGCTACCTTCTGCGGGAGTGGGGATGACCTTAGTTGACTCAGCCTCCGAGGCAGCCACAAGTTTGTGAAAAAAAAGTGGAAAGAGGACTTTGACTAGGACATCGGGAGTTCTAGGACCTACGACAGACTCTGATTCAGACTCAGACTCGGACTCCTTCTCATCTTCACTTCCCTCTTTGAACATAGGGCCTTCTCCAGTTGTGATCTTGAGAATGCGGCCCTGACGATCGCTCCACTTGACAGTTTTCCTCCAGCCTCTTGTAGCTTTCTCCGGGTTAGTATCAGAGATTAAGGCAGTGGGATCAAACTGGTTGTCTTTTAGAGTAATGTTGATGATGTCCTCATAGTCGAGGTGCTTGATATTGTCTTCTCCAAAGAGGAGACTCACGGCTTTCCCGTCCAGGCAAGGGGTCGATTCAGATTTTGTTGACGCAACCTTGGTGTTGTCTGGGATGAAGTAGCAGTCTTGAAAGACTTCAACGCCTGGGTGTTTGACCTTTGCTACGGGGTAGTAGATTGGCTCAGAAAAGCTATTGTAGAGCTCAGACTCTCCTTCAGGGACGAAGTATCCATTGAGGGTTAAGTGGTAGGGTCGGAGGACGACTCCGTGCTTTTTGCGCTTCCATACTAGGAGACCCATTTCCCGGATATCTTCATCGGTTGGCTCATAGGCTAGTCCGAAGGAGATGTTGGGGACCTTGGTCTGTTTCATGGGAGGCAAGGTGCTCTTCAATGAATTGAAAGGTAGGCCCGGGAAACAACCCTGGCGCATCAAAATGCGGTTGACTGTGAGGTTCGAGGACGGGTCACAATCAAAGGATGCTGATTCATCGGTTAAGGCATTGACAACTTGGAATCCCCACATTTCACTGTCGTCCTCTTCAATGACCTGAGAGGCTACTCCCTTCTTTATGATAGCCTTGATCGGGAATGCATGAATTGTGATTGTTTTCCCGTTGAAAGGGACCCTAATTTTATGATGAAGGGTTAAAGTGACGGCCTTGGTGGCGTGAATCTGTGGACATGGGCCACCGGCGGCGCGCGCGGAAAGGGGCTTTGAATGAGCCTGCATTTGTGGAGTCGCCACCAATTTTTATGGGAAATTGAAACCGTTCGAATACCTCGTGCCATGTCAAGACACAAAGTAGGACATGAACACTAAGAACTCGTTACTCTTAGCATTCTATGTCTAGAATGACTCTCGTGGATGCCAATGAACACGGATGTTCACAGAGATCTGAAGTAAGGGGTGAGGGTACGTATTAGGAAGCTCTTTAATTGAACACCTAATCCCGCCCGCCTCGATAGCGGCCTCTACTAATGATTAGGGAAATCGTTCATAGTTGATATGTTATCAATCATATGCATGCAATGCAACAAATAATAGATTAACCCTAGCATGTGAATTAAACTATGTCAGTGAACATGTAATTTAGCACTCAAATTGAGGTCGAAGTTGGAGGTTAGATTAATTACATGTGAAAGCAATACAATAAAATCATACATAATAATAAAATACGATAAATAAAAACATTACAATAATTAAAATTACAATGATTACAATGGATAATTGATTTACGTCAAAAGCACGCTCAAAACGGAATTTTGAAGAAGAAAATAAAAGAATTGGAATGAAAACACTTCAGATTAGAGGCGATAATACGATTAATAGCCGATTTAATACGTAATTAGAAGATACATCAAGGCGAGAAAGAGTTCAGGGACAGAAGCCAACCTAGAACAGGCGTAGCATCTGCTGCGTCCTCTTGAAGAGGCGCAACTCTTCTTACGTCTGTACTCCTGTTGGACTCTGTCTATGAAGTCAGAATCGCGGATTCTTAACGTTCATTGGTAAATTTTGGATCGATTATTGATACTAGACTCAAGTAAAAGTGATTTAATAGATTACATGCATCTGGAACCGTCATAAAACGAAATAAAGGTGATAATTTACAGTGATTTACGTAATTAATACGAACTCGTGTTGGATTTACGAAAGGAACAAACTTGAAGTTAGAGGCGGAAACAAAAGATTACGGATTAATGACAAAAAAAGAATTAAACGTGTATCAATGAACGAATTCAAGAGACTTGACATGAATGAACCGAGCCTTTTAAATCCGGGTTTGAATAAGTGACGAAAACCCGTAAATATGGGAATATAAGGGATTTAAGCCGATAAACCATTATAATTTGAAAAGAATTAATAAAAACACGATTATATACGGATATGAACGATTGAAAACAAAAGAAAAAAGAAGAAAGAGAAAATTACAGAAGGTCGAGGAAGAAGAAGAAAAGCAGGAGCAGAGGCAGCCTCAGAAAGATGCGCAGCAGATGCTGCGATTCTTCGAAGAGGTGCAGCTGCTGCTGCGTTCCTTCTCGACGTCAGACCTCCCCTGATTTGTAAATACGGTTTTAAAGAATGTCTTTTAAAGATGGTTTTGAACATGCTTATGATATAAACCTTACATTAATGATACGAAATAAAAGTACAATAAATAAAATAGGTTTTTACACCCTCAGAGTTCAGACTTACATGTTTGACGAAACGAGATTGACTAAGTTATCGTTTAGTGATTGCTCGACTCGAATATGCGAATATGAAAGTGCCCTTGTTAAAGGATTTAAAAGATTGATTAGATTGATTAAGTGGAGTTGGTCAAATTGGTCGGTCTATGCAACGTGACTGGGACTCAGAATGATCTGAGCTTACGTGGTCAATTGATCAAGCACGTAGGCGTCGAAAGCAAATAGCATGGTCTAGAATGCAAAGAGAGAAGAGAAGGGCGGACACTCGCATACCAAATATGGAGGCCGAAGGTCTGTATTTATACTAAACACACGAAGGAGTTTATGTATGGCACGAATACAGAAACAAATCACGGAAAGATTCTGGAAAGCATGGGAAGAGGGTTGGGGAAGAGGTGCAACATCCACTGCAACTCTTGGAAGAGGCGCAGCACCTGCTGCGTCATTTCCGCAGAGGTTTCCTCCTCTACAAGCAAGATTTCCGAGTTTTATTATGGAATTTCGGTAGATCTATACTTTCTTATCCCACAAAATACAATATACGGAAGATAATTCCTTAAAGATATTAAAATAAAATTAGGAATAAATATCCAAAGAATTCTAGTAAATTACGACTCGGCATTTTAAACGGTTTATTAGAAAATGAAGCGGTTTTTGACCCGGACTCCAAATAAACTCTAATTACTTTCAAAATGGCCGTAACGGTGTGTAGATGACGACCATGAGGTTGACTCGAGTGTTTGAACTATCACTTATCGATGAACTTACGAAGTGTCATAAAATCGCTCCGCGTATCAAACATGCGGCCCAATCATCACTGGGTGTTTTGCGGGAGGTCCAGAAATGAGGTATCTACAGTTCCCCCACTTTGACTGAGGCTTGGACAAGGCAAAAGTCAAAGTATAGCCATCAGGTCAATTGAAGATTACAACCTGACGACTATAGCGTGGGAGGCGGCTCAAGGGGTCTAAGCCAAGGACCTGTTGTCGGGAACATTTTATAGTCTACCAACTATCGGGGAGGGTCGTTTAAGGTCCATTAGACTACGTAAGGAAGTTGCCAGCCATAAGAAGAAACCATACCTGCAGGAATCTGCCTGTCTCTGTCCTCAAGCAAACTCTCACTGGGGAACGTATCGATGATTCAAGGGAATCTGCGTGTCTTTGTCCTCAAGCAAACTCTCGCTGGGAAATATATCAATGACTTTAGGGAATCTGCCTATCTCTGTCCTCAAGCAAACTCTCGTTGGGAAACATATAGATGACTTTGGGGAATCTGCCTGTTTTTGTCCTCAAGCAAACTCTCGCCGGGGAAAATATCGTTGACTGTGGGGAATCTGCCTATCTCTGTCCTCAAGCAAACTCTCGTTGGGGAAAATATCGTTGACTGTGGGGAATCTGCCTGTCTCTATACTCAAGCAAACTCTCGCTGGGTAAAATATCGTTGACTGTGGGGAATCTGCCTGTCTCTGTCCTCAAGCAAACTCTCGCCGGGGAAAACATATAGATGACTTTGGGGAATCTGCCTGTCTCTGTCCTCAAGCAAACTCTCACTTTGATCGACAACGGGGCGCCATTGGCACCACTAGGGAGAAAGATAAAAAGTATCGAATCAACAACGGCGCGTCCTTAGCACCGCTGAAGAAAATAAATCGACAATGACGCATCCTTAGCATCGTTGAAGAGAATAAATCGACGACGACGCGTCCTTAGCATCGCTGAAGAAAATAAAATGTCGTGATTGTCTTGTAGTTTTTTGATGAAAAATGCTGATCTGGACGAAGTGAACGCCAAAATGGAGTCATATGTTGAGGAAGAGGCGCACAAAGTCTAGGCCCACAAACAACGAACTTATAACGAATTTTAACAAATTTTTGAAACACATGTTGAGGAAACGGCGCAGCAAGAGCTGCGACCTTTGAAAGAGGCGCAGCTAGTGCTGCGTCCTTTCCCAATCTCGTCCTTGTCTGGGTAAAAACCCGACTTTCAGTTGTGTTTTATTTTCATTTCAAAAACACTATTCTTCATTCCTTTATCAAAACCCAACCAAATTCCGTCAAAAACTTGATCGAATCTTGCCATAAATCATGACTAATCAAGGTATGTGTCTCGTTCTTGCTTTAAATCGCATTTGGGCTTGATTTTAGGTCGAAAAATTAGGGTTTTTAATACCCATATACTCGAAAATTTGGGGCTTTCACCTTAAATGAATTTGCCTCATGAAATTGACATTATAAATGATTAATTGGCAATGTTAGGAACACAACCATATATCCCTTTCGAATTTTTGTCGAGTATTAAGGATTTGAGGGCGAAATGTGACGGTTTCTCTACTAAACCGTAAAACCCTTCGAAAATAGCCCTATACTAGCCCATTTTTGATAAAACTTGGTGTTCTGGAATCTTTGAGTAGCGGGTAAACTTGCTATCCTGTCGGATTTTTGATTTATGACAGCTCTTCCGGGACACTTTTATATGGCTTTTTTTGACATTGTAGCGAAATGCTGCCGAATTTTCGGCTCAAACCCACAATTAGGCTCAGACTTTAACTACTCTCGACCCATCTTACCATATGAGTTGTTATACTTTGGAAATCATGGCCAAAGATGGCCGAAAATGCCATTTTTACGATCGAAAATGCTCGAAAAAATGCTTGAAAATGCTTGACGTCCCTTCTACGTCGGGGAGAGACTTTATGGAGACCGACATCGACGTTGAGCCTTCCATCGTTCAGGCGATGGAGGAGGACTTAGAGGAGGAGAAGGAGGCCCCACGGAGGGCCAACCTAGGACGAGGCGGCCACCAGCTCGCAGGAGCGCCTGAGTGGGCCAAGAAATGGGATGGCAGACATCTCATTTAAGCAGCAGAGAGCCACTTGTCGTACAGGACAGCACGGAGTATGGTGAGTTATCCGTTTATCATTTCTTTTGTTCATTTCTCGATGTACATATCATTGTTCATTCACTTTTCATTCCCTTCTTGTTCATTCATTCCTCGTCATTTATTTTTATTTGCCATGCTTAATAACACTTTCTATTGAATTGACACACGAGGCCGGGAACATGAGTTCCTTTTACGGCTACACGACAATGATGGATGCTTTCGGGAAGCTGACGGAGGAGGAGTAGGCCATCATTGAGCAGGAAGCTTTTGGTGCCTTGGTGCTGGCTTGGAGGGAGATCAAGGAAAAGGAAGATTCAGGCCAACCTTTCCCTAATTCGGACCTTTCTTGATCGGTTTTGGGACACGACCTTGACTTTCCATATCCCTTTTGGAGAGACCGGGGTCACTCTGGAGGACTACGGCATGATTTCGGGTTTGACGTGTGTAGATGAGCCAGTGGTGTGGTCGTTGACGGCCATCAGACTAGACTCGGCCGAGGCGAGGAGTTTGATCGGCTGGATCCTGGCTGCGAGTGCGGCCCAGGTTCCTGGTTTAGTGCCGAGTTCCTACGGGAGGGACTACTTTGGCGGCAGGGTTCCGGCGAGGTTGAGGATGGATGGGCGGATGGTGCCTCCACCTCCTTGTACTGCTGAGTAGAGGGCTCGTCTGTGGCTTTGGTGGTTCTTGTCTTCAATTTAATTCGGAGATAAGGGGGAGAGGATGTCGACGAAGCTTCTTCCATTTCTTGCTGACTTTGGTAGCCTAGGTCGTTGGGACTGGGTTACCCCTAGCTTTGCTGTCCTCACTCGCTACATGAGGGCCATGGTTCCTCCGCAGTTGATGGAGAAGGGGATTTCTCCTGCCACTGTCAGTCCTGGACTTCTGTTGGAGGTATGAACCTTTCTTGTAATAATGAAAGATCATTTCGTTATTTTATTCCGTTTATTTTTTGAAAATATAAAAGATCACTTTATAGAGAATAAATTTGTAATCACTATTTCTGTCTGCAGGCGTGGGTGTACTCTTACTTTCTTAGTTTCACGCCCAAGAGGGCGGCAGACGTTCCGAGGGAGTACCCTGTTGTCAGGGACTGGCTCGTGTTCCGTCGGAAGAGTTAGCGGTCTTCGTACGACGTCTACAGGAGGGGCGTGAACGCCCTGAGCTTGGACAGCGTAAGTATCTTAATTTTCACTTGTATCCTTTCTTTTAATTAGAGACAATCATAGGAATAACCCCCCGTCCTCTTGCTTTAGTGGGTGCCCCGGCCCTGGGAGAGCTACACTGGAGTTCCTGCTTTCGTGGTTGAGGTCCTCCGTCCTCGGAGTTCGAATAGGTTGTTGTTGACGACGCCCATGGTGTCTGTGTGGTACTTGGGTGAGCGTTTGGCTCGACAGTGCTCCCGTGACGCTTTCACGGTTCCCATCGATCCTCCACGGACGATGTTTAGGGAGCCTTCGGAGGCTGAGAGGACGACAGTGTAACACCCCCATACTCCAAGTGCCTTACCAGGACCACTCAGGTATAAGGACACTACCATCTCGGTTACCCGAGGCATGATAAACATAAGACAACGAAGAAACATACTTTATTAAATAAGTTTAAGTGATTACATAACAAAACCAACTGTAAGCAAAATACAACTGTTCTCAATCTATCAACCAACTGAAAGGAACAGTCCTAACAAACACACGGAAGACTAAAGACTCGACATGTGATGACTCCATCCCCAGCTAGATCCCGCGCGTATCCAAGATATACCGCTAAGCAATCGCTCACCACCCCGAATGGATCACCACGTTTTTAAAACATTTAAACGGGGTCGGTACTAATCACACAACTCAATATACATCAACAATAAGATAAACAGACAGCTTAATCGTCACACACACAACCACACCAATTCCAACAATCTCAATCACCATCGTCCATCCCTTTGGGACCCCTCGCCAGTGGGGGACCGGCCGTACCCACCAAATCCCCGCTCCTCATAATGAGCGATAACCCTGTCCATTAATGTGCACATCCCTTCTGTGGCGGGTTCTACAGAAGGCGAAACTAGGGCGTAAAGCCACTCCCACAAGTGACCCCACTCAGCCGAGGCCACGCCTCGCGAACCATCAACAACGATCGCAACCACAATCACAATACAATTATTATATCAAACAACCAAATACAATACATCAACCAATATCCCATTATGGGACTAATACTGAGTAGGAAATCCTACCTGGTAAGCACACAATCAGACGGTCTCTACTGCTGAATCAAAAAGCCTCCTCTAAGAACCCTCCTCTTATCATACAACACATAAAGGCTACCAAATCACATACTACACATAAACCCCCAAATCTCTAAATTAGGGTTTAACCAATTCAAAGGAAAGACAATAAAAAGGGTACATAGATCTTACCCTCGACGCAAGGAACACAACGGTATAACCAATGACAAGAACTGACCGTCAGAACTCCGGGGATTGCTAATAATGCGATTAAGAAGATGAACTTACTTGCTTTCTCTCTTAAACAGTAATTTAGGTTTTGCAAAAGTGATTTAGAATAAAGACGACAAAGCTTATATACCTTAATCGCATAATTAACAAAACCCGAGAAAACTCCCCGTAAAACCGGCTACTCGATCGAGTACCCCCTTACTCGATCGAGTATCCCAGCTACTCGATCGAGTACCCAACAAGTCAGAAACTTTTCTAAAACGCAACTTACCCTTACTCGACAGAGTAAGGCCTACTCGATAGAGTACCCAAAGACTTATAAATACGGAGTATTACAGTCTTCCCTCCTTAAAAAGAACTTCGTCCCCGAAGTTCAACCCATACATAAAAACAACCATACTGCCTCGACCGAGACACAACAACTTAGCTAAGGACTCAAGAACTCGACCGAACATAGAACATGAACTCTTAACACCCACTCCACCAACTTTGTTTACTTCCACAACATGACTCACTATATCGTATCTACCACATATATATCTTTCACGACACCAACTCCATACATAACCAACTACCATCCTCTAATGCTGCTAGCTCCATAATATCATCAACTATCAAATCCAATACCAAGACACTCATAGACATCAAACGGAATGTTACATTCTACCACCCTTAAAAAGAACTTCGTCCTCGAAGTTTACTCACACTCGTAACCTCATATTCCAACTGTCAACACTAGTGAAATATTCTCACACTCCTAAACATCACGCTACTACAAGCACGGTCATGACCTTTAATAAAATCACCCACAACACGAATCGATCTTTTATTCTACATCAAGCCTCAACTTCCGAATATATTACCATATGTACAACCATCAAAATCTGTTTTATCGCATCCTACTCCTCTTAAGACAAATGTTACGTCCTCGTAACTCACTAATACCAAACCATATCTATATCTCATTACCCTCTGTACCACCACATGTCAAAGATAACCGTCTATAAACCAAACACTCACCATTCTTATATCCAAGGCTCCCATACATAAACATTTCTCATTCCTCAACTCATTCGGCATAGCACCTAACCTATACCATAAACTCGTAGCAAATCACCATACCCACTCTTCATTATTACTGCCAAACAACATACCTCTCTATGTAAGGCACTTATCTCCCCGAAGCATAACTCACGATCCGCACTCGTTACGTACACGCACACTAGATCCTCAAGTTCTTTCTTTCATTACCGCAAAACTCATACACAACTTAACACGACACTAATTCCCCCAACACCCTACACTCACTGTCTCAACAAAAGATTATGAACTACCTGCCGCTTTCAGATCATTACAACACATGTTCCACGAATCATTTTCCATTACCATGTCTACCGATGTCTCATCAACCGATTATCACTATACCATGACAACAACGAAAACATATACAACTCTATTTCATATCATACTCTACCCCATTCCCAACTTAACCTGGTAAAGAAAACATCAGTAAACAAGACAACTGTCTATCTGCACAAACTGAACTCGTAGGGAGCAACATCAAACAAAACAACAATCCATGTATAACTAGTATGTACTTTCGAAACTCGAATCATAATCATCCCGCCTACTCCACCACAACCGGTGACGGCATCACAACACCGCCACAAACAGCCACACCGTAGTGCGAAAATACCCGCATCACAGACTATGTACCGTGTCCGGATCACCACCGGGGCACCACAACCACACCGATAGACATCACAATCGCATACGATTCCCATAAACACTGACTCAGCATAACTTCTCAGACAAGAAAAACTTACTCAAATCCACTTTATTAAATCACCACGCAACATATTATATGGATAAACAGATAAGCATCTCATGAACATCATCTCTACTATTTCACGGAATACACATGTATTATCAATACACATAAAATTATAACTAGCCATGTCAAATCAATCAAATTATTACCTTTTTGGATATCATTCAATTAAATTACCGTGTCCAACATATATATTACCGAACACTCATAAAACAACTTTATAATTATCACACCATACCACTTCTTGTGAGGTCAGAACCTCACACAAACATTTACACATAACATAGACCCGTAATCACAACCAACTAGTCAATCCTGACCACATAAGTTACCACTCGACAAAGGTTACCTGCCGCCCGAGTTTAACTCATATGCCCCTCATAACATATTCCCCCATTCGCACAACCATCACTTCCTGCCAAATATAACCATACCTTTACTATTTAACTAATAGCATCCGCCTCATCTAACCACATCTTATACCCTCTCACAATCATACATAACAATCAGGTCCCTACCAAATCAACCTCTTTAGAATTGCTACCTTTCTAATATACCATCACCCTTAACCACTAGTGATAACACCACAATGCCACCACTGCTCGTATATCAAACCTCTTACTCTCATATCAAAATAACATGGTTTTTTTTCTCCTATTTTTGGTTAACATTCCAAATAACGAACATCAGACCCATCCACAAAATTACCTCAACATTATTCCCAATACTATCTTATTTGTATTGTCATCCAACTCTCCACCAAATATCTCGTATCGTGCTAATACTCCACCAACTTCTTACTCCCTTAATTCCTCGAAACTCATTATCAATCATGTTGTCCTGAAACTCCTATATAACCTTTAGCTAACATCCTCGTGATACTATCACACATTTCGATGATTCCTTACCTCTATATCACATAGCTCCGGTGAACATTTTCCCCAGCTTACTTTTATCCTTCTTTTCTCTTGACACTCGATAATACCAATTAATAGTTCAACTCCTTATTCCTTCTAGCTAACTCTTTAGAAATCCAGTTACCCCTTCGTTGCTCCAAAACTCAAATTCCATTATTTTCTACCGACATCCTCTCACTTTTTCTTACCATGGATCTTCTCTTATTATGCTATCACTCACACTTGCCACTAATCTATCCATAAAATCAACGTTTAATGTTCAAACAATTGCATCTCCCTTTTTACATCTCTAGAAATCAGAATTCATTTAATACCGTTAATTACCCAAGGAAATCACACAGTAGTTTCATCTTTTAATAAACCAAACCTCCCAGACTCACTCACTGTCTACAAATACACCTCGTGACATGTTTCCACAAAGTTCACTATATATATTACCCTTCTCAACCCCTTTAAACGAACTTTCACTACATATATCCATAACCCACACGACTTCTAACCATTTTCCTCCATAATTCTTTACGCATCTCAAGCTGCCACTATCCTCATCCTTACTTTCAATCTTTTATTCTCACGTTCATTATACTCACATCATCCCTTGCCCATATTCACTTACTTTTACCTTACTCAACACACAATCATATCACTTATCCCGTCTAGCAAAACGTGCGCCATGCCTCAATAAACTATTCCAATCTTCCTTTTCTTTTTCCACCATCTATCATAATCACATATAACTCATGTCCTCCCCACCGAACTCATACTCATCATAAGTGCCACTCTTTACATCATAAGATTGGGTAACTTACGCTTCAGGACCAACACATACGTAAAACAATGCATAAAGAAGTAATACAACACCTTTGAATTAAACAGAATATGCAACGAATTTCAAAAGATAAACACATGACCCGAAACACGCATATGACCTGCACAGACCCCACTCGATCGAGTACTAGAACCTACTCGATCGAGTTGAGGCTACTCGATCGAGTGCCCAACATGCTCGATCGAGTGCCCCGACTCTTTAACCCAAACAGGACCTTTCGATCTCGCCTACTCGACCGAGTAGCCCAGCTACTCGATCGAGTGACCCCATACTCGATCGAGTGCCCCAGGTACTCGATCGAGTGCCCAAAAACACGATTCTGGTCAAAATAACGACAAATACCCACTCGATCAAATCAAACCCACTCGATCGAGTCATGCAGACTCGTGAATACTACCCGCATGTTATCTCACATACCCCAACGTACTATGCATTCATTATTATTTCAACATTATGATTATAACTACGCATTCAAATCTGCGCGACTCCTCATACAATCAACAAAATAATCTACTTCGTGTTATCAAGTGCCATGTTATAAACAACCATCATACTTTTCATCCAATTTGTTATACAAAACACATATCATTGAACCTCTATTCTTCATGTTACTACTTACCAAAAGCCAAACATTACCATCTATCATGCTCATATAACATTCAACTTTTAATCAGGTATTACCCGCATGTTTTAATTCTCATAACTTTTCATAACACAAACTACACCCATACACTACCAATCCTATTTCCATGTTGCTAATACAACAACATTACAAATCCACTTCATCACATAAACACTTCCATAATCAAGAAATTCATATCCTTACGAAAGTGCCACTTCCTCTTTTCCAATCAATTCATCTAGTTCAATCACATACTTCATCTAACAAGCGCATATGATACGATAGTAGACAATTATACGAACTTAATATATAGCTTTACGCAAACAAAATTACGAAAACAAATCTTATCACACCCCCTAACCACATGTTATTAGGATTGCCTCGTTATAAATCATTCGTCCTGGAACATCATTATTCATCACACATCATCATATACGAACTACTTTCTTTTTCTACCATATCATTCATCATTCTCATATACTTTTTCAACGATTCCAACCAACATGTAAACCAACTATCATGCAACAAACCATATACAAAAATCACATCGTCACCATCTTTATCTACACATTCCCCATTCTCCACAATCATACGTCCACTGGTTCATACCACACATTACTATATAGATACACAATACACAAGGTAAACACATAGCGATCCCGACTCATATCCCAAGGTGACCGGTTCAAAATTGTAGGGCGATTTCGCAACTTTAGGACGTTTCCCAAGTCTTTGCATTAGCTCCTACAACTTTTACCCCGGGTTCATTTTAATTGACTCCCTATATTCATTGGATTTATTGGTTACAGGTTTCAGGATCGTCTCTCTGATACCATTTGTAACACCCCCATACTCCAAGTGCCTTACCAGGACCACTCAGGTATAAGGATACTACCATCTCGGTTACCCGAGGCATGATAAACATAAGACAACGAAGAAACATACTTTATTAAATAAGTTTAAGTGATTACATAACAAAACCAACTGTAAGCAAAATACAACTGTTCTCAATCTATCAACCAACTGAAAGGAACGGTCCTAACAAACACAGCGGAAGACTAAAGACTCTGACATGTGATGACTCCATCCCCAGCTAGATCCCACGCATATCCAAGATATACCTGCCAAGCAACTGCTCACCACCCCCGAATGGATCACCACAGTTTTTAAAACATTTAAACGGGGTCAGTACTAATCACACAACTCAATATACATCGACAATAAGATAAACAGACAGACTTAAATCACACACACAACCACACCAATTCCAATAATCTCAATCACCGACCGTCCCTTTGGATCGGCCCGCCCGGTGGGGGACCGCGACCGTACCCACCAAATCCCCGCTCCTCATAATGAGCGATAACCCTGTCCATTAATGTGCACATCCCTTTTGTGGCGGGTTTCACAGAAGGCGAAACTAGGGCGTGAAGCCACTCCCGTAAGTGACCCCACTCAGCCGAGGCCACGCCTCGCGAACCATCAACAACGATCACAACCACAATCACAATACAATTATTATATCAAACAACCAAATACAATACATCAACCAATATCCCATTATGGGACTAATACTGAGTAGGAAATCCTACCTGGTAAGCACACAATCGACGGTCTCTCATCTTTGAATCAAAAAGCCTCCTCTAAGAACCCTCCTCCTATCATACAACACATAAAGGCTACCAAATCACATACTACACATAAACCCCCAAATCTCTAAATTAGGGTTTAACCAATTCAAAGGAAAGACAATAAAAAGGGTACATAGATCTTACCCTCGACGCAAGGAACACAACGGTATAACCAACGACAAGAACGACCGTCGAACTCGGGGATTGCTAATAATGCGATTAAGAAGATGAACTTGCTTGCTTTCTCTCTTAAACAGTAATTTAGGTTTTGCAAAAGTGATTTAGAATAAAGACGACAAAGCTTATATACCTTAATCGCATAATTAACAAAACCCGAGAAAACTCCCCGTAAAACCGGCTACTCGATCGAGTACCCAAGGTACTCGATCGAGTACCCCCTTACTCGATCGAGTATCCCAGCTACTCGATCGAGTACCCAACAAGTCAGAAACTTTTCTAAAACGCAACTTACCCTTACTCGACGAGTAAGGCCTACTCGATAGAGTACCCAAAGACTTATAAATACGGAGTATTACAGTCTTCCCTCCTTAAAAAGAACTTCGTCCCCGAAGTTCAACCCATACATAAAAACAACCATACTGCCTCGACCGAGACACAACAACTTAGCTAAGGACTCAAGAACTCGACCGAACATAGAACATGAACTCTTAACACCCACTCCACCAACTTTGTTTACTTCCACAACACGACTCACTATATCGTATCTACCACATATATATCTTTCACGACACAAACTCCATACATAACCAACTACCATCCTCTAATGCTGCTAGCTCCATAATATCATCAACTATCAAATCCAATACCAAGACACTCATAGACATCAAACGGAATGTTACATTCTACCACCCTTAAAAAGAACTTCGTCCTCGAAGTTTACTCACACTCGTAACCTCATATTCCAACTGTCAACACTAGTGAAATATTCTCACACTCCTAAACATCACGCTACTACAAGCACGGTCATGACCTTTAATAAAATCACCCACAACACGAATCGATCTTTTATTCTACATCAAGCCTCAACTTCCGAATATATTACCATATGTACAACCATCAAAATCTGTTTTATCGCATCCTACTCCTCTTAAGACAAATGTTACGTTCTCGTAACTCACTAATACCAAACCATATCTATATCTCATTACCCTCTGTACCACCACATGTCAAAGATAACCGTCTATAAACCAAACACTCACCATTCTTATATCCAAGGCTCCCATACATAAACATTTCTCATTCCTCAACTCATTCGGCATAGCACCTAACCTATACCATAAACTCGTAGCAAATCACCATACCCACTCTTCATTATTACTGCCAAACAACATACCTCTCTATGTAAGGCACTTATCTCCCCGAAGCATAACTCACGATCCGCACTCGTTACGTACACGCACACTAGATCCTCAAGTTCTTTCTTTCATTACCGCAAAACTCATACACAACTTAACACGACACTAATTCCCCCAACACCCTACACTCACTGTCTCAACAAAAGATTATGAACTACCTGCCGCTTTCAGATCATTACAACACATGTTCCACGAATCATTTTCCATTACCATGTCTACCGATGTCTCATCAACCGATTATCACTATACCATGACAACAACGAAAACATATACAACTCTATTTCATATCATACTCTACCCCATTCCCAACTTAACCTGGTAAAGAAAACATCAGTAAACAAGACAACTGTCTATCTGCACAAACTGAACTCGTAGGGAGCAACATCAAACAAAACAACAATCCATGTATAACTAGTATGTACTTTCGAAACTCGAATCATAATCATCCCGTCTACTCCACCACAACCGGTGACGGCATCACAACACCGCCACAAACAGCCACTCCGTAGTGCGAAAATACCTGCATCAAAGCACTATGTACCGTGCCCGGATCACCACCCGGGGCACCACAACCACACCGATAGACATCACAACGGCATACGATTCCCATAAACACTGACTCAGCATAACTTCTCAGACAAGAAAAACTTACTCAAATCCACTTTATTAAATCACCACGCAACATATTATATGGATAAACAGATAAGCATCTCATGAACATCATCTCTACCATTTCACGGAATACACATGTATTATCAATACACATAAAATTATAACTAGCCATGTCAAATTAATCAAATTATTACCTTTTTGGATATCATTCAATTAAATTACCGTGTCCAACATATATATTACCGAACACTCATAAAACAACTTTATAATTATCACACCATACCACTTCTTGTGAGGTCAGAACCTCACACAAACATTTACACATAACATAGACCCGTAATCACAACCAACTAGTCAATCCTGACCACATAAGTTACCACTCGACAAAGGTTACCTGCCGCCCGAGTTTAACTCATATGCCCCTCATAACATATTCCCCCATTCGCACAACCATCACTTCCTGCCAAATATAACCATACCTTTACTATTCAACTAATAGCATCCGCCTCATCTAACCACATCTTATACCCTCTCACAATCATACATAACAATCAGGTCCCTACCAAATCAACCTCTTTAGAATTGCTACCTTTCTAATATACCATCACCCTTAACCACTAGTGATAACACCACAATGCCACCACTGCTCGTATATCAAACCTCTTACTCTCATATCAAAATAACATGGTTTTTTTTTCTCCTATTTTTGGTTAACATTCCAAATAACGAACATCAGACCCATCCACAAAATTACCTCAACATTATTCCCAATACTATCTTATTTGTATTGTCATCCAACTCTCCACCAAATATCTCGTATCGTGCTAATACTCCACCAACTTCTTACTCCCTTAATTCCTCGAAACTCATTATCAATCATGTTGTCCTGAAACTCCTATATAACCTTTAGCTAACATCCTCGTGATACTATCACACATTTCGATGATTCCTTACCTCTATATCACATAGCTCCGATGAACATTTTCCCCAGCTTACTTTTATCCTTCTTTTCTCTTTACACTCGATAATAACAATTAATAGTTCAACTCCTTATTCCTTCTAGCTAACTCTTTAGAAATCCAGTTACCCCTTCGTTGCTCCAAAACTCAAATTCCATTATTTTCTACCGACATCCTCTCACTTTTTCTTACCATGGATCTTCTCTTATTATGCTATCACTCACACTTGCCACTAATCTATCCATAAAATCAACGTTTAATGTTCAAACAATTGCATCTCCCTTTTTACATCTCTAGAAATCAGAATTCATTTAATACCGTTAATTACCAAAGGAAATCACACAGTAGTTTCATCTTTTAATAAACCAAACCTCCCAGACTCACTCACTGTCTACAAATACACCTCGTGACATGTTTCCACAAAGTTCACTATATATATTACCCTTCTCAACCCCTTTAAACGAACTTTCACTGCATATATCCATAACCCACACGACTTCTAACCATTTTCCTCCATAATTCTTTACGCATCTCAAGCTGCCACTATCCTCATCCTTACTTTCAATCTTTTATTCTCACGTTCATTATACTCACATCATCCCTTGCCCATATTCACTTACTTTTACCTTACTCAACACACAATCATATCACTTATCCCGTCTAGCAAAACGTGCGCCATGCCTCAATAAACTATACCAATCTTCCTTTTCTTTTTCCACCATCTATCATAATTACATATAACTCATGTCCTCCCCACCGAACTCATACTCATCATAAGTGCCACTCTTTACATCATAAGATTGGGTAACTTACGCTTTAGGACCAACACATACGTAAAACAATGCATAAAGAAGTAATACAACACCTTTGAATTAAACAGAATATGCAACGAATGTCAAAAGATAAACACATGACCCGAAACACGCATATGACCTGCACAGACCCCACTCGATCGAGTACTAGAACCTACTCGATCGAGTTGAGGCTACTCGATCGAATGCCCAACATGCTCGATCGAGTGCCCGACTTAGAACCCAAACGGACCTTCGATCTCGACCTACTCGACCGAGTAGCCCACTACTCGATCGAGTGACCCCATACTCGATCGAGTGCCTCAGGTACTCGATCGAGTGCCCAAAAACACCATTCTGGTCAAAATAACGACAAATACCCACTCGATTGAATCAAACCCACTCGATCGAGTCATGCAGACTCGTGAATACTACCCGCATGTTATCTCACATACCCCAACGTACTATGCATTCATTATTATTTCAACATTATGATTATAACTACGCATTCAAATCTGCGCGACTCCTCATACAATCAACAAAATAATCTACTTCGTGTTATCAAGTGCCATGTTATAAACAACCATCATACTTTTCATCCAATTTGTTATACAAAACACATATCATTGAACCTCTATTCTTCATGTTACTACTTACCAAAAGCCAAACATTACCATCTATCATGCTCATATAACATTCAACTTTCAATCAGGTATTACCCGCATGATTTAATTCTCATAACTTTTCATAACACAAACTACACCCATACACTACCAATCCTATTTCCATGTTGCTAATACAACAACATTACAAATCCACTTCATCACATAAACACTTCCATAATCAAGAAATTCATATCCTTACGAAAGTGCAACTTCCTCTTTTCCAATCAATTCATCTAGTTCAATCACATCTTTCATCTAACAAGCGCATATGATACGATAGTAGACAATTATACGAACTTAATATATAGCTTTACGCAAACAAAATTACGAAAACAAATCTTATCACACCCCCTAACCACATGTTATTAGGATTGCCTCATTATAAATCATTCGTCCTGGAACATCATTATTCATCACACATCATCATATACGAACTACTTTCTTTTTCTACCATATCATTCATCATTCTCATATACTTTTTCAACGATTCCAACCAACATGTAAACCAACTATCATGCAACATGTTTCAACAAACCATATACAAAAATCACATCGTCACCATCTTTATCTACACATTCCCCATTCTCCACAATCATACGTCCACTGGTTCATACCACACATTACTATATAGATACACAATACACAAGGTAAACACATAGCGATCCCGACTCATATCCCAAGGTGACCGGTTCAAAATTGTAGGGCGATTTCGCAACTTTAGGACGTCTCCCAAGTCTTTGCATTAGCTCCTACAACTTTTACCCCGGGTTCATTTTAATTGACTCCCTATATTCATTGGATTTATTGGTTACAGGTTTCAGGATCGTCTCTCTGATACCATTTGTAACACCCCCATACTCCAAGTGCCTTACCAGGACCACTCAGGTATAAGGATACTACCATCTCGGTTACCCGAGGCATGATAAACATAAGACAACGAAGAAACATACTTTATTAAATAAGTTTAAGTGATTACATAACAAAACCAACTGTAAGCAAAATACAACTGTTCTCAATCTATCAACCAACTGAAAGGAACGGTCCTAACAAACACAGCGGAAGACTAAAGACTCTGACATGTGATGACTCCATCCCCAGCTAGATCCCACGCATATCCAAGATATACCTGCCAAGCAACTGCTCACCACCCCCGAATGGATCACCACAGTTTTTAAAACATTTAAACGGGGTCAGTACTAATCACACAACTCAATATACATCAACAATAAGATAAACAGACAGCTTAACTGTCACACACACAACCACACCAATTCCAATAATCTCAATCACCGACGTCCCTTTGGATCACCGCCGATGGGGGACCGCAGCCGTACCCACCAAATCCCCGCTCCTCATAATGAGCGATAACCCTGTCCATTAATGTGCACATCCCTTTTGTGGCGGGTTTTACAGAAGGCGAAACTAGGGCGTGAAGCCACTCCCGCAAGTGACCCCACTCAGTCGAGGCCACGCCTCGCGAACCATCAACAACGATCACAACCACAATCACAATACAATTATTATATCAAACAACCAAATACAATACATCAACCAATATCCCATTATGGGACTAATGCTGAGTAGGAAATCCTACCAGTAAGCACACAATCGACGGTCTCTCTTCTTTGAATCAAAAAGTCTCCTCTAAGAACCCTCCTCCTATCATACAACACATAAAGGCTACCAAATCACATACTACACATAAACCCCCAAATCTCTAAATTAGGGTTTAACCAATTCAAAGGAAAGACAATAAAAAGGGTACATAGATCTTACCCTCGACGCAAGGAACACAACGGTATAACCAACGACAAGAACTGACCGTCAGAACTCCGGGGATTGCTAATAATGCGATTAAGAAGATGAACTTGCTTGCTTTCTCTCTTAAACAGTAATTTAGGTTTTGCAAAAGTGATTTAGAATAAAGACGACAAAGCTTATATACCTTAATCGCATAATTAACAAAACCCGAGAAAAATCCCCGTAAAACCGGCTACTCGATCGAGTACCCAAGGTACTCGATCGAGTACCCCCTTACTCGATCGAGTATCCCAGCTACTCGATCGAGTACCCAACAGGTCAGAAACTTTTCTAAAATGCAACTTACCCTTACTCGACAGAGTAAGGCCTACTCGATAGAGTACCCAAAGACTTATAAATACGGAGTATTACAGACAGACCTAACTGGTGCGAGGGGTGACGCCCTCTTTCTTCCTGGTGCGGAGTACGCGGAGTTCGTACGTCAGAGGTTGGCGTACTGGCCGATCGTGGTAAGCATACTTGTCATTTTTGATAAATCCAATAAATGATGAATGATCATCAAAATAACGAGTGATTTTAAACTTGCACGAGATCGAGGTGGCGGGCTTCGAGCCCCCAGCTTTTCCAGAGACACTGGATTACACTGACGCGATGGGCATGACGACGATCTCGAAGATCCGCGATTTTGGCAAGGCGGTGACCGACGCTGGCTTGGACGAGTGGCAGCCCATCGTGAGGAGAGTAAGCCCCCAGCTTTGGCTATCTTTAGTCTTTGATGTTTTATTTACATATGAATGCATTTGTTTGAACCGTTTCTGTATTCGAATGAAGGTGGCACCGTCCAGTCACGTGGTGATGTTGAGGGTGGCCAACCGGCTACGAGCTAGAGTCATCGAGGCCCTTGTGGGTGGCTCTGGGAGGCAGGTATGAACCTTTTCTTCCCGTTTATTGCTCCTTATCATTACAACTTCCAAACTTGTGAAGGAAAGTGGAGTAAAATATCTTGTCTTTTCTCTTGTGTGTAGAGGGAGCGTGGCCTGGAGCGTGAGTTGGCGCAGTCCAAGGAGGAGACGGCCCGCTTATTGAGGAGCTCGAGACCAGAGATGCCGAGATCGCCGCTCTTGAGGCGACAGTATCTGAGTTGAGGGGTCGTCTAGGCTAGTTTGTTTGCTGTTTGTTGCACATTTTTACATTTTGGACGTCACTTTGGGCAGGAGCCCGCAAATTCGATAAACATTTGCTTTTTTGGTTGTATATATGATGGCATGTGTGCTTTTGCTGCTGGGTGTTTGCTGTATCTGCAGGTTAGCTTAAAAGCAGGTTTGGCATGTGACGGTTTACGCCGTCATGCTGCCGAAATTCACATAGAAAACCACATAGAAAAGCAAATAATAAAAGACACAAAAGGAATAAATGGCCCAAATAAGCGCAAAAAAAGCAAAAAAAGTGCCCGAAATTGGGAAAAGTGTCCGAAAATGGATGAAAATAGAAAAAGTGTCCGAAAATGGAAAAAGTGTCCGAAAATGGAAAAATTGTCCGAAAAAGGACAAAAATGACGCGACCAGACAGTAGGGAAGGGCTACCCCCTAAAAAAAGAAATTAAAAGAAATGTCTAAGTGTATGAGAAATATTTTGAACATAGGGAGTGAAATGATTCCCCGAAAAGAAAAAGAACATAAAAATGAGTAAGTGTGCGTATATGGCAAAAATGTTGATTTTGCCTCGAAAAGGGAACCCGTAGTGATTAGGAAACGCGAATTAGGCAATTGCACAGAATTACCAAATTAAATCCTTATGGGAATAGGAAATTTTAACTAAAACGGAATTAGGAAAGATCCACAACCGTCAAAATGAGGAAAGGGACATGGGGAAGAGGCGCAGCAGGAGCTGCGACCCTTCGAAGAGGCGCAACATCTGCTGCATCATTTCCCCAGCTGATCCGTCCTTAGCTGAAATTAGGAAACAGCGAATAGTATAAATAGAGACCTCGGTCGAGCTTCTATTCTCGCAATTCTCTATTTCTCGTCTTCGTCTACTACATAAAATCTCTTATAAACTTCTCCAAATTTTCCAATAAAACATGGATGCCTTTGAAAATCGCATTAAGGAGTGGACGAATAAATTCACAAATGTGGAGAAACACGACATGGGTGCTTTCAATTTAGGATCAATCATAAGTTTGAAACTAGTGAAGATCGTAGGGCCCTTTTTGGATGCGTGTCTTGAATATTGGGACCCAAATTTCCACGTTTTTGCCTTCCCGGGAGGCGACATCTGCCCTTTTCCTGATGAAATGGCTGCGGTTGGAGGATGGGACACAGAAGGTGTTCTAGTTATACCCCCTAGCTCTCAAGGATACAAAAACAAATTTAGGGACTTGCTTGGGTTGACCAAGGCTGAGGTAGACCGTCTCGTGACCATAAAAGGAGTCCATATCTTTGACTTTGTTGATCGATTTATAAATAGGAAGGACCGTACTATCTCCTATGTGGCGAGGCGTCGAGCTTATGGATTCTGCCTTCTTCATTGTTATATCCTTCGAGGGCATTTGGACCAGGAGATGAGGGGTGATCCTCGATTCTTAGGCATAGTTGAGCAAATGGAGCTGCGCAGGAGCTCAGCATGCTTGATTCTAGGGGAGACCATCCTTGGTTTAGATAATAGGAAGGCGAACCATGAGCACTCAAATTAAACTAGCATGTGAATTAAACTATGTCGGTGAACATATAATTTAGCACTCAAATTGGGGTCGAAGTTGGAGGTTAGATTAATTACATGTGAAAGCTATACAATAAAATGATACATATAATAATAAAATACGATAAATAAAAACATTACAATAATTAAAATTAAAATGATTACAATGGATAATTGATTTACGTCAAAAGGACGATCACAACGGAATTTTGAAGAAGAAAATAAAAGAATTGGTATGAAAACACATCAGTTTAGAGGAGATAATACGAATAATGGCCGATTTAATTTGTAATTAGAAGCTACGTCAAGGCGAGAAAGAGTTCAGGGATAGAAGCCAACCTAGAACAGGCGCAACATCTGCTGCGTCCTCTGGAAGAGGCGCAGCTCTTCGTGCGTCTGTTCTCCAGTTGGACTCTGTCTATGAAGTCATAATCGCGGATTGTTAATGTTTATTGGTAAATTTAGGATCGATTATTGATACTAGACTCAAGTAAAAGTGATTTAATAGATTATATGCATCTGGAACCGTCATAAAACGATTTAAAGGTGAAAATTTACAGTGATTTACGTAATTAATACGAACTCGTGTCGGATTTACAAAAGGAACAAACTTGAAGTTAGAGGCGGAAACAAAATATTAGGGATTAATGACAAAAACAGAATTAAAACGTGTATCAAAGAACGAATTCAAGAGACTTGACATGAATGAACCAAGCCTCTTAAATCCGGGTTTGAATAAATGACGAAAACCCGCAAATATGGAATTATAAGGGATTTAAGCCGATAAAACATTATAATTTAAAAAGAATTAATCAGAACACGATTATATACTGATATGAACGAAAGAAAACAAAAGAAAAAAAGAGGAAAGGGAAAATTACAGAAGGTCGAGGAAGAAGAAGAAAAGCAGGAGCAGCGGCATCGGCAGCCTCAGGAAGAGGCACAGCAGATGCTGTGATTCTTCGAAGAGGCGCAACTGCTGCTGCTTTTCTTCTCGACGCCAGACCTCCTCTGATTTGTAAATACGGTTTTAAAGAATGTCTCTTAAAGACGGTTTTGAACGTGGTTATGATATAAACCTTACATTAATGATACGAAATAAAAGTACAATAAATAAAATAGGTTTTTACACCCTCATACTTACATGTTTGACGAAACGAGATTGACTAAGTTATCGTTTAGTGATTGCTCGACTCGAATATGCGAATATGAAAGTGCCCTTGTTAAAGGATTTAAAAGATTGATTAGATTGATTAAGTCGAGTTGGTCAAATTGGTCGGTCTATGAAACGTGACTGGGACTCAGAATTATCTGAGCTTACGTGGTTGATTGATCAAGCACGTAGGCATCGAAAGCGAAGAGCGTTGTCTAGAATGTAAAGAGAGAAGAGAAGGGCGGACACTCGCGTACCAAATATGGAGGCCGAAGGTCTCTATTTATACTAAACACACGAAGGAGTTTAGGTATGGCACGGAGAAAGAAACATATCACGGAAAGATTCTGGAAAGCATGGAAAGAGGTCTGGGGAAGAGGCGCAGCACCTGCTGCGTCATTTCCCTAGAGGTTTCCTCCTCTGCAAGCAAGATTTCCCCGTTTTATTATGGAATTTCGGTAGATCTATACTTTCTTATCCCACAAAACACAATATACGGAAGATAATTCCTTAAAGATATTAAAATAAAATTAGGAATAAATATCCATAGAATTCTAGAACATTCCGACTCGGCATTTTAAACGGTTTATTAGAAAATGAAGCGGTTTTTGACCCGGACTCCAAATGACCTCTAATTACTGTCAAAACGACCGTATCGGTGCGTAGATGACGACCATGAGGTTGACTTGAGTGTTTGAGCTATCACTTGTGCATGAACTTATGAACTATCATAAAATCGCTCCGCCTATCAAACATGCGGCCCAATCATCACTGGGAGTTTGGCGGGAGGTGCAGAAATGAGGTATCTAAAGAATCGAGGGGTGTCTCAGAAGCATGTTGAAAGAGGCGTCGATATCGACCACCTGAAAACTGGCATGTCTTTCCAGGGGTCCAGTTTCAATTGTCGAGGTGATAAGCCCCAAAACCTTACGACGAGTGCCGTCATAAGCGTGTACTCCTTGATTAGTTGGGACCAAGTCGGCCTCCTTAATACCCAGCTTATGAGCCGTCTTGAGGGGAATGGCGTGTTGGAATATGTGTTCTCGACAATAATGCGATCACATGTTTAAATCTAATATTAAGAATCCTTAAGGGAAAGTAATATTTTATTGTCAACTGATCCACATTAATCGGTAATGATTGGCTGACTAGAGTTTGACATTACAGTCGTGTGACGGTGGTGATTAGTTGATCCCTTAAGGTCATACCTCTAGGGTAACACTCTTAATTGATTAATTGATTAATTGTTTGTTGATACAAGTTAATTAATTTCTTAAAATTGAACATATGATTTCGTGAGTATGAATACGTATCTTATTGTAATTTGATTAAATAAGATTAGTTCTAAGTAATTAAATTATTTTATTACTTGTGGTTTATTTATTGTTTATGAAACAATTAAAATAAGAATGAATGGTTTATTATAAATACAAGTAGTTGTGATTTATAATTCTATAACCCATTTTAAGTAATTGTAATTGTGAATTACTAGTTAATTTTTGTATGTGATTTATTTTGTTTATATAATAATTTTTTATAAATTAAAATTGCATTATTAAATAACATGTCTAGTAACATGTCCAAAATGTCACACTACACAAATTGACATTTGACAAACTTAAAATGGACCCATTTTAACCTATGTGAGCCGTGTAAATGGGAGGATAAGAAGAAACTTGTGCTTTGTTCTTTTAATTAGTGGAAGACATAATGATGACCTACTAATCATAGGCTTGCATGCCTACATCTTCAGAAGAACAAACTTGCAAAAGCATTAGGCACCCTTCCCTTGGTCTACCCGGCCACCCTTGTAAATTGGGAGAGTTTTTCTCTTCTAATTCACATAATTCATTCATATAAGAATATAACCTTGATAATAACTAATATCTCTCTAGTTTTTGTTGTGAACACACTAGAAAATAAATCTCACAAATCCCTAATATTATTCCTCTATTACTAGAAGTAGTAATCTTATAATATTAATTTAAGGACACAAATACTAATTTCTAGTAACAAAATTAGTACTTGTATTAAGAGTGATTACCTTGGTACAATCCTTAAGGAGTAGATCCCATCATTCGATCTTGGGTTTTCTTGGGCATATGGATTCGTCTTTAAGAAGACTAACTTGGTAGGAGACCAAATAGTATAAACCATTTCGGCCCTCAATGTAAGATTAATCGATTTCTTCTTACTTTGTATCCTTTTGTTTTGCATGCATAAGATCCTTTTAGTTTATGAATTAACAAATAAATATAAAGTTATTAGAAGTGTCTAATAAGAGTTTAATGAATCCTACAATTGGTATCAGAGCTAGAGTTGTTGCATGCTTAATCGGTTTAGTTTTTCTGAATTAAAATGTTGAACATATAAAACTTGTATTTTGTGATTTACGATGATAAAGGCCCCGAAATTTGTTGCATGAATAACATTCTGGTCCTAAAATGATTTTAGGTCATTTTGATGATTTATGGTATTTTATTTCTCTTTAATATGATTTTTAGTATTTTTATTACATTTTATTGAATAAAATGTCACTTAAAATGCTAAAATTAGTTAGACTATGATTATGACCTTGAAATTTTTACACGGCCTCACATGCATATTTTACACATTGTATGTAAAATTTCGTATAAAATGGTTTTATATTGCATGTTTTATGATTTTTACATGATAAAATTGATTAAATGGAGGTATTTTGGTTAAAAATGGTTAGACTTCGTTAATGACCATGAAATTTAAGTATGTTGTCACATGCAATATTTACACACTGTATGTAAATTTTAAGATGAAATGGTTTTATGTTGCATGATTTATGATTTTTAGATATAAAAATCACATAAATAGTGACTATTTTAGCAAAAATAGCTAAAATGAATTTTATGGCATAAATTTTTTTCCCAATATTGTATATATGATATGAACATCAAATCTAAAGTTGCATGTTAAATTTCGTATGATTTGAATGGTTATTAATTTTTATGGGATATAAATTGATAAAAGGCAACTTTAATAGTCATTAATATAAAAATTCGATTTTTGGACTTAAAAATTTGTCATTTCTAGGTTCTAGAAACTTGTTTAGAATAATCAAAATTTTAATTTTGATTTATTGCATAATTTTATGTTTAATTTGGAATTAAAGGGTTAAAATTATGTTTTATACTATTTATTTGTGAAATAAATTAAATAAATCTAAGGGCAAATTTTTATTAAAATTTTGGATTCTTGGGAATTTTCAGAATATACAAAATTATGATTTTGAAATTTTGAAATTTCTTATTACTTAATTGGGAATTATTTCCTTATTATTATGGATAATATGGTTTAAAGAGCAATAATAAAATATCAAGTTGAATTATTGTCAAATATTTAGTGAAGACTAAATTTTCGAGTCCTAAGAAGATTGGGGTAATTAACTTGGACATAGGTTCGATTTATGTAATATTGTGTGATTTTAATAAGTTAATAGTCACGATATTAGCTTAAATAGGGCGATTTGGCACATCACATGGCATGTTTTACACATATATTAATGCTGCATTTTTAGTATAAATGTCATGTTTTATTTTAGATAATTTTGAATTATGTAATTTGTACTTAGTATGGCCTTAGTTTTTAATTGATATTTCCCGAAATGAATGAGGATATCGATTCGGTTGTAATTAATGTGATCTCGTATCACTTTTATTTTTATTTTTATTTTAGTTTTTCCTTTTTATAATGTATAAAGTAGAAAAGTTATGTAATTTATTTATCCCGGGGTTCCTTGAAGACGGTGCCATTCAAGAAGGCGTTCCGACAAAGACGGTGTTGCCTTGGAGTGCTTGCCAAATGAAGTTCAAGGAACCAAAGGAGTTGGTTTCCGAATTTGTAAAATAGTTTATTAGATTTACTATTTTAGGAAGGCCATACTAGGACTTTATTTTTTTATGCTTAGCATTTTCTTTATATGTTTGCATGCATCGCTAAATCGCCATAACTAAACATGCATTTTATTTAATCGAGTCATCGACCGTGTCAATTATAATTATCGTAGTTCACCGCTTTAGTTCACTTAAAACGTGATAGATAATAAATTGAGAAGACCTCTCACTAAATAATAATTGAAAATTAGCCTTACCAAATAGTAGAACCATGAGTCCCAATTTCATAAGGAAATAGGCTCGGCTCACCGGGGTGCTAAACTTGTTACGTTGGGTAAGTGGGTATTAAAATGTTATTACATCGAAATTTGGATTGAGTTCAACGGAAGTATTCGTGACCGTAGTCGCATGTGTTCCGGGCTAAGATAAATATTAAAGTAATTTTATCGACCGAGAATTCTAGAAGTAGGATCGATTAAAGAGTTAATCCACCGAGTTATATTAATTAGGGATGAATCGGCTCACCGTGCCCGAGTTATTATGAATTTGGATCTCGGGATCATTTATAATAGTTGGGTAGATGTCACTATATAAATGCTTAAAACTTGTTTAAAATGTTTACAAGTATTATTAAAACGATAGATGTTTATTAATTCCTTCACTTCCTATTTTGTAGTCGAAATTGTTTTCTCAATTGCAATGGCAACTCCAATTTCATCCGCAACCACTAGCTCGAACACTCTCACCAATGTTTCATGGCTCCGATCCTTCATGGATCGTTGTAAAATAGAAAAGAATGGGTCCAACTTTGCCGATTGGGACGCTCAACTTCGCTTGGTCGCGGAGGGTGACGACAAGCTTCGTTACCTTACCGAGGCCTCTCCCGCCGCACCTAACGCTAGGTCTACCCCCACCGCTAGGCAAGCCTATGAGACATATCAAAAGGAGTCGGCCGCGATCAAAAATGTGTTGATCTTCTCAATGGAGGCCGAACTCCAAAGAAGTGCTTTAAAGATTAGCACCGCATATGAGATCTATACGAAGCTTGTGACCATGTTTTCACAAGCTCCGAGGATCATTCAATATGAAGCGGCATCCGCATTCTTCGATCTCAACATTAAGAAGGGCCAAAAAGTTAGCCCTCATGTGCTCAAGTTGATGGAGCATGTTGAGACTCTAAAATTGCAAAAGGTAGAGATTCCCGAGGAACTCGTCATTGACCGAATTCTTCATTCCTTAAACAAGGTTAAGGCATATGTTCAATTCAGGGTGAATTTTAATATGCAAAACTTGAAAGTTTCCCTTGATGAATTGCACAAAATGCTTGTGCAAGCCGAGAGGGACATGGGACTAAGTGTTAGCACCACTAAGGATGTGCTCAACATTAATCATAAGAGCAAAGGGAATTTTAAGAAAGGTGGCAATAAGGGAATGAAGCAAACTCCTTACAAGAACAAAGAAAAGTCTTGTGAAGCTAGCTCCTCTAAACCCAACAAAGGTTCCCCGTCCGGGGACAAATGCGACTATTGTAATGGTGTTGGGCATTGGAAGAGAAATTGTCCAAAGTACCTTGGCGATATAAAAGCTGGAAAAGTTATTCCAGTAGGTAAATAACTATCCCTATCTTTTATGTTTCGATCCCAACTTTGCTATTTTGATACAAGTTGTGATGATTACCCCCTTTTTATTGTAATTAGGGCATCCTAGCAAGGACAAGGGCAAAGAAAAGCAAGCCTAGAAGATCTTGAGGGATGCTATATGTAGCCGCCCGTGATGCTAGATCGATGGAAGCTTGGCTTTATTTTGCTTTGTCTTTATTTTCATGCTGTATTTTGAAATTTTAGAACTATTTTGATTTCCTCGTTCGACTTGGAAATTTGGTTGTTTCCTTAAACAATGGTTGTATTTTAGATATTGGTGACTTGGTTTGCAACCCAAGTCACTTACTTTATCGTATCGTTTGCTCTAAAATTTGTCATCATACACTACTTGCATCTAGAAACATAAGATTATCGACTTAAATTGATCAAATAGACAATTATAATGATTGAGTCATTATATGTTCATGAGTTATGAATTCAATTCTCCTTATGCCATTGTGACTAAAGTCACAACTTACTTATGTAAGATCAATTATAAAGTTATATTGAGTTATTGAACTCACACTAAGGAACGTTAACAACCTTATTTGATACACCTATCAAGTTTAAATCGTCTAGTCTATTTTTTTTTCAACATATCTCGAATATATCACTATAAAGTTGATATGTGATAAGTTTTCCTCCTTCACCATCATTATTTGTGGCTCAAAAGCTATCTTTGGAGAAAAAGGGCATTTTTCCTAAAGATAGAGTGGGAGTGAATTTAGCCACAAACCTTGATTATATGGGATCTACGTGAAGAGACCAAAAGAAGATGTTCTTGAGGAAACTACGTGAGGAAACCAAAAGAAAATGTTCTTAAGGTAAATTAAGACTTATGAAAAGACTAAAGAATATGTTACTGGAAAATTAGATTTTGATCTATGAAGGGATATAACTAAAGATTTTAAAATTCGACATTTTACTTAAGAGCTCTATGAAACTAAAATGGTATCTATGCAAGTAAATGGATATATTTGAGATTGTTGGGACCAATCCAAAGTAAATAGAAATTTATGATTAAGAGCTACATAGAGAGGCATGTCGATGTCTACGAAATCTAAGTTAATTATTAACTATGCTAAAGATTCAAGTCATTGCTATACCTCATTATGAAAATAAGTAAGGTATTAAAACCACTTTCCAAATGGGTATTTTGAAAGGGATATGTGAATGACATATATGGTTTTAACTAATACTTAAAGAAGCAATGATTATTCCAAATCATGTAATGTTTTGAATGAGTTGTCGAAAATGAAACATGTGTATACATGGACTTGAGTGGGACCAAGTGACTGTCATGTTTAGACATGAAGTTCAGTGGGAGCCATCATCCTTCAAGAATTGCAAAACTATTACTCATAGGAAATGACGTGCAAATAGGTTTTCAATTCTAGATGAAATTTGACATTAAGCAAATCTATTATAACATGGGATGTTGGATTGGCACTTAGATAAGTATCTTATATTGATAATGATCCTTCATCTTAAAGATATCAACCAGTTAAGTAGGTTATTCATATTGATGAAAATTGAATTATCATAGTTATGATTATTCCCATGAACCTAAGAACTGTTGTCTACATGAAATCGATTACTAATGTTTCCGCCATTAGAATAATCATGTATGCCATAATGCACACGTCCTAGATGAATTACATGCTTGGAGCATGATAAGTCGATAACAAGCTAACCCATATGAGAGTCATTGGTAAGCCTTAAGGAACCATCATGAATGCTCAAGGAGAACTAATGGTTAGTTCTAGAGTTTGGAATAATAACAAGTTGTGTGTTAAGAGGTTACACAAACTCAAGTTTCCAAACTCATTTGGATTTGTGAAAATCCTAGGCTGGTTTTATTGACCTAAGGAGAAAATGACTAGAAAGGGTATTTTGTTGTCATCATTTGCAAGGTTCTATGAAATGAACCTAAGTACGTTGTGATTAAGTGGTGTACTTTAAAAACTACAAGTAGTGTTATCCACCGAAACCCACATCACAAGTTATATGATAATAGCAAAAGCTTCTTTCAAGTTAAAGAACCTGAGTCTAGTATGAAGTCTAGACATGTACATAGTAAAATTCATGCTATAAGGGATAACATGATATTGAAGGAAATCGCAATTCATAAAGTTTGAACACTTGGACACATGGTATGTTCACAAGTTAAACTTTTATTGCATTTGACAAGTGTATAAATACACTTATGATTATAAGACATAGAGTAGTAATATGATATTGACTACTCGTATGTGATAATTACATTTATTGTTTGAGTTATCGTTAACTCATCTTGTATGTTACATCTAAATGGGTTTTTGAGACAATATTGAACCCCATTAAAGTGAACTGGATTAACATAGTATTCCCCCCTAGTTACTTATATGAGGTGACATCTCGAAGTAACTAGAGTGTGATGCGATTGATGGCAAGTTCAAGTGCCATAAAGTCGTGAGAGATGACTAGTCGATCACAAAGGCAGACTGTGAGGAACACTCTGTCGGGCTTATAACCGATTATAGAGTTCTGAAAATTTTTATAGCCTGGTCGTTACGAGAGCTACTATAGTATTCTTATGAGTCGATTCTTTGACTAAAGACTGTTCGCCTAAGATGGCACCGTTTCATAGTGACTTTGATTTATGTTCTGCGACCTTCGTAATTGGGGTCCAATGGGCATGTTTTGGGTTATAATGAGTTGTGGCTATGCGAAGGGAAAAGTGCAATAGGAATTCTCCACCTCTTGTCAGGGTTATCTAATATCTCAAGGCCACTCGAGGAGTAATGAACTGGAAATGCGTGGCCACGCTCGGCAGGTATCTATGGTAGATAATTCCGGTCAGACAGTTATTCTCCAGATCAAGGAAACCACTCTTGATATGATCAATTGCAAGTACGACCTGCAAGACACCTTGAATTGAGTGGGAGATATTAATAGGACAAGAGAATTGGTGACGCACACTTATCGCGGACAAGTGGGAGATTGTTGGAATATGTGTCCTCGACAATAATGCGATCACATGTTTAAATCTCATATTAAGAATGCTAAAGGGAAAGTAATATTTTATTGTCAACTGATCGTCATTAATCGGTAATGATTGGCTGACTAGAGTTTGACATTACTGTCGTGTGACGGTGGTGATCAATTGATCCCTTAAGGTCATACCTCTAGGGTAACACTCTTAATTGATTAATTGATTAATTGTTTGTTGATACAAGTTAATTAATTTCTTAAAATTGAACATATGATTTCGTGAGTATGAATACGTATCTTATTGTAATTTGATTAAATAAGATTAGTTCTAAGTAATTAAATTGTTTTATTACTTGTGGTTTATTTATTGTTTATGAAACAATTAAAATAAGAATGAATGGTTTATTATAAATACAAGTAGTTGTGATTTATAATTCTATAACCCATTTTAAGTAATTGTAATTGTGAATTACTAGTTAATTTTTTTATGTGGTTATTTTGTTTATATAATAATTTTTAATAAGTTAAAAATGCATTATTAAACAACATGTCTAGTAACATGTCCAAAATGTTACACTACACAAATTGACATTTGACAAACTTAAAATGGACCCATTTTAACCTATGTGAGCCGTGTAAATGGGAGGATAAGAAGAAAATTGTTCTTTGTTCTTTTAATTAGTGGAAGGCATAATGATGACCTACTAATCATAGGCTTGCATGCCTACATCTTTAGAAGAACAAACATTCAAAAGCATTGGGCACCCTTCCCTTGGTCTACCCGGCCACCCTTGTGAATTGGGAGAGTTTTTCTCTTCTAATTCACACAATTCATTCATATAAGAATATAACCTTGATAATAACTAATATCTCTCTAGTTTTTGTTGTGAACACACTAGAAAATATATCTCTCAAATCTCTATTATTATTCCTCTATTACTAGAAGTAGTAATCTTATAATATTAATTTAAGGACACAAATACTAATTTCTAGTAACAAAATTAGTACTTGTATTAAGAGTTATTACCTTGGTACAATCCTTAAAGAGTAGATCCCATCATTGGATCTAGGGTTTTGTTGGGCATTTGGATTCTTCTTTAAGAAGGCTAACTTGGTAGGAGACCAATTAGTATAAACCATTTCGGCCCTCAATGTAAGATTAATCGATTTCTTCTTACTTTGTATCCTTTTGTTCTGCATGCATAAGATCCTTTTAGTTTATGACTTAACTAATAAATATAAAGTTATTAGAAGTGTCTAATAAGAGTTTAATGTATCTTACATGACGTTGACTGCAGATCCGTCATCCACTAGGACCATCGGTACGTTCTTCTTGAGGCATTGTACGGTGATGTACAAGGCTAGGTTATGGTTGGCTCCGAACGGAGGGATATCTCCTTCAGAGAAGATGACCGGGTTGTTCAAGTCAGGGACATCCCTGGTCATGTGTGCTACCACTTCTTCAGAAGAGGAGGTAGAGGGAACTGTCAACTTTCCCAAGGCTTGTAGCAAAGCCTGACGATGTTCGAAGGAGGTAGCGATCAGTTTCAAATTGAAATTTTGGCCTTCGCCTTTTGCAGTTATTTAAGGATCGAGTTCTTCGGAACCCTAGGTTGAGTGTCCACATCCGGGACGATTTGGTCATTTGTTGTTGGATTGGTTGTTGTATTATTCAAATTCTCGTAGGGGCGTCCGGACCGGGTAAGAAGACCGATCTATTTTGTCCGTTTGCCTTTTCCCGTAACAATGTAGACATCTTCTGCGTTGTCTCTCCAGACGCCGTTGATCTCGGGGTCGCGAGGGTACCTTGGAGGGGTATTCCTCGGCGGGTAGTTTTTGTACGGGAAGTTTTTGTGGGGGTAGTTTTTGTAGGATAGATTATTGTGCGGTTGATTATTGTGGGGTGCATGCCAGAATGGTCGCGAGAGCAATCCTTTCTAGAAGTGGGAGTTTTAGGTGCTTGGAGGACCCTCCCTTGGGCGTGGCGTTGGCATTGGTGGGTTAAATACCAGCCGGTGGTAGGCGTCCTCAAGTCGGGTGATCCACTCTGAGAGACTGGCTATGGCTTCCTCAACCTACTGAAACATGGTGAGCATGGTTGCGGCGCTGAATACGAACATCCCGTCCGGGGTGTCCTTTTCTAAGGCGTTCACCTCGTCCTCAACAGGTAGGATGAGGTGTGAGCAATCCAGGGTTGTCTAGTCATCAGAGATGGCATGGATTCCCATGGGGTTTGTTTTGTTATTTGGTTTTGTTGGCGAAGGTAAAGAAAATTCCCTTTTCTCGATCATGTCCTGAATGACGTGCTTCAACTTGAAACAGGCTTCCGTGTCACGAACTTTACCCTGGTGGTATTGGAAGTAAGAATTGGGATTCCTAAAGCGGGTTTTCTTAGCCTCGGATGGGTCTGGAGTGGGCCCAATCGGCTGTAGTTTCCCTTGGTCCATGAGTCTTTTTAGGGCACTGACATAGGTTGTTCCCAAGTTTGTGAATACCCTTTGAGGATGCCCAGGTTTCTTTGTGGTTGATTCGAGGAGGTTGACCTCATCAATTTTGTTTGTCCGACCATAGGGACGAGATCCAGTCGATGTAGATCCCTGATAGCCTCTACCGGTGGTTTTGGCTAGAACGCCTTTGCGTAGGTCGTCTTCAATGCGGGTCCCGAGGATTTTTAGGTCCTCGAATGTTTTGATGTTTTGATATCTCAGTAGGTTAGCATAAATGCATGAAGGTTGTTGACAAACTTCTCTACCAGAGTCGATTCACTTGGCTTACTAACCAATTGAGTGCTTACCCACCTCCAACGGGTTAAGAATTCTGTGAACCTTTCTTTATCATTCTGACTCAAAACCTCAAGAGTGCGGGTGTTGGCTTGGATTTCGACGTTGTCGGCGTACTGTTTTGCAAATTCGATGGTTACTTCATTCCAAGTGGTAATGCTCTTGGGGTCGAAGGAATAGTACCATTGGCGGGGAATTGGTTCTAGGGATGACGGAAAGATCCGGGTGAAAAGTTCCTGTTTGACCCCCTTGATAGACATGTGATGCGTGTTATTTAAATGATGTTTTACATCCCATTTTACACGCATTTCAGAGCTCATTCTTGTAGTTTATGTTACATTTCTCCCTATTTCCGTCTACTTCCGTATTTTGTACATTATTGCAGAAATGTGGAGAATTCAACGGGAAATCAAGCCAAATCCGTCCCCGAGTAATCTACATTGCAAATGATGTAAAGGAATCACTTAAGGAACAAGCTTGGTGCGCAATTCAAGGCCCAAAAGACGAGTCCACGAGTTAAAAGAAGTCAAGTAGCAGCTCCATTAGTCGATCGACCATCAACCTCAGTCGATCGACCAATGTTCGGGTTCCAGAAGCTACTGTTTGCTGAGGGGCAGTCGATCGACCACCTGACTCAGTCGATCGACCAGACTGCTATTTCAGGCGAGAATTAGAAGACCGAGAAAGCGCAAGCCCATGATGCTAGGTTTGGGAAATAAGATGTTACGTTATTTGTTATATAACGTAACATAAAACATTCAGTTCATCATGAAGTTTTTATCTCAGTTTTAGATCCAAGTTTTATCACAATTTCATACAGTAATTTTCAGTTTGGTTCATTCGAGTAATTAGGGTTTGGAACATCGTTTTAGCATTGGATTTCTGTTCTTGTTCTTAATCTTCCCTATGAAACCTCGGTATTCCTTCTGCCCTAATTTCTGTTTATTGTTTTACTTTCGTTATTAGTATAGATTTGTTAGTTAATATCCCAAAGCCAATTATCGCATTATCGCTATTTGCTATCTACTTTAAGCATGAATTCAGTAATCATTATTAGTTTAATTGTTGTTTTTACCCTTAGCATGAGTAGCTAATTCTATAGTGCTAGGATGTAGGCGATTTATGGCAAAGGCGGCATTAGATTAGACACGGACTGTCTCGCGTGTTGGTCGATCGACTGACATTGTCGGTCGATCGACTGACCTCATAGGGTTTCCTTCGTTTTAATTGAATTTAATCTTGTATTTAACGAATTGAATGCATGCGACCAGTTAGATACCTATTTTGTGACCGACCCATTAGATCGAAAGATAGGGGAAGTTATTAGACCATCAATTAAATCGACTAGACTGTGCTAAGATCGAAAGATAGGTATAGTTTAGACCGTTAGTCACTTTTCAGGACGAAAGTTAGTATTTGTGATATTAGGGACCTATAGCGAGATCGAAAGATGCTATTTGTTAAGAGTGGACCGAGAGGACCTCTTTATTTCCCGCCTTACCTATGTTTGATTCAGACCGACTTAGTTTGCTGCCGCCGAAGCTATAATGAACCGACCATCCTAGTACCCTTCTTTTATCTGTCTAGATCGTTTATTTAGTTTATTATCTTTATTCACTTTTAGCTATAGACCAATTCAATTCAACCCCCACGATAGTTTCCTCAGACTGAACATAAATCAACTAAAATTTACAACTGCCTCCTTGTGGTTCGACCCTGTTACCACTAGCCTAGGTTAGTCCTAATAGGAATTATAAATTTTATCTTTGGTACTCACAACGACGGGTATCAAATTTTGGCGCCGTTGTCGGGGAGGCAATTGTTCTAATTTTTAGTTGTTTTTATTTTAGTCTGTTTTTCGCCTCAAGGGAAGACTGAGTACCTTGAGACAGTTCTCATCTCCTTCTTTAGTGTTGTCTGTTTGCAGTACTTCAGGAGAGTCCACTCATGTTCCATTCTTGGAAACAGCAGGTGGAGATTTGTGGGAGATGTGGCGCTGATGGGCATGCTTCTGTTATGTGCCGAGCAGATATGGACCAAGTCTATGCTTACTGGCATTATAAACAAGATCATTATGCACCGCCACATCCATGCTATCAGCAAGGCTTCCAAGAGCCTTCATATTCCTTTGAACCACCTCAGCAAGACCCTCTTCCTTCTGAAGAGAGTGCGGAAATGAAGCCTATGATGGAGATGCTTAAACTCCAAATGCAAGAAATCGCTGAACAGAGAGAAGCTTCTTTCAAAAGACTTGAGCTTCTCTTGGCTCAAGTAGCTGCCGAGCAAAACGATGATGTGTATGACTCGGAGGATGATGATTTGGAGGAAGATGAAGCGTCAATTGAAGACTTCAACGCTGTGCCACCTGAAGAATTCGATCAAGCAGATTTGTGTGGTCGAACGAATGACATTGCAGAAGGAAGAGCGGTCGATCGACTGGAACCAGTGGTCGATCGACCAGTTATGCTGGAGGAGGAAACTACTCGATCGAGTAGGGATGTTGTTCGATCAACCCCTGCAGCCTTGGGAATTGTTAAATCGTCACCAACGCCTATTCCGGATGACGATGAGAAGGTAAATGAAGACCACTCCTATCCGATTAGAGGTAATTCCACTCCTTTAGTCGATTATGTATACCTTCCTACTCCTTCTGTTGAACCATTTGCTGCTGTAGGATTGACGCCTCCGTCCCAGTTTGGGAACAAGTTGGAGGAACATTGCTTTGTTTCTCTTTCTACAGGTCTTGGCAAGTTCAAAGACCCCAGAGGTGAGTTGGGTGTTCCTAGCTTGAAGTGCACGCCTTTGCCGGATATATGATCCAGGAGGAGGTCCAGATGAGGATATGCCGTCTAAGAAGAAGCTGTGCGCTGAGGTGAAAAATTGGGATCCGGATGCTGTGAGACGTTGTTGTTCCTCCGTTGCCATGTTGTGGAGGCCGGGGGTAGATTTGACGGTTTCTGAAGCCACTGCGTTCAGTCAGAAGCCTAGTAGTGGGCCATTCCGTGGCCGTTCTTGATCAACTATTAGTTGATCAATTGCTTCCTCATAAAACATTGTTTTTGTTGCTTTTTGATAGACTTCCTTTTTAGTATTTTGTGTTCGCGAGACTTCGCATTTTATTTTGCTTGCTTTGGATTTTTAATACTTTAGACTTTACTTCGGGTTTTGCGCGATTTTGGGCGCGTATTATTGTGCATTTGCAGGTTTTTAGACCTCGGTAGCTCTAGTTATTGAGCTAATACGAAGAAATAAGAATTTGCAAAGAGGTGTTTTCGATCGATCGGCGGCCTATATGGTCGATCGACCGGTTTTGCAAGTTTACAGAGCTACCACATTCACGCCCACTTGGTCGATCGATCGATCTTCTTGGTCGATCGACCACTGCTGCTGCTGTATTTGTCCACGACCTCTCCCCTGATGTATTTGGTCGATATGCGGACTTAAGGGAGTTTTCTACTCCATTTTATCTTCCGTAAAATTTATATATTTCTTCTGTTCTCTCATTTATGCACAACTTTACCGCTTCAAAATTTTTTTTTCTCACGTCTTATGCGTGGTATTTTCTGTCTTTTCAGGCACTTCTTGGTAGCACTGCTGGCTACTGAAACCTCCTAGCTCACGCTGGTTTGGGGAGGTTTCCTTTGCTGCGATCAAAGTCTTGTGAGTTCCCGATTTCCACTTCATGTCATATTTATTTATTTCTCGCAAATTCCCATTTCTCTTTTCTTCATTATATGATTTTGCACAATGGGGACATTGTGTTATTTGGTTTGGGGAAGGGTTTTGCGTCGCATTTCATTTGTTTGCATTTACGTTTAATTCTGTTTTGCATTGTTTTATTCCATTTCATCCATTTATACAAAAATTCAAAAAAATTGAAAAAATTTCAAAACTTTCCATAAAATGCACGTTTATTTTAGCATATAGGTCGAGTCGGAACGGTAGTATTTCCATGATGACACTGCATTTGCATCTGTTTCGCCTGAGCCTTGCTAGATTAACATGTTATTAGTAGAATCGTTTATGCATACCTACGAGTTCTCGTTGAATTACTTGCTGGACTTGAGACCTGACTCAGAAAATTGGCAAGCTACATCATATTTCTGAGTTTTAGAGCCTATAACTGGTGACATTCATGACCAGTTTATTTAGGAATGTGAGTAGTACTCCTTATGAGACATGTTTCCTTAATTTGCATAAATATGAATTTGATCTACTTAATACCTGTATGCATTCGGTTTGTGTTTTGTTGACACATGTGGTAGAGGTTTCCTTTTCTCATTTTACCCATAAGCTTCACACTGCCAAAAATAGCCTTTTTGTCCCGTTTACTACATCCTACATTTAGCCTACCTTTGTCAAGCTAGTAGTCTGTGTTCTTGGGATTGTTACTCGTTTTTGGTGGCATTTGCTCTGTTGAGATGGTGATAGGAAAATGAAAAAAAGGAAAGAAAGAAACAAAAAAGAAAAAAAAAATTGAAAAAAAATGATTCGAAAAAAAAAGAAAAAGAGGTTCTGCACTGTTCATAGCAGTCGATCGACTGCCCCTTTTGATCGATCGACTGAAGATCCGAGAAAGAAATCAATTCGCATAATTTAATCCTTACCTTTTGGCGATTTTTGCTCCCATGTTTCATTTATATCCTATGGGGAGTTTATTGATTTGTTAGTTTGGAGATTGTGAGTCTTGTGCTTGCTATAGCACCGTTTCGTTTGATTATGAGCAAGAAGTTGGATGTTGCCATTTGGTTCCGTTTTGGTACTAGCTTGATCACCTGTACCTCCACTTTTCCATAATTGTTTTGCCTCTTCTTACCCATACCTCACATATCCCATATATACCTCGGCATGTGTCATTGGTCATCTGTTTGGTTGGAATGCGTATGTACGGTCGTAGAGGTCATTTTCATATTTTATTGCTGGCATGTTTTCATAGGTCGTAGTTAGGTGAGAGTCACTACAAAATTACTTCTTTCTATCTTACATATATATCACCTGTGCTTATTTGAGTGATTTGAGCGACCGTGAGAGTCCAATTTGATAAGTCTCTACAGTTGACGGTTCAGCAATCTTTAACGACTTTATAATTCGTTTGCATGATTCGCATTACTAATTGATTGTTGGTTTTGCATTAAATTGGTTTAGGATTAACAGTTTGCATTTCGCTCTGAGATTGAAATCGTTCCATTAGGTCATTAGATCGAGTCTAGTTCTTGCTTGGGGACAAGCAAGGGTTTGGTTTGGGGAAGTTTGATGCGTGTTATTTATATGATGTTTTACATCCCATTTTACACGCATTTCAGAGCTCATTCTTGTAGTTTATGTTACATTTCTCCCTATTTCCGTCTACTTCCGTATTTTGTACATTATTGCAGAAATGTGGAGAATTCAACGGGAAATCAAGCCAAATCCATCCCCGAGTAATCTGCATTGCAAATGACGTAAAGGAATCACTTAAGGAACGAGCTTGGTGCGCAATTCAAGGCCCAAAAGACGAGTCCACGAGTTAAAAGAAGTCAAGTAGCAGCTCCATTAGTCGATCGACCATCAACCTCAGTCGATCGACCAATGTTCGGGTTCCAGAAGCTACTGTTTGCTGAGGGGCAGTCGATCGACCACCTGACTCAGTCGATCGACCAGACTGCTATTTCAGGCGAGAATTAGAAGACCGAGAAAGCGCAAGCCCATGATGCTAGGTTTGGGAAATAAGATGTTACGTTATTTGCTATATAACGTAACATAAAACATTCAGTTCATCATGAAGTTTTTATCTCAGTTTTAGATCCAAGTTTTATCACAATTTCATACAGTAATTTTCAGTTTGGTTCATTCGAGTAATTAGGGTTTGGAACATCGTTTTAGCATTGGATTTCTGTTCTTGTTCTTAATCTTCCCTCTGAAACCTCGGTATTCCTTCTGCCCTAATTTCTGTTTATTGTTTTACTTTCGTTATTAGTATAGATTTGTTAGTTAGTATCCCAAAGCCAATTATCGCATTATCGCTATTTGCTATCTACTTTAAGCATGAATTCAGTAATCATTATTAGTTTAATTGTTGTTTTTACCCTTAGCATGAGTAGCTAATTCTATAGTGCTAGGATGTAGGCGATTTATGGCAAAGGTGGCATTAGATTAGACACGGACTGTCTCGCGTGTTGGTCGATCGACTGACATTGTCGGTCGATCGACTGACCTCGTAGGGTTTCCTTCGTTTTAATTGAATTTAATCTTGTATTTAACGAATCGAATGCATGCGACCAGTTAGATACCTATTTTGTGACCGACCCATTAGATCGAAAGATAGGGGAATTTAATAGACCATCAATTAAATCGACTAGACTGTGCTAAGATCGAAAGATAGGTATAGTTTAGACCGTTAGTCACTTTTCAGGACGAAAGTTAGTATTAGTGATATTAGGGACCTATAGCGAGATCGAAAGATGCTATTTGTTAAGAGTGGACCGAGAGGACCTCTTTATTTCCCGCCTTACCTGTGTTTGATTCAGACCGACTTAGTTTGCTGCCGCCGAAGCTATAATGAACCGACCATCCTAGTACCCTTCTTTTATCTGTCTAGATCGTTTATTTAGTTTATTATCTTTATTCACTTTTAGCTGTAGACCAATTCAATTCAACCCCCACGATAGTTTCCTCAGACTGAACATAAATCAACTAAAATTTACAACTGCCTCCTTGTGGTTCGACCCTGTTACCACTAGCCTAGGTTAGTCCTAATAGGAATTATAAATTTTATCTTTGGTACTCACAACGACGGGTATCAACATGTAGTCCTTGAAAGCCCGAATGTGATTGTCTGGGACCTCCACCCCCTTAAACTTGGGTACATCAGTCAGGGTAAAGTTGTCGGATAGTTGATCCCCAACGGATTCGAATCTTCGATTTTTCTCAAGGTGGATGTTGTTACCACGGGCTAGGAGTTGTTCTTCCAAGAGCTTGAGCCTTTTCTCAGCTTCGGTCAAAGGCGGAGTGTTGTGTTCTCCGGTTTTTTTGTTTTCCAAGGTGTCGATATGGGTCTCGACACGGTCTAGAGTGATCTTAAGAGCTGTGAGTAGGCTGGCTAGCTGAGCCGTTGTGAGATCTCTGTTGTCATCGTTGTTGTTGGACAAAGCTGTAGACAGGGCCATGGCTGAGGCAGAAAATGGCTCACTTTACATTCCAATCCGACACGGTTTAACGACTAAACGCAGACAACACGAAAGACGAAAAGACACTTTTGACTCAACAAGACTGTAATAATACGGTTTTCTATGTCTATGGGTACTCTATCGAGTGGGGCTTACTCTGTCAAGTAAGTATGTTTGGTTTACGAAATAGTGTTCTGCTGAATGGTACTCGATCGAGTAAGTTGGGGACTCGATCGAGTAAAGGTCACTCGATCGAGTAAGTTAGTTTTGCGGGTTGTTTTAGCCGGTATTCATTAATAACGTGTGATTCATATTTAAAGATTTCCGTCACTTTATTCATCACTTTTACTTTTTCTAAAAACCTTTCAAAGAAAAAATAAGTTACGTTGTCTCCGTTCGTCGCATTACTATCAAATCCCAAAGGCTAAGGTTGTCGGATCGTCGTGTTCCTTACGCCGTTGAGTTCGTCCTGTCGAGGGTAAGATCCTTGAATAGTATTTATATTGTTTCGCTGATTTTGTTTAAAATCCTAATTGGTTAGATTGGGGGTTTTGGGAGTATAATGTTGTATTAGATGGTAATGGTATGATTATGTGATTATAGGAGGAGGTTGCGTAGAGGAGCAATATTGATTAGCTGCTTGTGACGATCTCGTGTTTGCTTATCCCAGGTAGGGTTTCCCTACTCGGTTATTAATTACATAGTTGTTGTTGATGGTTGTTTGATGTTGTTGATCTATATCGTATTAGAATTGGTAATTGTTGTTGTATAATGTGGTTGGTTGTGTAATTATATGTGGTTCGCGAGGTGCGCCCTCGGCTGAGTGGAGTCACTTGCGGGAGTGGCTTCACGCCCTTGATTCGCCCTCTATGGAACCCACCATAGGAGGGGATGTGCACATTAATGAACACGGGTTATCGCTCAGATGAGATGAGCAGGGCTTAGGTGGGAACGACTGCGGTCCCCTACTGGCAGCGAGGAATATCTGTTGCGATGGGTATTCTGGTAGGACTACACACTTTAGTGTGTAGTCAGGTGTGTGGAGTTCTGACGGAGTTTGGGTAATGTGTATGTGGTATCTTATATATTGTGTTTGTGTAATCAGTAACTGACCCCGTTTAAATGTTATGAAAACTGTGGTAATCCATTCAGGGATGGTGAGCAGTTATTAAGTAGGTATGAGATGGACGCGCATGGGATAGCTGGGTTGAGTCACCACGAGATGTCTAGAAGTCTTCCGCTGTGTCTTTAGACGTTTATTCGCTTTAGTTGGTTTAACATTTTGAACAGTTGTATTTTCATTTGACAATTTTGGTTTGGACATGTATTGCTTTAAACTTATTTAATAAAGTATGTTCTTTTATGGTCCTTTTGATATACTTTGCCTCGGGTAACCGAGATGGTAGCATCCCCGTGAATTAGGTGGTCTTGGTAAGGCACTTGGTGTATGGGGGTGTTACAAAGACGACGATAACCGTATGTGGTGCCTCGGTGCTGACTCGATTTATGGTGTGACGGTATTGACCGGACTTTGACTCGCGTTCAACGTAGGGGCGTGACGCCGTTGAACGAGTCTCGAGGTAAGACGACTCGTAAGTAAAGACCCATAAGTACGTTTGCTATGACTTAATAGACACGAGGCGGAATTGGAATGTTGGACTGAAATTTTCGAAAATAGGGATTTTCAAACAGATTCATTTTTCGTTTTGTGGACGGCTTCCGAAGAATAGGGATCTTCAAAGTCGGTCAGTTGAAAAGGTGTCTTATGTTTCTTTCAAAAGGCGGTTTGAGTACGAGTTGTGGCGGCTCTGAAAACAATGTGTTGTTTCCGAAGACGGCCTTGAAATCCAAAATCGAGTGTTTCGAAAATCGAGTTTTGAAGGGTTTGAAAAGGTTGTGGTCTCGAGAACGGTGTATGGTCCTCGGGATTTGAAAAGCCTCGAAAACGGTGTGTGTCATTTTTGAGTTTTGAAAGAGCCAATGTGTCGGCGCAAGACGGGTAAAAATCCGTGTCTTGACACGGCAATTATAATGGCGCAAAAAGGTGCTTTTGAAATGGTTTTAGAAAACCGGGTTTGAAAATCGTCATTACGACGGCCTAAAAAAGCGTGCTTTTTGAAAAGGTTGTAGAAAACCGGGTTTGAAAATCGTCACTACGACGGCCTAAAAAGGCGTGCTTTTTGAAATGGATGTAGAAAACTGGGTTTGAAAATCGTCATTACGACGGCCTAAAAAGGCGTCCAACGGTCGGCGAAAGACCAAGGTTTGAATTGGCCATTATAACGGCGCAAAAGGGTGTTTTTTGAAAGTTTGAAATGACACTGTGGACAGCGGGGGCCACGGGGGCGCTTGGGAAACAAGCGTTTGCATTTTTGTATGGAGTCGCCACCAATTTTTATGGGAAATTGGAACCGTTCGAATACCTCGTGTCATGTCAAGACACAAAGCAGAGACATGAACACTAAGCAATCGTTACCCTTAGCATTCTATGTCTAGAATGACTCTCGTGGATGCCAATGAACACGGGTGTTCACAGATATCTGGAGTAAGGGGTGAGGGTACGTATTAGGAAGCTCTTTTGATCGAACACCTAATCCCGCCCGCCTCGATAGCGGCCTCTACTAATGATTAGGGAAGTTATTCGTACTTGATATATCGTCGGTTATATGCATGCAATGCAACATCCAAGTTTTAATCCTAGCATGTGAGAATTAGACTAAGTCGGTTGACACGTAATTAGCATACAATTAATGTCGAAGTTGGATTTAATGCTCATTTACATGTGAAAACACACAAACAATAAAAGAAATACAATAATTATAAATTACAATAATGAAAATTACATTAATTACATTGGAATAGGCGATTTATGTCGAAAATACCTTTAAAACGGATAATTTGAGAAAAAGGAATAAAAGAATGAAATAAACTAACGAACAGGAATTAGAAGGTGATATTACGGATAATAGTTAGTTAATACGTAAACTAATTAAACTATGTCAAGCGTAAACGGAGTTCGGGACGTAACTCGGCCAAGAAAAAAGCAAGCTGCGTCCTTTGGAAGAGCGCGCGAGACGCCTGCGTCTGTTCCTTGGCTCGATCCATGTCGTGAAGCCGTATTGCAAGCCGTTAATGTCAATTGGTGATTTTAATGATCAGTTAAATTATTTAATCGGATGAAAGTGGTTAACATGTTATTTAACACACGAATAGGTCATGAAAACAGTAAAATATGAATGAGACGGATGCAAACGGATTAATACATGATGGAATAATGATAGAAGTGAAAAATATCAATGAGTCCTACGAATTAAATCAATTAACTACGTTAGATATGATGGATTAATGACAAATATGCGACGAACATGCGAATAAACAGATGAAAACTATATCAAAGACGAATCCCAGAAACTCAATATGAACAAATTGAATCTCTACAACCCGGAATTGAATTTAATGACGAAAACCCGCAAATATTGGATTACCCGGGATTTAAGTCGGATTTGTGATGATTAAAGCATGATAATGATGATGATTAATGATATACATGTGAATTATATACTATGATGACGAAGAACCAACGAAATAAACAAAAGAAAACAAGAATCAGAAAACAAACGAATTTACAGAGGACGGAGGAAGAAGAAAAGAAGCCGGAACTGTGGCAACCTCACGAAGAGGCGCAGAAGGTACTGCGCTCCTTCGAACAGGCGCAGCAGTTGCTGCGTCTTTTCTCGACGTCTGTCTACTGGAAATCCGTAAAAAAGAGTTTTAAAGCACGGTTTTAGAAATCGGTTTTAATGGTGTTTTCGACATAAATCTTATAATTGATGATGATACAATAAATAAATACAATAAATAAAAGAGATATTACACCCTCAGACTTACATGTTGATGAAACGAGAAGGACTAAGATATCGATTAGTGATGCTCGACGCGAATGCAAAGAAAGTGCCCTCGTAAGAGGAAAACGATTAGATTAATTAAATTGATTATTGTGTAGTTGGTCAAATTGGTCGGTCATGCAAACGGGGAGGCTGGTACTCAGAAGGATCCTAGCTTACGTGGTCGAATGTTCAAGCACGTAGACGCCAAAAGTAAGAACAGAGTCTAGAATGCAAAGGGAGAAGAGAAGGGCGGACACTCGCGTGAGAAATATGAGGAGCGAAGGCTCCTATTTATACTTATCACGTGAAGGAATTAGGATTTCGGAGACTCTTTAGAAGTAAATCTCGGAAAGATATGAAAAAGATACGAGAAACATGCAGAAAAGGGTCTGGGAAGAGGCGCAGCAGCCACTGCGTCTCTTGGAAGAGGCGCAGCACCCGCTGCGTCTATTCCCAAGTGGTTTCCTCCTGCAGAAGAAAGATTTCCGTATTTGAGTTATGGTAGGACGGAAATAATTCGATTTCCTTAATATCTTATATGAATATTACGGGAATTTACTTACTAAAAGATAAAATTTGTGAAATATGGAATAGAAATATCCGGAACATTCCAGAACATTCTGACTCGGGTTTTAACGGTTATCAGAAAATGGAGACGGTTTTAGGCCCGGACTCCGAATGTACTCTAATTACTGTCAAAACGACCGTATCGGGACGTAGATGACAACTAAGAGGTAGACATTAATATTTGAGCAATCACTCGACGATAATCTTACGAACTGTCACAAATCGTTCCGCGTACCCAATATGCGGCCCAATCATCACCGGGTGGTTTGTGGGAGGTGCAGAAATGAGGTATCTACAGAGCCCCCACTTTGACTGAGGCTTGGACAAGGCGAAAGTCAAAGTATAGCCATCAGGTCAATCGAAGATTACAACCTGACGACTATGGCGACGCGAGGCGGCTCAAGGGGTCTGAGCCAAGGACCTGTCGACGGGAACATTTTAGAGTCTGTCGACTATCGGGGAGGGTCGTTTAAAGTCCATTAGACTACGTAAGGAGGCTCGCCAGCCATAAGAAGAGACCATACCTGAGACTTCTTCTCGAGATGCTTCCGGAGGTGCGTAAGAGCTAAGGTTAAGACCTAAAGGATATATAAGGATTGTGCTAGGGTGTGGGACCCTAAAAGAAAGCATTGACGGGAAGGAGGCCTAAAGTAAGTTCAACTTAAGGGGTAAACCGAAGGTTGGGTATAGGAACTCTATTGGCTTGGGGAACTTGAAGGCTTATGAACCTAAAAGGATTGGGATCCTATAGTTGAAAAGTCCTAATTTCGGGTTTACGAACCTAAGAAAAAAAGGCTTTGGGTTTGGGAACTTCTGGAGAACGGCACCCTGTCGAACTCCGCGGGGAAACGAGAAATATTGAGAGTAGCAGGACACAGGCGGGAACTGCTGAGAGAAAACTTCTTTGGGTAGTCTTCGGGAAATAATTACGAATAGCGGGACACGGGCGGAACTGGCGGGAGGAAATCGCTTAGGTAGATTGTCAATCCTTACGTCTTGAGAGAGACAAAGATCGTCCGCTTACTCTCGCTAGAGACACGATTGGGAATTATTCTTCTCGTCATGAGAGGGAAAGTATATCCGCTTACTCTCGCTGAAGACATAATGAAGGTGTGTCGAAGTTTGTGAAGGAACCAATGCTCGTTGCGACAAGCAGAAGGTCTTGGAAGGAATAAATAGTACGCAACAGTCCGCTGCGGGCTTGGAAAAGCGGGCCGGAACGAAAGAAAAATCGCCAAACGGACCAAAAGAATGAAATAGCATCGGGGAAGAGGCGCACCAATGATGGGCCCACAAATAACGAACTCATAACGAATTTTTGAAAATCCGTATGGAGGGAACAAAAGGAAGAGCGCAAAGAAGAGCGCGTCTCTTGGAAGAGGTGCGGCGCTCGCCGCGTCTATTCCCCAATTTGGTTTTCTGCGTAAAAACGCGAAAATCGGGGAGTTTTATGTTCATTCTTATTCGAAACACAAATCTCTCATTTCTCTCTCAAATCTTCACCATTTCCGCCAAGGTTTGATTCAAAAGCTTGCATTAAAGATGACTAATCGAGGTATGTGTCTCAATCTTGCATTAATCTTCTACATTTGTCCAATTTTGAGCCGAAAAATTAGGGTTTATGACCCTTTTGATCGAAAATTTGGGGCTTTTCCCCCAAACACATTTGCCTTGTCAAATTGACATTAGAAATGGATTGTAGGTAGCATTAGGAACATAACCATGTATTTGTTTCGAATTTTCATCAAGTTTTGAGCCTTTGAGTGAATTTTAAGACGGTTTTACAGCTAAACCCTAAATTGCTTCGAAAATAGCCTTAGGATTGCCCATTGGTAATGAAACTTGATATTTGGGACCCTCGAATGATGGGTAAACTTTCTACCTTCTCGGAATTTTGGTTTGTGACAGCTTTTCCAGGGCACTTTTTGGGGCATAACCGCCATTATAGCGAAATGCTGTCGAAATTTCGACTCGAACCCGAGATTAGGCTTCGAATTAGACTTGTCTTGACCCAAGATTGCCACATGAGTGGTCGGGTTGGTGGGAATATGGCCAAAGATGGCGAAAAAGGAGCGGTTTCAGGGCCTTGAAGGCTCGAAAATCCCTTAACCAAGGCTTGTCGTCATGTGACGCGGCCTAAATTTGCTTTAATGTTGCAGGTGATGAGGCTTCTACTTCCGGGAGAGCTCCCATGGAGATAGAAGCTGCTATTGTCGAGGAGGCTTTAGAGCAGGCCTTCACCGCTGCGGTGATGGCTACTGGGGACGAGGCTCACGAGGAGGAGGCCGTTGAGGAGGAGGAGGCCCCGAGACGGGCCAACGTCGGACGAGGAGGTCGCCACCGAGAGGGGCTCTGTGTGGGCTGAGACTTGGGAGAGCAGCACTGGGTGTGGGTGCGAGAGGGTCACCCGTCCTACAGATGGTGAAGAGTTTGGTAAATAGGAATTCACTACTCATTACTCATCTCCTTTCATTCTTTTATTCAAATTTCTTTCAAACTTCGTTCAAAACTAAAGATAGCTTTGTTTCAAATCATAATAGGAGGCCGGGAACATCAGGTCGTTCTCGGGTTACACGACAGCGATGGAGCACTACGAGCGGCTGTCGGCGGAGGAGAGGGCCATGATCGAGCGCGGGGCGTTTGGTCCTTTGGTTCAGGTTTGGAGGGATATCGCGAAGAGGAAATTGCGGGCTAACCTTAGCCTGGTCCGCGCTTTCTCGGACCGATTCTGGGACACGACTTCCACGTTTCACATGCCTTTTGGTGAGGTGGGAGTCACTTTGGAGGATTACGGCATGATTTAAAGTGCCGTGTGGGACCGAGGAGGTGGTGTGGCCGGAGAGGCGCCATGAGGGCGGACTCGGCCGAGGCGAGGAGATTGATCGGTTGGAACTTGTCGCCGAAGGCTATTCTGATCGGGTTTGATACCCATTCTTACGTTCGAGACTACTTTGCGAGGAAGACCCGGCGCTGGTGACGATCGATGGGAGGGAGACTGCTCCTCCTCCCTCGTACAACCGAGCGAGAGGGGCTCGTCGTGGCTTTGGTGGTTCTTGTCTTCGATTTACCTCGGAGACAAGGGCGAGAGGCTGTCGACGAAGCTTCTTCCCTTCCTTTCTGACCTGAGTTCCCTAGGACGTTGGGACTGGGTCACTGCTGGTTTTGCGGTCCTCATCCGCTTCATGAGGGCCATGGTTCGTCCGGAGTTGATGGAGAAGGGGACTTCTCCTGGTGCTGTCGGACCTGGACTACTGCTGAAGGTATGAACCTACCTTTAGACTAAAGTAAATTCCTTTCTTTATCAAATCACGAAAGATTGTCATTGATTATTTTGCTTTACAGGCGTGGGTGTACTCCTACTTCCCGAGCCTCGCGCCCAAGAGGACGGAGCCGCTGGAGAGGGCCTATCCCGTGGTGAGGGATTGGGTGATGTGTCGGACGAAGAGCAAGCGTTCTTCTCACAACGTCTACCAGCGGGACGTGAACGCTCTTCAGCTGAGCAGCGTTAGTATCTCATTTATATTCACTTGCTTCTTGCTTTTAGCTGATCATAGGAATGATCTTTGTTTTATTTTGTCACAGTGGGTGCCCCGACCTTGGGCGGAGTACGCTGGAGCGCCTCCTTTCGTGGCTGAGGTCCTTCGACCTAGGAGCTCGAACCGACTGCTGTTGAGAACGTCGATAGGTCCTGTATGGTACTTGGACGAGCGTTTGGCTCGTTAGTGCTCGCGGGGCGTGTTGACGGTTCCCGTCGATCCTCCCAGGACGATGTTTAGTGAGCCTTCTGAGGCTGAGAGGGAGGCGGACTTGGCTGGTGCCAGTGGTGACGACCTTCTTCTTCCTGGCGAGGACTACTCGGCGTTCCTTTACGGGAGGTTGGCGTATTGGCCAGTAGTGGTGAGTATCTTCATTTTGATTTTGAAATTTTTGAGAATGATGAAAGATCATTGATTGATGAGAACCATTTGTCTCTGCAGGAGGTTGAGGCGGCGGGCATCGAGCCCCCAGAGTACCCTGAGACCCTCGAGTACACTGACGCGACCGGGAGGACGACGATCTCCGAGCTGCGTGACTTCGACGTAGCTGTGACGGATCTTTGGCTCGGACGACCGGGCAAGACCGATTCGGAGAGTGAGCCTCTAACTTGTATAACCTTTGTGTAAGAACACATTTGATTGGGTTTATTCAATTGTTGAGAATGACTTTTTGAGAATGCAGGTTGCGCCGTCTCGGTTTGTGGCGTTGTGGAGGGTGGCCAACCGGCTGCGAGCTACTGCCGTCGAGGCACTCATTGGCGGTCGAGGTCGTCAGGTATGAACCTTACGCCTATTTCCATTTTTTTGATTTTTGATTTTCTAATTTTGCTTGAATTGATTGACATGAGCCAATTTTCTTGTTTATAGGGTGACCGCGAGCTGGAGCGAGAGTTGACCCGATCTCGGGGAGAGGACGGCTCGCGTGTTGAGGGAGCTCGAGGTTCGGGATGCCGAGATCGCCGCTCTTGTGGCGAGAGTTGCGAGTTGGAGGCGCCGCAGTAGCTTTTTTTGTCGTATGTTGGCTGTGTCTTGTACATTTGTTCATTGGGACTATCATTTTGAACATTTTTGGACTTTGTTTGGGGCTCGAGCCCCCAGTTTGTACATTTCCTCCGTTTGGTATATATATGATGGCCTGAGTGCCTTTGCTGCTGGGTTGTGTTGCTTGTATCTGCAGGTTAGTTTCGAACAGGTTTGGTAGATGACGGTTTATGCCGTCATGCTGCCGAAATTTACATAAAAAAAACCACGCAAAGCATACATTTTTATATACATATGGCCTTAATTAGCGCAAAATGAGAGACTCAAAAGAACGCGAAAAAATGCAAAAAATGCAAAAAATTTGCCGGAAATGACCGGACGGTAGGGAGGGTTACCCCCTAAAAAAAATAAAGAAATAGAAATCTATATGTTTAGAAATGACATTAAAGAAGTTAATATTTATAAGTTGAAATTAAAATGAAAATTATTTCCTAAAATGAAAATATACAAGCGTAATATAATGGCAGAAATGTCGATGTCGCTTTGAAATGCGTGCCCGCGAATTTAGGAAACCTGGAACATGGTAATTTCCATTATTTACCAAAATAATAACCTGTAGGAATAGGAAATTATTCGTTATGGAATTAGGAAAGATCCAACGCGGAAAATCACAGAAGTGAAGCTCGGGAAGAGGCGCAGCATGAGCTGCGTCCCTTTGAAGAGGCGCAGCAGGTGCTACGCCAGTTCCCAGGTTGTTCCGTTCTGACGGATTTTTGGAAACAGCAATTGGTATAAATAGAAGCGTCGATGGAGCTTTTATTCACACAAATCTTCCGTCTATTCTTCGTCTAATTACACAAAATTCTTCAAAATAAATTTTTTCATCATGAATACTTTAGAGATCCGCTTGAAGGAATGGACCAATGAATTTTCAAATATCGAGAAGCACGATATGGGCTCTTATAACTTTGGATCGTTGTTGAGTTTGAAACTCATCAAGGTTGTGAAACCGTTCTTGGATGCTTGCCTTGACTATTGGGACCCGAACTACCATGTTTTTGCGTTTCCTGGGGGCGATATTTGTCCTTTTCCTGAAGAAATTGCTGCCATTGGTGGATGGGACCCCGAACATTTGCCTGTCATCCCTTCTACTTCTCAAGGGTACAAAAGCAAATTTAGGGACTTGCTTGGATTGACTAGGCTTGAGGTGGACCGTCTAGTTACCTCAAAAGGTGTGAGAATGTTGGACTTCATAGATCGATTCATCAATAGGGCCGACCCCACCGTTTCTCATGTTGCTAGGCGGAGGGCATTTGGCTTTTGCTTGTTGCATGTGTATGTCTTCCAAGGGCATGTTGATGAAGACTTGAGAGGTGATCCCCGTCTTTTGGGCCTTGTTGAGCGGATGGAGTGCGCAGAGCCCACTTACTTATGCTTAGGAGAGATTATATTGGGTTTGGATAATAGGAAATCCAACCGTGATCCGCCGTTCTTGGGAGTCCGTCATTTGCGGAGTAAAAGACACTTTTTTTTTTTTTTTTTTTTTTTTTTTTTTTTTTTTTTTCTTCTTCTTTTTTTTTTTTTTTTTTTTTTTTTTTTTTTTTTTTTTTCGATGTCTAATACCTGCTTTTGGTAGGTTTGGCTTATGGAGCGGCTCCGATTGATCGAGCCCCCAGTTCATGCGCTTTCCTATCATGCCCGCTCGATTGCGATGAGGACGAGGTTGTACATGGTGGACTTCACTCGGGTCTGTGATTATTGGAAGAATAAGCTGAAGAGTGATGATGGCCCGTTGATCGTGGGTGGGTCGTTCCGTGGTGGCACCTCAAGTCCGTCACCTGGAGTGTCTTCTTTGGATCCCACTAGGTCGGTGCGCATTCGGATTGGAGTTTATGGTGTGCATCTTCTGGAAAGGCCGATGAGACAAGTTGGGCTGAAGGCACGATCCCTAGGCTTGATACCGTCCCGCATGATGCTATGGCACTTACTACGAGAGAGCCGAAGAGAGTGGGCTATCAAATGGGCCCAAAGAAACATGTGGTTCTTGAATTTCTCCGCCAATGCTTTATGGGTGTCGGATTCTTATCTGAGGTGGAGAAAGGCTGCAACTCCGGAAGAGCGCGAGAAATTGAGGAAACGCGAGCCCATTGACTACAAGGTGCGCGAGGGAGAGAAAGAGAAAGAGAAGCATCTGACAGAGGGAGAAGAAGAAGCCGGGTTTCAAGTCATTCATCCTTCGAAGAAATCCAAGACTACTCCTGTCGCAGAGATGGTGATTGGCAAGAATGGAAAAGCTAGACCTCGAGAAAGACCGTTGGTGATTAGGTCTGAAGTGGCGCAAGAGCGTCCGGCTCGAGGTCGTGATAAGAAATATGATAGGAATGACAAGGGCAAGGGGAAGATGGAGGAATAGCCCGAGTCTCTTTATTATTATTTGATTATTATTATTATTGTTGTAATAAAAGGTGGGGTTTTTAGAATCCTATCCTATTCTATTTTTATTATGTAGCGTACTATTATTACTAGAAAATGAATGAAAATAAAAAAGGTTAAGTGGTTATGAAACCGTTGTGATTTTCTATTTATTATCCTTGTCGAATTTCAAATGCAATGCAAATGTCCTTCTATTTACATTTTAGATATGATGGGTTGAATCCCGTGAAGGATTGCCTACGTATTCACTTAAAAAGCGAAATCAAACCCTTGCGCGTAGTTCGAGTAAATGTAAAAGAATAATTGTTCTAAGCAAGAGCTTGTAATGAACTTAGAAAAGAAGCATGAGCTTTTGCTTACTCAGAAGGTGCGAATTTAGTTTATTTGATGACATGAGGATGACAAGTTTGTCAAAATGCAAGAGCATAGTGACATTTAGCTTATTTCAGCTTGGCCAGGGGCCGTTTATTTAGTGCCACAAGAGCGACACGTGGGGTTACGCGAGGCGCGTGTTTGGTCCTATTCTAGGCATAGTATCGTTTCGATTTGGTCAAGGTTCGTAGGGTTTGAAAACTCATTCCCATCTAGGTCTGTGATCCTAACCGCACCCCCCGGGAGTATGGATTTGACTAGAAATGGTCCGGCCCAATTAGGTTTGAATTTTCCTCGTGGGTCAACACAGAAGAGCTCTAACCGATTTAAGCACTAAGTCTCCTTCTTTGATGTTCCTTGGCCTAACCCTTTTGTTGAAAGCCCGTTTGATACGTGCTTGATATGTTTGGACATTATGCAAGGCGCGTAGCCTACGTTCATCCAGGAGGATGAGTTCTTCATATCTATCCCTTTTCCAATCGGCTTCCGGGATTTGACTTTCGAGTAGAATACGCAAGGATGGTATTTCTAGCTCGACTGGTTGTACAGCTTCCATACCGTAGGTCAAATAGAAAGGAGTAGCCCCAGTGGGCGTCCTGACAGATGTACGATACCCCCATAAAGCAAAGGGTATCTTGCTTGGCCAATCTCTATAGTTGTCAATCATTTTCTTGAGAATTGTGACAACATTTTTGTTTGCCGCCTCTACCGCGCCGTTAGTCTGCGGCCTATAGGACGAAGAGTGATGATGCTTAATCTTGTACTTGGCTAGCAATTGCTCGGTCTCAGCTTGGAAATGTGATCCGTTATCGCTAATGATCTCATGTGGGCAACCATATCGACAGATGATGTTGTTTTGTATGAATTTTGCCACATTTTTAGCCGTAAGACCAGTGTAGGAAGCCGCCTCTACCCATTTGGTGAAATAGTCAATTGCTACTAGAATGAAACAGTGACCTCCTGTTCCGGCTGGGGTTATCTTCCCGATTATGTCAATTCCCCATGCAGAAAATGGCCAAGGGGATGTCATTGTATAGAGCAATGAAGGAGGGACATGTTGCACGTTCCCAAAAAATTGGCAATTGTGGCAATGTCTTACGTATTTGATGCAATCGGATTCCATTGTGGTCCAATAATATCCCAAACGTGTGATTTTCTTTGCCGTCATGGGCCCACTCATGTGAGGACCGCATTCTCCGTCATGGACTTCTTCCATCACCTTTCGTGCCTGTGAATGATCAAGGCAACGTAGGACTACACCAAGAGGTGTTCTTTTGTATAATTATCCTTGCATGAGAATGTATTGGGAAGCTAGTAGGCGTATAGCACGTTGTCCCCTCTTGTCCATATCTGGTGGATAGGTGCCATTAAGCTTGAAATTCAGGATCGCTTGGAACCAGGGTTCCTGCGCGATTTCCTCTTCGTCGGTGATTTGGTGGACATAAGCCGGCTCTGACCGTCGTTCGATGCACAAAGGCATTTCCACCATGTGATCTGGCATATTAATAAACGATGCAAGTTTCGCAAGAGCGTCTGCAAATTGATTTTCCTCCCGAGGTAGGTGTAGGTAGGTTACGTGATCGAAGAATTGAGCGACTTGGTCTATCCTAGCCTGATAAGGTGCGAGGCTTTCGCTTCGGATTTTCCAAGATCCTGTAACTTGGTTAATTATCAGTGATGAATCCTCATGTACTCGGAGGTTTTTGATGCCTAAGCTTACTGCCGCTTGTAGCCCAATGAGACAGCTTCATATTCTCGCAAAGCATTGTTTGTCACCTCGAAGTCGAGTTTGACAGCAATTGGTGTATGCTCACCTTCAGGAGAAATGAGCAACACTCCTACTCCGAATCCTCTTAGGTTTGATGCTCCATCAAAATACAGGTCCCAGGAGTCTACATCAGTTTGGAGTATATCCTCGTCTGGAAATGACCAAGTATTTATTGTTTGTGCGTCATTGATAGGATTTTCTGCGAAGAATTCGGCGACGGCGAGACCTTTTATAACTTTCAGTGGCACGTATTTGAGGTCGAATTCTGAGAGCATCAAGGTCCATCTTGCTAGACGTCCGTTGAGGACGGGTTTCTCGAAGAGATATTTGTCTGGATCCATTTTGGAGTATATTTTGATGGAGTAGCTAAGCATGTAATGGCGCAGCTTCTTTGTTGCCCACACAAGAGCGAGGCATGTCTTTTCGAGTTGTGAGTATTTGCACTCATATTCCAAGAACTTCTTAATAAGGTAGTAGATAGCTCTTTCTTCACTTCCTACTGTTTGAGCCAACATGGCACCCATGGCTGTTTCGGTTACTGTGAGATATAAACCAAGAGGTTGATCTCGTTGTGGTGGCATGAGTACTGGTGGTTTAGCAAATATCTCCTTGATTCGATCGAATGCCTTTTGACAATCGTCATCCCACATGGTGTGGTCTGTTTTCTTGAGTTTCTTGAAGATAGGCTCGCAAATCATTGTAAGTTTCGATATGAATCGACTTATATATTGCACCTTTCCCTGGCATGTCCTTGTTTTTCTGTTTGAAGGATCTATTTCTATACCTCGTTGACTAACGACGTATCCCAGGAGCTTACCAGATGTTACCCCGAATGTGCATTTCTGAGGATTGAGCCTCATGTTGTACTTTCGTAGCCTTGTGAAGAACTTGCGAAGGTTCGCAATATGCCCTTCTCTTTCCTTGGATTTGACAATCATGTCGTCTACATATACCTCAACTTCTTTGTGCATCATGTCATGCAAGAGTGTAGTTGCGGTGCGTTGATACGTGGCTCCGGCGTTGATTAATCCGAACGGCATTACCGTATAGCAATAGGTTCCCCATTGGGTGACGAACGCGGTTTTATGCATATCTTCCATGGCCATCTTGATTTGGTTATAACCCGCATACCCATCCATGAAGGATAGTAACGCGTGATCCTGCAAAGATTGTCCACCAATATGTCGATGTGAGGTAGAGGGAAGTCGTCTTTTGGACTTGCTTTGTTTAAGTCCCTAAAATCAACACAAACACAGATTCTCCCATCCTTTTTGGGCACGGGTACTATGTTAGCTACCCAAATGTAATACTCGGAAACTTTGATGAACCCGGCTTTGAATTGCTTGTCGACTTCTTCCTTAATCTTTAGAGCCCATTCTGTTCTCATTCGTCAAGCTTCGTTTCACTGGGTTTGAAACCTGGTTTAATCGGAATCCTATGTTGCCGATATCCCCTGTCGATCCCTGGCATGTCCTTGTAGGACCAAGCGAAAACGTCTTTGAATTCATTTAGGAGGACTATGAAATCGGCCCTTTCGGTAGAGCTCAAGGTAGTCCCTATCCTAAGTTCTTGGGGTTCTAGTTCGGTTCCTACGTTGATGGGTTCGGTGTCCTCTATTACTGGTCCCCCTTTCCCTTCCTGTAGTATTTCTTTGGCTATGTAGGGAGGTATTTCGATTGAGTCTGGGTCTTGGTCATCCTCGATATCATCAAAAACAGAATTGCACTCAAAATAACACAAAGAGTAAGCGTAACCCGATTTATTCATATTAAAATTTGAGTAAAGTTGAAACAAAGAAGCCAACCGATCCATAGTCGGTGGCGGCAAAGGGACAAATGGTTAGGGCATTTCCCGAACTATCGTGACTACTCGAGGCTAAGCTAGGAGAAACGAAGGGAGTGGGGATGACAACAGGAGTAGACTCTCTAATGACTTCTCTAGAACCGACTCGACTCCGACTCCGACTCGAACTCATCGTCTTCTGGTTCTCCTTTGAACATCTCTCCTTCTCTAGTGGTGAGCTTGAAGAGTCTTCCTTGATTGTTGGTCTATTTGATTGATTTTCTCCATCCTTTCTGCTGTCTTGCGTCGGTTTCTGTGATCAACGCGGTGGGGTTGAAGCGATCGTCTTGAAGTATCATAGTAATGATCTCATCCTGCGCGGCCCTAACGAATCGATCTTCTCCAAACAATAGGCTAACAGCTTGTTCGTCTAAGCAAGGTACTTGACGGGTTTTGACGGAAGGAACCGTTTCTGGAGGAATGAAGTAGCAATCGTGAAAGATCTCGATTCCGGCTAACTTCCTCTCGAGATAATGCCAAGGTTCGGGAAATCTGTGAAAGAGTTCTAGACTTCCTTCTTGAACAAAGTACCCATTTAAAGTGGGGAGATAGGGCCTCATTTGGACTCCTACGTGCTTGCGGTTTTGGACTTGGGCGAGCATCTCGAGAACCTCTTCTTTTGTGGGTTTATACCCTAGTCCCAGTGGTATCCTCGTTTAGTTGCCTTCCTTGTATGGTGCGAAGGTATTCTTCCGAATAGGGTTCAAAGGCATTCCAGGGAAGTATCCCTGGGATTTGAGTATGTGGTTGACCACCAAGTTAGAGTAGGGATTATAGTATAAGGGTGCCAATTCACTTTCTATGACACTTACACTTTGGAAGCCCCCAAGTTCGTATACAGGATCCGCAAGGACTTGATTGTTCGATTGTTTTTCGATTATTGCCTTGATGGGTGACGAAGTGATCGTCACTACTTTGCCGTTTAGTGGGATCTTGATCTTTTGGTGAAGGGTGGATGTTACCGCTTTGGAAGCATGAATCCAAGGCCTTCCCAGAAGTATGTTGAATGAAGCTTCAATGTCCACTATTTGGAAGTTAACCTTTCGTTCAATTGGCTCCGTGGCTATGGTTAAATTAGCAAGTCCTACTACTTTTCGTCGTGTACCGTCATATGCACGCACACCTTGATTGGTAGGGGTCCAATCCGACTCTTTCATGCCTAGCTTGTATGCCGTTTTGAGGGGTATGACGTTGACCGCGGAGCCATCATCCACCAAGGTCATTGGCACATTCTTCTTTAGACAAATGACAGTGATGTATAGAGCAAGGTTGTGACTAGCGCCAAAAGGTGGCAAGTCTTCGTCTGAGAAAGTTATAGGATTACTTAGCTTAGGTGATTCTTGGAAGACCAAGTTGACTACATCTTCAGGAGTGGAGTTATGTGCTACGTTTATCTTGGCCAAAGCTTGCAGTAAAGCTTGGCGATGTGGGAATGAGCTTGCTACTAGTTGCCAGACTGAAAGATCAGCCTTTGTTTTCTGTAATTGCTTGAGCAAATGATCAGTGGGGTCATCTTCGTTGTCATTTGGTGTGATGACGTTGGTTGGACCGTTTTGAGTAGTGCTTTGATATGGGCGGCCCGAACGAGTTAGGTGATCCACATCTTGGTCTTCACCATTTTGGACTATTTCCTTGACTAAAGAGTTTTCAATGAGATATTCGTCCTCATCATCATCGGCCCAAACCCCATTGACTGCAGCTAGTTCCCTCATTCTCGTGATATCACCTTCTAGTCGTATGATTTGATCGACTAGTTTATCAACCACGGTGATTATTTCTTGCATAGTGGCATTTTGAGAGAAGATCAATGGTACACGTTCTTTGGGTATTGCGTTGGGATTGCGTAAGGTTGTTACCATGTTTTCTAGTTCCCAAACTTGTCTATCTACACTCCTTGCCCATGTGATGAAGTCGGAAATGGTAGGGGAGATAGTAGAGTAGAGCCCTTCTTTCTCGATTGCATGAATTTCGTTTTCGGTGGGAGAAATGAGGTGTGAGCAATCTAAGGTAGATTCATCACTTGTGATCACTAGAACTCCAAGAGGATTCTGAGTGTTGTTGGGTTTACCTCCTGGTGGTATTAGGAGTCGACCATCTTCAATCATGTCTTGAAGCACGTTTTTCAACTTGTAGCATTTTTCTGTGTCGTGCCCCTTGCCCCTATGGTATTCACAAGATTTAATTTTCATCCCAAAACTTGGACTTCCTCTCGGGTTCGGGAGTAGGTCCAATGGGTTGGAGTTTACCTTGCTTCATTAGCCTTTTTAGAGCGTTGGAGTAAGTGTCCCCAAGGTTTGTGAATTTCCTTGGTGGGGTAGTTTTCTTGGATGGCTCGAGAAGGTTAACTTCATCGGTCTTGCTAGTAAAGCCGTATGAACGACTTGTGGACCCTTGATATCCTCGGCCTACCGTTATGGACAAGAGTCCTTTACGGATGTCGTCTTCGATCCTTGTTCCTAGTACGGTCAAGTCTTTGAAGGTTTTGATGTTTTGGTATCTCAAATGGTTGGCATATATGGGCTTGAGATTATCCACAAACTTCTCCACAAGAGTAGCCTCATCCGGGCGTTCAACTAGTTGAGTGCTAGTCTTCCTCTACCTACTTAGGAAGTCGGTGAATCCTTCTTTGTCATTTTGGGTAAGAACCTCTAGAGTACCCATGTTGACTTGGATCTCGGCATTATCCGCATATTGTTTAGAGAATTCAATTGCAGCGTCTTCCCAAGTGGCGACCTTCTTGTGATCTAAAGTGTAGAACCATTGCTTCGGGATGGTGTCAAGAGATGAAGGAAAGATCCTTAAGAACATCTCGGGTTTGATGCCTTTGATAGACATGTAATCCTTGAAGGCACGGATGTGGTTTAACGGGTTCTCGTGTCCCTTGAACTTAGGGATATCCGTCATGTTAAAGTTAGTTGGCAATTTGGAATTGACGGCTTCATACTTGCGATTGTTCTCCCTATAAATGTCATCCCCCTTAAGGTACATCAATTGCTCCTCTAGGTATTGGAGTCTTTTCTCAGCTGCAGTCGTCCCCATGAGATGATTCTCATCCCTAGATTCATCATCGGAGTTACGTAGTACTTCACTCTCAAGAGGAGGCAACCTTCCCTCTACGGCATAGATACGGCCTTCGATGAGCTCAAGGCGGTCATAGGTTTGTTCTTGAGTAGATTGCATTTGGGCTAGCGCGGCTAGGATTCGATCATTACTATTCTGGAGTTGGTTGAAGTTTGCTTCATCACTTGATCCGTGCATCTTGGAAATAGGATAAGAGATCGGCGACGAATCAAAACACGATCGACCATTCTATCACACTTGCTAAAAGAGGAAAAGTTTTGACTCGTGAAGTGGGTGTGTGCCACTTGTGTTGAGTGAGTTTTGAAGAAAGACAAGGTCTTTGATAATGTGTGTCCTAGTCAACTGTAGTGTAGTTGTAGGAGTGGACTCGAAGTGAGGTTTTGAAATGGGCTTGTGGCCCGAATTTTGGAGCGACAAACGGACAGAGTTTTGACCGGGTTTTGCGCTAATTAAGAGCCTATTTCGAAATTCTTGTTTTGAAAAGAGGTTTTGATCTTTTGAAAAATCGTCATGGTTTTGTTTAGAAGTAGTGATCACGTAAGGTATACATATTTATATAAGCATTATAACGGGCTGCTATGTGCATTTAAAAGGGATTTGGTTTAAAAGGTGGGTTGCCATACCGAACCATCAAACCCGAAGTCTGTGGAGAGGCTCGTGCCAAACAAGAGTAAGGCCGATTCCTAATCCATTTCCTCAAGTAGTGAAGGCCCTTGATACAAACAAGAGTAAGCATCATGGTATGGATGACGTCAATCGCTATCCATCCTTAGGCCCAAATAAGAATTAGGACCGTTTAGACGGGACGATTGGTCGAATGGGTTGGGTTGGGCCTAGGAAGGCCGAATAAAACGGTCTAGGAAGACCGAGTTATGAAAACCGACAATTGTCTTGTACAAACTATTCCCTAACCTTGTTCAAGTTTCACCCTTTTGGCTACACGTAAGTGTATTATCCCCAGCGGAGTCGCCAAACTGTGGACAGCGGGGTCCACGGGGGCGCTTGGGAAACAAACGTTTGCATTTTTGTATGGAGTCGCCACCAATTTTTATGGGAAATTGGAACCGTTCGAATACCTCGTGTCATGTCAAGACACAAAGCAGAGACATGAACACTAAGCAATCGTTACCCTTAGCATTCTATGTCTAGAATGACTCTCGTGGATGCCAATGAACACGGTGTTCACGGAGATCTGGAGTAAGGGGTGAGGGTACGTATTAGGAAGCTCTTTTGATCGAACACCTAATCCCGCCCGCCTCGATAGCGGCCTCTACTAATGATTAGGGAAGTTATTCGTAATTGATATATCGTCGGTTATATGCATGCAATGCAACATCCAAGTTTTAATCCTAGCATGTGAGAATTAGACTAAGTCGGTTGACACGTAATTAGCATACAATTAATGTCGAAGTTGGATTTAATGCTCATTTACATGTGAAAACACACAAACAATAAAAGAAATACAATAATTATAAATTACAATAATGAAAATTACATTAATTACATTGGAATAGGCGATTTATGTCGAAAATACCTTTAAAACGGATAATTTGAGAAAAAGGAATAAAAGAATGAAATAAACTAACGAACAGGAATTAGAAGGTGATATTACGGATAATAGTTAGTTAATACGTAAACTAATTAAACTATGTCAAGGCAGAAACGGAGTTCAGGGACAGAACTCAGCCAGGAACAGGCGCAGCAGAGCTGCGTCCTTTGGAAGAGCGCGTGACGCCGCGCCCTGTTCCTTGGCTCGATTCGTCGTGAAGCCGTAATTGCAAGCCGTTAATGTCAATTGGTGATTTTAATGATCAATTAAATTATTTAATCGGATGAAAGTGATTAACATGTTATTTAACACACGAATAGGTCATGAAAACAGTAAAATATGAATGAGACGGATGCAAACGGATTATTACATGATGGAATAATGATAGAAGTGAAAAATATCAATGAGTGCTACGAATTAAATCAATTAACTACGTTAGATATGATGGATTAATGACAAATATGCTTAACATGCGAATAAACAGATGAAAACTATATCAAAGACGAATCCCATAAACTCAATATGAACAAATTGAATCTCTACAACCCGGAATTGAATTTAATGACGAAAACCCGCAAATATTGGATTACCCGGGATTTAAGTCGGATTTGTGATGATTAAAGCATGATAATGATGATGATTAATGATATACATGTGAATTATATACTATGATGACGAAGAACCAACGAAATAAACAAAAGAAAACAAGAATCAGAAAACAAACGAATTTACAGAGGACGGAGGAAGAAGAAAAGAAGCCGGAATCGGGGCAGCCTCACGAAGAGGCGCAGCAGTGTATCGCGCTCCTTCAACAAAGCAATAGCTTGTGCGTCTTTTCTCGACGTCTGTCTACTGGAAATCCGTAAAAAAGAGTTTTAAAGCACGGTTTTAGAAATCGGTTTTAATGGTGTTTTCGACATAAATCTTACAATTGATGATGATACAATAAATAAATACAATAAATAAAAGAGATATTACACCCTCAGACTTACATGTTGATGAAACGAGAAGGACTAAGATATCGATTAGTGATGCTCGACGCGAATGCAAAGAAAGTGCCCTCGTAAGAGGAAAACGATTAGATTAATTAAGTTGATTATTGTGTAGTTGGTCAAATTGGTCGGTCATGCAAACGGGAGGCTGGTACTGAAGGATCCGAGCTTACGTGGTCGAATGTTCAAGCACGTAGACGCCAAAAGTAAGAACAAAGTCTAGAATGCAAAGGGAGAAGAGAAGGGCGGACACTCGCGTGAGAAATATAAGGAGCGAAGGCTCCTATTTATACTAATCACGTGAAGGAATTAGGGTTTCGGAGACTCTTTGGAAGTAAATCTCGGAAAGATATGAAAAAGATACGAGAAACATGCAGAAAAGGGCTGGGAAAAGGCGCAGCAGCCCATCGCGTCTCTTGGAAGAGCGCAAAGACTCGCCGCGTCTATTCCCAAGTGGTTTCCTCCCGCAGTAAGAAAGATTTCCGTATTTGAGTTATGGTAGGACGGAAATAATTCGATTTCCTTAATATCTTATATGAATATTACGGGAATTTACTTACTAAAAGATAAAATTTGTGAAATATGGAATAGAAATATCCGGAACATTCCAGAACATTCTGACTCGGGTTTTAACGGTTATCAGAAAATGGAGACGGTTTTAGGCCCGGACTCGAATGTACTCTAATTATGTCAAAACGACCGTATCGGGACGTAGATGACAACTAAGAGGTAGACATTAATATTTGAGCAATCACTCGACGATAATCTTACGAACTGTCACAAATCGTTCCGCGTACCCAACATGCGGCCCAATCATCACCGGGTGGTTTGCGGGAGGTGCAGAAATGAGGTATCTACAGACACGGAAGGACTTATGAACACATAACACATAAGCACTCGGAGTTCATTATATTATGCATAATGCTGACACGGGTTTTTGCTTAAAAGGGTGGGTTACACACCAAGCGATCAAACCCCGATTTTCGAGAGGGATACCAATCCAAACAAAATGTGTAAGGAGGGTTCCCTAGCCTCGTGCACGAAGGAAATGAAAGTTCTTTGACAAAACATAAATGTGTAACGTCAACGGTATGCTTGACTCAATCGGGATTCGAAACGCGGGGAAGATAAAACTCATGCCGACGGGACAAGCCAATTGGTCGATGAAGGTTAGGTTGTGGGCCCGGACAAGGAACCCGACTTATGACCGTAATGTCAATTAATGCATTCCAACCAAGACCTCGTTCGAGTCTCACCATCTAGGGATCACAAAGACACAATTGTCCTAGTTATCCCCAGCGGAGTCGCTAATTTGTGGACATGGCCCACCTACACGCCAAGCCGATCTATGGACATGCAGCAGTCTGAAAGCCACGCTCGGGGGCGTAAAAATGATTTCGACTGGATCGCTTTAGATCGGTCAGTTTCGTATCGGCAAGGGTCTCGAAACGATGCAAGAGATGTTCGAGGTCGCCACCAAGGATTTGTGGGATGCTTGGAACCCGTTCGAATCCAGTTTATACCTTGGTCAACCAAGGCAAAAAGCGGTGTTTGACATAGGTACGAAAGATAAGGAGTTGTTCCTCTTTAGCATCTTATCTCTAGAATGACTCTCGTTCGCCCTAGATAAGGTCGTCAGCTATCCAAAGTTTCTGAGTAAGAGGTGAAAGTACGTATTGGGAAGCCCTTTAATCGGATACCCAATCTCTTCCGCGGTAGCGGCCTCCACTGACCGATCTTGGTTGGTTGAATGCAAAAGTTGATAAAACAACTAAATGCATGAATCGCGCATCCACAAGTTTTAACCTAACATGTGATCTTTTTATGTTGGTTGTTCATCCAAATATAAAGTAATTGATGTTAAGTTGGATTACGGAAATTAAACATCCATTTACCGAGTTAGGTTTATGGTGCATAACGTGATCCATTTGTCTTAGAAAGGCGTTTTGCAAATACAAAGTAAAAGGAGCAGGCTTTCCATCTGATCCGTCCTGTATTCGGGTTAACCGAAGTCGGGATCGTCCTAGGCAAGTGCAGGAAAAGAAGCAAGACCTGCATCAGGCAGCCTATTGAGGCGCGAGCCGTCCAAATGGAAACATTGTATTATAAGAACCAAATGCTTCAAGTAAATTGTTTATGACTGACACGGCTGTCGCAACCCTATCAAAAATTAAACCAACTGGCTCTAACTTATGCAGCAAAGGTAAGTCGGGTATCGTATCCAGAGGAAGGCGGTCACTATCTACTCGTTATTCCAGTCTGTCTAAGGTCACAAAACAGGGGGTTTGAGTTGTTTAACTAAACTAAAGCAATAAAATTTAAAAAGGCAAGAGCAAAAAGGATTAAGATACAAAAAAAAGGTGAGAAAGTTGCCAGGATGTCAGTTCACCAGGATATAGCACAAATTAGCTAAAGGTAGGTCAGTCGGTCTGATGTGAGAAGGGTAGTGGAAAGGTCCTCTCGGTCCGCTATCCGCCCTAAAATACTACTAACTTAGCTTTCACCCTCATTAGTGTAGTCTATTGTCCATAACAGGTCTGTTCATTCCAATCTTTCGATCTAGGTCTGAATTTAACCAGTTTAATTAATTCAGTTGCATGCATTCGGCCTAATAATTACAGTTATATTGCTATGAATCAATTCTCACAATAAAAACCGTCTAAACCAATTAAAGCATCATTACTTTACTATCATGACTCCCCTAATCCTAGCACTAAGGAAATTACCTACTCATAACAGTAAATAAAGCAAGAACGAAAGATAAAGAAACAGTAAACATAATATATAGATGGCAAGGAAGAAATAGCGTAAATTAAATGACAATAGTAAGAGAGTAAGGAATTACAGAAGTTGAGATCCGGAATTGGGAAAAGCAAAAGTAATGTCGAAACTGTATTAAGAGCCGAGGAAAAGTGATAACACACACACCCCCCCCCCCCCCAAACCTAATTAAGTCTCTCCTATTTATAGGAGAGATATTTATTTAACCTAAGATACGACAATAAGATATTAAAATCTCGCGTCTAAAAACTAGTTACTCGATCGAGCACATTGAGATAGCTGGATCGAGCAACTTCATGCTAAAACCTCTCGATCGAGCACTTTAATTACTCGATCGAGGAACCTTAAAATCACACTTCTCGATCGAATGTGGCAGGGATTCGATCGAGTACTGTTCCTCATCCAAAAGCATTCGATCAAGCATAAAGGCCAGCAAAAGCTCACGATCGAGTGATTTCCACTGAAGTCAGCTATGGCTTGTTGATTTAGCTTCCATAAAGACTTCATGCATCCCAAGGCAATAGCATTTCCACTCCAAATCCACTCATCTCCTAAATGCAAGCTAAAAGGACAGTGAAAGGCTCGATTCTGTTTCTTTCAGGTCCATTCCTGCAATTAAAGCAAAGCGAACCAAAGTACAATATTTGGGGCATTTCGTAGCATGAAACTACGGGAATCGCATAGAAATACGTGTATAAGAGGCTCAAAAAGACTATATAAAATGCACGTATCAAATCTCCCTAAACCAAGCCTTTGCTTGTCCCCAAGCAAACTATATGCAAAACTAACTAATGCAACGGAAAAGAAAACTCAGAGCTAGCTACAAGTTGTCCACTTAAACCGGTTTAATGCGAACAAACTAACACTTATAGCCAAAACTGTCAAATGCAAACAAGTTGTATGACGTTTATAAATAAGTTGAATTGTCGACCTTGCAAGATCTTTAAAAATGGACTATCACGAGTTACTCTTCTCTCGTGAAGCAAAGGATAAGCATATGAATGTAGTAGAAGAACAAAACTAGTCGCTCACCTAAACTACAACCCACATAAACATGCATGCAACTAATATGATAGACAATTCTAACTACCGTACATACATTACTGAAGGAAAAGTAGATCTATATACTTACATATTCATATATGTGGTAATTTAATTTGTCATAAAATTAAAGTTGGATTTTATGCATGCAAACATTAAAAACAAATAAGGAAGAAATAATATCCTTACATTGTAATTTCGGTTCAAATGGGCACAAAAGAAATCTCCTTTTCTTTTGTTCTTGAGCTTTCCTTTTGGATGAACAAAGATTCAAGTGTAGGATCTCTCCCAAGGAATTATACCCAAAGCTTACTCTTAATAAAATTAATATTATATGAACTAGTACAATATTAATCTTGTGAAAAATGACCCAAAATAATTTGGTATTTTGGCTCTCTAAAACCGGTTGGAAGAGAGGGATTATGGAGGATTTTTCTCTTTCTAAAATCTTAGGTTTTTGAGATGAATGAATAATAATCTCACTCACCCATTCATATGGTGAATAATAAAATTTTAAGCAAAAGAACACTTGTTCTTTTCTAGGTGAAACCGGGTAGGAGGAAGAGGAAGGCCAATGCATGGGCTAGGTGCTCTTCCACAAGAAGCACTAGGTATGCATGCCTAGTTGTAGAAAATGATTACATCTTCCACTAATTTAATTAACATTATAAGAATATGTTAATTATACCCAATATTTCGGTCCACATGGATAACATGAAATCCATTTTATTTTTGTCAATTGTCAATATGTCACATCTCATATGTAATATAAATTTGTTATGTATTTTTAACATATTAAAAATCAACGTATTAATAAAAATACGTCATATACAATAATTGACTTAGTAATTCATAATTACTTGTACCAAAATATTTCACCAATTTATAAATCGTATTTATAATAATTCATTCAAATTTAATTGTTTCCTTAAACAATAATTTCATCTGAGCAATGATACAATTCGATTACTCGCATCAGTATCTCATTTAATCACATTACAATGTGATACGTAAATTTTACTTCCAAAATCGTCCGTCAATTTTCAAGTAATTTAATTAACTCGTAACATTATACGATTAATTAAATGATCAATTAAGAGTGTTGCCCTGTAGGTATGACCTAGGGTGTCAATTGATCACCACCGTCGCACGCACTACGTAATGTCAAACTCTAGTCACCAATCATTACCGATATATGTTGACTGATTGTGAAGATGAATACTTCCAAATTGTATTCTTTAGAATGAGATTTAATAATGATATTTAAATCATGTGATCGCACTATTGTTGAGGACACATTTCCCAACAATCTCCCACTTGTCCTCGACAAGTGTGCGTCACCAATTCTCTTGTCCTATTACTATCTCCCACTCAATGCAAGGTGTCTTTCAGGTCGTACTTGCAAGTGATCATATCGAGAGTGGTTTCCTCGACCTTGAGAATAAATGATTGACCGGACTTATCTATCATAGATACTTTCCGAGCGTGGCCACGCATTTCCAGTTCATTACTCCTCGAGTGGCCCTGAGATATTGTTATAACCCTGACTAGGGGTGGACAATTCCTATCGTACTCATTCCCTTCGACTAGCCACAACCATCATAACCCAAAATATACCCATTTGACCCCATTTACGAAGGTCGTAGTAACACAAATCAAAGTTAATCTGAAACTGTGCCATCTTAGGTGAATAGTCTTTAGTCAAAAGAATCGACTCATTTGAATACTATAGCAGCTCTCGCCACGACCAGGCTATATAAATTTGTCAGAACTCTATAAGCGGTCATTAGGCCCGACAAAATGTTCCTAATATCATGCCTATGTGATCGACTAGTCATCTCACATGACTCTATGGCACTTGAACTTGCCATCAATCGCATCACACTCTAGTCACTTCGAGACGTCACCTCATACAAGTAACTATGGGCAAATACTATGTTAATCCGTGTTCACTTTAACGGGGTTCAATTGTCACTACAACCCGTTTGGATGTAACAATGTATAAATTAAAGATAAAAGACAAATGTGATTATGAACATGAACAAAAACAACACTTTTATTTCATTTCAAAATCTAACAAAAACTTGGTACACGTTTAAGTCCCATGAACGTAACATGTCCATCATGCTTAGCCTGCGATAAAGGCTTGGTGAGCGGATCGGCTATGTTGTCATCCGTCCCAACCTTACAAATCGCAATTTCCTTTCTTTCAATGAAATCTCTTATTACATGATATTTTCTAAGTACATGTCTAGATCTATTACTAGACTTCGGCTCCTTAGCTTGGAAGATCGTCCCACTATTATCATAATAGAGAGTGATGGGATCATTGGTGGTAGGTACTACTCTTAGACCTTCCGTGAATTGCCTGATCCAAACAGCTTCCTTAGCAGCCTCTGATGCTGCGATGTACTCAGCCTCCGTTGTAGAATCCGCGGTTACAGCTTCCTTGAAGCTTCTCCAGCTTACGGCACCACCATTAAGCATAAGCACGAAACCAGCTTGTGATTTCAAGTCATCTCTATCTGTTTGAAAACTTGAGTCCGTGTATCCATTAACACGCAACTCAGTGTCTCCTCCAAACACTAGGATAGAATCCTTAGTTCTTCTCAAGTACTTAAGGATGTTCTTGACAGCAATCCAGTGACTCTCACCTGGATTTCCTTGATATCTACTCGTCATACTCAAAGCATACGAGACATCAGGACGTGTGCATATCATGGCATACATGATTGATCCAACAGCGGAAGCATAAGGGATCAACTTCATGCGTTCAACCTCATGGGGTTCGGAGGGAGATTGAGTCTTGCTCAATATTGTCCCGGTTACCATAGGTACCAAACCCCTTTTGGATTTGTCCATGCTGAACCGTCGAAGAATCTTATCAACATAAGACTCTTGACTAAGTGCCAATATCTTCCTGGATCTATCTCTATGGATCCGGATACCTAATATGCGTTGTGCTTCTCCTAAATCCTTCATTTGGAAGTGGTTACCTAACCACTTCTTAACAGAAGACAACATTGGAATATCATTTACAATGAGTAGTATGTCATCGACATACAAGATTAGGAACAAAACATTGCTCCCACTGAATTTCATGTATAAACATGGTTCCTCAACACTTCGAGTGAAACCATTCTCTTTTATCACATGATTAAATCGATGATTCCAACTTCTAGATGCTTGCTTAAGACCATAAATGGATCTCTTTAGCTTGCACACTTTGTTAGGATTTTTAGAATCAACAAAACCTTCGGGTTGTATCATGTACACCTCCTCTTCTAAATGCCCATTTAGAAAAGCGGTTTTGACATCCATTTGCCATATTTCATAATCGTGAAATGAGGCAATCGCTAACAAAATCCGTATGTATCTTAGCATGGCTACGGGGTCGAAGGTCTCATCATAATGGAGACCTTGGACTTGGGTAAATCCTTTTGCCACTAGCCTAGCTTTGAAGACATCATCATGTCCTTCTATGCCATTTTTGATCTTGAATATCCATTTGCATTGAAGGGGTCTTGCCCCTTTAGGCAAATCTACCAAGTCCCAAACTTGGTTTTCATGCATAGAATCCATTTCGGACTTCATGGCTTCAAGCCATAAGGAGGAATTCGGACTAGAGATTGCAGCCTTGTAGGTGGCGGGCTCGTCACTTTCCATAAGCAACACATCGAGTGTTCCATCTTCCTCGATAAGTCCCACATATCGATCGGATGGGATCGGGATGGCGAATTACTCGACCCGTCCTTCTTAGTGGAGGAGGTACAACCGCGTTAGACGATGAAGGAACATCTTCTTGCGTCTCTATCTCGGTTTGTGGCTCTTGAACTTCGTCAAGTTCAAAATTTCTCCCACTCTGTCTCTTAGAAATAAATTGACTTTCTAAGAAGACAGCCTCGCAAGACACAAACACTTTGTTCTCTTGAGGTTTGTAGAAGTAGTATCCTCGAGAATCCGAGGGGTAACCTACAAAGGTGCATTTTTCGGATCTTGGGGCAAGCTTGTTGTCATTCTTAGTTCTGACGTAAGCATCACATCCCCAAATCCTCATATAGGATATATTGGGAACTTTTCCCGTCCACATTTCATATGGAGTTTTCTCGGTGGATTTAGTGGGACAATTGTTCAAGGATCTAATTGCGGTTTGAATCGCAAATCCCCAAAACGAGTTCGGTAACTCGGTTTGACTCATCATGGATCGAACCATATCAAGTAGAGTTCGATTTCTCCTTTCGGCAACACCATTGAGTTGTGGTGTTCCAGGTGTAGAAAGTTGTGATATAATACCACAACCTTTCAAGTGTGAATCGAATTCAAGGCTAAGATATTCTCCACCACGATCGGAACGTAGTGCTTTTATCTTTTTGTCTAATTGGTTCTCTACCTTGTTTTGAAATTCCTTGAATTTCTCAAACGCTTCACTCTTATGTTTCATTAAATAGACATACCCATGTCTACTCAAGTCGTCGGTGAATGTTATAAAGTAGTCATAATTTCCACGAGCGGTGATACTCATTGGTCCACATACATCGGTGTGTATGAGTCCCAATAGTTCACTAGCTCGTGTCCCTTTACCACTAAAAGGATTACGAGTCATCTTGCCAAGTAGGTAATATTCGCATGTACCATATGATTGATAATCAAATGGTGTAATCACATTAGTCGAAATTAATCTTTTGATGCAATTCTCGTTTATGTGACCTAATCGACAATGACAAATGAACGCTTCACTTGGGTCACTTGATTTGAGTTTCTTTGATTGAATGTTATAGATATCATTAGTCGGATTTGAGTTCTCTAAAATGTAAATGCCATTGATAGAGGAAGCTTGATCTATAACCAAGTCGTTCCTAGAAATAGTACAACGATTGTGCTTAATGACAAAACAAAAACCGTCCATGTCTAGCATGGCGATTGAAATAATGTTTTTAGAGAGTGTAGGCACATAAAAATAATTATGTAAATACAACTCAAATCCATTAGGCAAAGCTAAAACATAAGTTCCTTTGGATTCGGCCGCTACCCGAGCTCCATTTCCAAGGCGTAGATCCACATCTCCCTTGCTAAGCCTCTTCACATCTCTTAAACCCTGTAAATGATTACAAAGGTGAGAACCACAACCGGTATCTAGTACCCATGTCGTAGTGGAAGTATAATTTATATCAATAACATAAATTTCTTTAGGAATTTTACCTTTTGGAACGATGATTCCTTCCCTTATATTTCGCAAATATACGGGACAATTCCTAAGCCAATGTCCCATGCCATAGCAATAATGGCACTCATCATTTACTTGCTTGAAGTTTTTGATTTTCTTTCCCTTCTTCTTGAACCTTTTGCCCTTTGAAGCAAGAACTTGATTGCTTGAGCTCCCACTAGTTTTGGCATCTTTATCTTCCAGAGACAAAGACCCTATAAATTGTATGAGGTAGTCTTCCTGAGACGGACTCACACGAGGTCTAGTAGTAGTAAGGTGGTTTAGAAGAAGTGATGAAGTTAAGGTTTCCATCCGAACCTATCCTAAAATGAAGTTCTCTAGTAGTGTCGAAATCATTGTTGGAGCAAACGTCGTCAAAAACATTGTGGTAAGACTCAATAGTTATTGGTGCGGTAGCATTTGATGGATTCATTGTAATGAACTACAAATATGGAGGAAAAGGAAATATTAACATTTGTCTTTTTAAATCATACTTGTAAAATATTAACAAGATATGAACATTTATATAGTGACCTCTACCCAACTATAATAAATGATTCCAAGACCCAAATTCATATCGACTTAGGCACGGTATGGCCAATGAAACCTTTATCAATATAACTCGGTGGATTAACGTTTAATCGATTCTACTTTTAGAACTCTTGGTCGATAATATTACATTAACAATTATCTATAGCCCAAAACACATCCGACAAGGGCACGGTATGGCCGATGAAACCCTTATCGAAAAACTTTTGTTGAGTTCAATCCAAATTTCGAATAAATGTGTCCATGATCCAAATCCACATCAATTTAGGCACGGTATGGCCGATGAAACCCTCATTAACATGAACTCGGTGGATTAACATTCATCACCCACTTCCCCTACGTAACAAGGTTTGTACCCCGGTAGGGCCGAGTGCACTCCCTCGCGAAATAGGTTTTCATGGTTTCTACTATTTGGTAAGGCTATGTCTCAATTAATTGTTTTAGCGAGAGGTCATGTCAATTTATTATCTATCACGTTTTAAGTGAACTAAAGCGGTGAACTACGATAATTCTAATTGACACGGTCGATGAACTCGATGAGATGAAGATGCATGTTTTAGTTATGGCGATTTAGCGATGCAAGTGACATAAAATAAAATGCAAGCATAAAATAAATAAATCCTAGTATGGCCTTTCCTAAAATAGAAAAACTATTTAACTATTACATATTCGGAAACCAACTCCATTGGTCCCTTGAACTTCGGTTGTGGCACGCATCTCGAGGTAACACTGTCTTTATGTATCGCCATTCTTGAAGAAACCGTCTTTTGGATCTCCGGAATGAATAAAATTACATAATAAATTACATAATTTCCTATTATACATTTGTAACTAAAATAAAATAAATCTATTAAATTACAAAACGGTGATACGAGATCACAATAAAATTACAACCGAATCGATATTCCCATACATTTCGGGAAATACCAATTAAAATCTAAGGCCATACTAAGTAAAATTACATAATTCAAAAATTACATAAATTAAAATTATGACAATCATAAAGAAAATGCAGCATTATAATATGTATGAACATGCTCAATTTTATGCTAAATCGCCTTTAAATAGCCAATATCGTATATTACTCGGTTTTTACGGATTTGCGTGATTTCAACATTTTATAATCACAAAATTACATAAATTCATATTTATGCATAAGTTAATTACCCTAACCTCTTAGGACTCAAAATTTAGTCTTCACTAATTATTTGACCATAATTAACTCATATTTATAAAATTGTTCATTAATGGACCAAAAAATTACAAAAATAACCTATAAACTTCAAATAAATCACAAAATTTCAAATAAATTTGAAATTTGAAATTTAAACTCATGAACATTCTGGAAAAATACCATGACACTCATAATGTTCAAAAACTTAGGTTAAAAATTTCGAAAATTTTCCGGAAAAACAATGTTGCGGTTTATCGGTTTTAACTAAAATAATCATAAAAATATGAGAAAAATTTTATTCACCAACTTTTCAATTTTAGATCTGAAAAAGATAATAAAATGCAACATTAGACGTTTTTCCTTAATCATAGATTATGTTTTATTAATTTTTCACTAATAATGTCACTATTTATGCTATTTTTCTTCAAAAATCCATAAATCATGCAAAAAGACTTCACTATAGCCCATTATTTTACACAAATTTTGTAAAATTGCATGTGACAACATATTAAATTTCTATGACCAGATTCGAAATTTAACTCATATTAACCTATTTTTCACCTAAATCCGAATTTAATAATGAAAAATCCATTTTTCGAGCATAACAAGTCCAAAAATTATGAAAATTTACAGGTTATCTCAAAATAATATATGTGACAACATATCCAAAAATCACTGGAAAATTCGAAGTATAGCTAATTTTAGACCGAAAATGACATTTTTACTCATAAAATCATATTTAAACGCCATTATTGTATAATATGAACAATAAAAATCCGTAAATTTAACCAAAATATCCTAAAACATTTTAGGACCAGAAATATTAACATGCATGAATTGACTTCGTGATATATCATAATAACACAAATTTTACATGTTTTATATGTTAATCTTTATAACTCGGAAAAACTTTTAACCGATTTGCATGCAAACAACCATGTCTCTGATACCAATTGAAGGAAAAGTAGATCTATATACTTACATATTCATATATGTGGTAATTTAATTTGTCATAAAATTAAAGTTGGATTTTATGCATGCAAACATTAAAAACAAATAAGGAAGAAATAATATCCTTACATTGTAATTTCGGTTCAAATGGGCACAAAAGAAATCTCCTTTTATTTTGTTCTTGAGCTTTCCTTTTGGATGAACAAAGATCCAAGTGTAGGATCTCTCCCAAGGAATTATACCCAAAGCTTACTCTTAATAAAATTAATATTATATGAACTAGTACAATATTAATCTTGTGAAAAATGACCCAAAATAATTTGGTATTTTGGCTCTCTAAAACCGGTTGGAAGAGAGGGATTATGGAGAATTTTTCTCTTTCTAAAATCTTAGGTTTTTGAGATGAATGAATAATAATCTCACTCACCCATTCATATGGTGAATAATAAAATTTTAAGCAAAAGAACACTTGTTCTTTTCTAGGTGAAACCGGGTAGGAGGAAGAGGAAGGCCAATGCATGGGCTAGGTGCTCTTCCACAAGAAGCACTAGGTATGCATGCCTAGTTGTAGAAAATGATTACATCTTCCACTAATTTAATTAACATTATAAGAATATGTTAATTATACCCAATATTTCGGTCCACATGGATAACATGAAATCCATTTTATTTTTGTCAATTGTCAATATGTCACATGTCATATGTAATATAAATTTGTTATGTATTTTTAACATATTAAAAATCAACGTATTAATAAAAATACGTCATATACAATAATTGACTTAGTAATTCATAATTACTTGTACCAAAATATTTCACCAATTTATAAATCGTATTTATAATAATTCATTCAAATTTAATTGTTTCCTTAAACAATAATTTTATCTGAGCAATGATACAATTCGATTACTCAGACCGTATCTCATTTAATCACATTACAATGTGATACGTAAATTTTACTTCCAAAATCGTCCGTCAATTTTCAAGTAATTTAATTAACTCGTAACATTATACGATTAATTAAATGATCAATTAAGAGTGTTGCCCTATAGGTATGACCTAGGGGGTCAACTGATCACCACCGTCGCACGACAATAATGTCAAACTCTAGTCAGCCAATCATTACCGATATATGTTGACCAGTTGACAGTATGAATACTTCCCAATTGTATTCTTTAGAATGAGATTTAATAATGATATTTAAATCATGTGATCGCACTATTGTTGAGGACACATTTCCCAACAATTACAACCAAACAAGGTCCCGTCACAGCCGAGGGCTTACAAAAGTATGGAAAAGTGAGGTAATGGGTAAGAAAAGGCAAAATATTTTTGGAAATGTGAGGTTAATAGTCAAGATAGCTACCTAACAAGCTTAACGAACCAATATCCGATTCTTAATCTATCTCAAAATTTGAATAAAGTGCCCTTGAATCGGCACAACAACTCACTCAACCAAAAACATACTCCTCATAAGATAAAGATAAAAATTATAGGAGCAAAAACCGTTCTTATTCAATCAAACTCCTTTTCAATTTCTTTCTCTTTCTTTCTTTTTTCTTTTTCTTCACGGTTTTTTTTTTCTTTTTTTTTTCATTTTCAACTTTTTTTTTTATCCTCCTTTCTCCATAAATTACAAACTCCCGATAATGCAATACAAACCAAACTCGGCACAATAAATTATATACCGTAAAAACATACACTAAACTAGCTTGACAAGGCAGACTAAATTTGGATGTAGTTAAGGGTCAAAAGGCAAATTTGGCTAAATGTGGAGCTAAATGGGTACAAATGAAAGAAAAAGGGAATGTAAGCACCTCCCTGCATGTGACACCAACCACTAACCCAAATGTACGTAGGAAAAAATAAAAGCAATTGAATTTCATACTTGTGCAAATTAATGATACATGCTATGCAAGGAGTAACTACTCACAATCCTACATGAACCGGTCATAAATGACATCAGTTTTAAAGCTCTAAAACTTAGAAATTATGAGTGGGTTGCCAAAATTTAAGGTCAAGTCTATTTGTTCAGCTAGATTTTCACATTAACTCGTAGTCTTGCAAATGACAAAGCTAAAAGAATATTAGTTTCTGCAAGGCTTAAGCAAAAGAACAAATTATAGTGCAATTTCATCATCAAAATCTACCGTGCCGACTCAACCTATATGTGAAAATGAACGTGAAATTTTTTACTTTTTCGAAATTTTTTTAATTTTTATGGGAGTTTTTATTTTTATAAAAATAAATAACAATGCATACAAAAATTAAACGTGATAACAGAAATGCAATAAAAACAATATGCAGACACAGATATGGATACATATACCCTCCCCAAACCAAACCGTACAATGCCCTCATTGTACCCAAAAATAGGGAAAGGAAATGCAAACTGAAAAGAAGAGTGAAGCTGCAGAAAACTTACAAGAACACGCGAAGTAGGGACCTCCCCAAACCAGCCAGCAACAAGGGAGGTCGCTAACAGCTTCATAACAACAGCACTGGACGCAAATCAAAGCAAGTGAACTCGATCAAGAGAATAGATTACTCGATCGAGTAAAGAGGACCGTGGAAATGTTCGATCGAGGAAACACAGGTACTCGATCGAGTGAAAAGATTACTCGATGGAGAGGTACCTGCAGACACGCAGCAAACAACTCACAAAACTAACAAAACAAAACCAAACGTTCTAGTTTATCGTCTGAAAACCAATTGTTAGAAGTTCAACAAAACTGAAATGTTCAAAAATTAACTAAAAAGAATTTTAAACTCCGGGTTGCCTCCCGGACAGCACTAGTTTCAGATAGGTCCCAGCTCGACCTTCTCTTCTTCATCCACCCATGCAAATCAATGGCCCACAACAAGGCTTCTGACTGAAGGAAGTCCCCTCGGCGTCCATGATTTTTATATTTGGTCGCCACAGCACTGCATTGGAAGAACAGCGACTCTTTCCAGCATCAACCCCGCCTCCACCTTTCTTGGCCTTATCCCATGCATTCTTCTTATGTGGGATGGATTATTCAAATCCTCCTCCCGGGTCTTCTAACTTGTCAAGACCTATATAAGAAGAAACAAAACGATATTCCTCCAACTTGCTCCCAAACTAGGGCGGAGGGGTCAAATCAATAACAGTATATGATTTAACGGAAGGAATAGAAGGAATCCCATTGAGTTCAATAGAAGAGTAGCATTACCTCGAATTTGATAGGATTGATCTTCAATTACCTTCTTATCGTCATCCGGAATATGTGTAAATGACAAATCATCACTGTTCATAGCCAGATCACTCGATCGAGAATGAATAGTGGTCGATCGAGTGATTTCTTCACCAAAACTACTTGATCGAACACTTGCATTAGTTCGATCGAGGTGTTCCTCATACAAACTGTTCGATCGAATGTTGTAATTTGTTCGATCGAACACCTCCTCATATAAGTCATTCGATCGAACGTTGTTGGTTGTTCGATCGAATTTTTGTTGTTGTACAGTGTAGAAGTCTTCGTATGATGCTTCATTTTCAGTTAAATCTTCAAATTCCGAGTCATACATATCATCATTGTCAATAGGCAACTCAGGCCCTTCATAAGAAAGACCGCTTTCGGTACAGGTAGCATATACCGTCTCTGAGTGCCTAAAATCCAACTCGGCGGCTAATTTAGCTATTTGAGATTCAAATAGCTTGAAATGAGCCTTTCTAGATTTCTCATTTTCTTGCACTTGGAGTGCAAGTGCCTTCACCAAACACTTCAATTCAGCCACCTCTTCATTCTTTTTAGCGGGAGGAGAGGTTTGTTGTTGTGGAGGCCAAATAAATGGAGGCTTTTGATAGCCTCATTGCTGAAGCGGATGTCGCGGCACATGTGCAAAAGAATCCCTAGCTTGTCTACGCTGCTTAAACGCATAGACTTCGTCGTTCTCTGCCAAACGAATAACAGCATTGTGCCCCGCAGCACCAGATCTCTCACAGTAGACCACCTGTTGCGCCATAATATGGAATTGAGGTGGACTACCCCAAGATTGTCTACTCTTCATCTTGTCAGATCTTACATTCTGAGCTGCGAACTGTGCTATAAGTCTGGAGATGTTAGACATCTTGGTGGAAGAATCAAAGGTACTCAAGGCTTCCCTTTGATGATCTCTCCCCTAGAATCCTGTCTAGGTAGGACCTGTAGGACCTATCAAAACAACACTAGAGGAAAAAGATAAGAACTGCCTCAAGGAATAAATTCCTTGAGGCTAAAGACATACAAAAATACTACAAGTAAATAAAATACACTACTACAAATCCAGGCAACTACAACGGCCCTTTAACAACGCTTATTCATGAAAATCACCATAAGACGTTGTTGAACGGATGGCGCGAATTTTACTAAAATTAATTACAACGGTTATGGTTCGATAACCGTTGTTATAGGTTTTAACAACGGGTCAAACATGAACAACCGTTGTTAATAATTTGGCGCAAAATTGGCGCAAAGTTAGTGAAAAGTAATTACAACAGTTATTTATAAACCCGTTGTTAATACTTTTTAACAACGGTTTACTATGGACCCGTTGTTAGTATATTCTGTAATGACAACGGTTTTTTTTTAACAACCGTTGTCAATACTTTCCATACTATAAACCACACAAACACAGATCAGCTACAGCCACAAAACACAAACCTAACACAAACACAAACATACACAAACACAAACACAAACACAAACACAAACACAAACACAAACACAAACACAAACACAAACACAAACACAAACACAAACACAAACACAAACACAAACACAAACACAAACACAAACACAAACACAAACACAAACACAAACACAAACACAAACACAAACACAAACACACACTTTCTCATCGTCTCTTTCTCTCTTTCTCATCGTCGCTTTATCATCTCGCCGTCACTGTTGGTTTCATCGTCTCTTACTTTCTCTAATTATCAGGTAAATATGCATGGTTTAATTTAGGTTTTGTCATCTCAGTCATTATTTTCTTTCTCTAATTATTTCATTTGCATGTGTTTTTATCGATCATTATGTTCTTTCTCTAAGTATTATTCGCTTAATTAGTTTTGTCACTGTTGTTTTTCTGCGTTTATTAGCTTGTAAAACAAATTAAATAAAATAAAACAAAGAAGAAGAAAGATGATTAAGAGGAATGCATGATAAACTTAATTAATATATATATATATATATATATATATATATATATATATATATATATATATATATATATATATATATATATATATATATATATATATATATATATACATAAATACATAAATTAAAAAACGAATTACATTGATAAAAATGCAATTGTTAGATATGCATAGAGAGGCTTATTCTCTTCTATGATATCCCTCCTCTCCTCCTTTGCTATTTGGAGGTTTCGTTCAGCAGTTGCTATATCGTCATATAGCTGCAACAACTGCTGCTCTGTCAAGCCATTTTTTTTTTGGCGTCCTTGAGTGCGGATCGAGCTTCATCTAAGTAGCTCCTGAACCTGTCCTCGATGTCCAGCAACCGAAGGATGAAACTCCTGTTGTACTCGGTCATAGTAACAGTCTTACGGATGGTATCATTCATTGTTGATGAAGTTTGGAGTTTGTTTGAAAGATTTAGGGTTTGGAGTTTGTTTTAGCAGTTTAGGGTTTAGAGATAGTGAGATAATGGAATGGATGGTTAATTATTGAGATAATGCATGAATTTATACTAAGTAATGTGTGGTTTGAGTTGTTTTTTAATTAATATATGTTTAGGATGTTGTGCCATCATATCTGCTTCAAATCTTATAACCCTTCTCATTCCATATATTGTCTTTTCATATGCAGATTTGGCAGTAATAATGCATGCATCGGAATTATAACGGGCCGTAATAATAATGCATGCTTCTAGTAATATATAATTTAATTTTTTTTTTAAAAAAATAAACAACAACGGGTATTTTAAAAAAACCCGTTGTCTTTAGTTATAACAACGATTTTTTATACTGTAACCGTTTTTATAACTTTCCCACCAAAATTTAGTCACCCTTTCCACAACGGTTTTTTATACTTAAAACCGTTGTTAATAGTTTTAACAACGGGTTTCTTGGGAAAACAAACCGTTGTTAAAACCTTTTACAACGGACGCTTTAACAACGTCCGCTTTTTTATATAACAACGGTTTTTAACCGTTGTTATAGCCTGTATCTGTAGTAGTGATAGTTGCCTCCCCGACAATGGCGCCAAAATTTGACATGGCTGTTTCTCATCCCTATCAAAAATAAAACCAACTGGCTCTACCTTATGCAGCAGAGGTAAGTCGGGTATCGTATCCACAGGGAGGCGGTCACTATCTACTCGTTATTCCAGTCTGTCTAAGGTCACAAAACAGGGGGTTTGAGTTGTTTAACTAAACTAAAGCAATAAAAGTTAAAAAGGCAAGAGCAATAAGGATTAAGATCAAAAAGGAGAGAAAGATGCCAAGATGTCGGTTCACCATGATATCGCACAAATTAGCTAAAGGTAGATCAGTCGGTCTTATGTGAGAAGGGTAGTGGAAAGGTCCTCTCGGTCCGCTATCCGCCCTAAAATACTACTAACTTAGGTTTGACCCTCATTAGTGTAGTCTATTGTCTATAACAGGTCTATTCATTCTAATCTTTCGATCTAGGTCTGAATTTAACCAGTTTAATTAATTCAGTTGCATGCACTCAACCTACTAATTACAGTTATATAGCTATGAATCAATTCTCACAATCAAAACCGTCTAAACCAATTAAAGCATCATTACTTTACTATCATGGCTCCCCTAATCCTAGCACTAACGAAGTTAGCTACTCATAACGGTAAATAAAGCAAGAGCGAAAGATAAAGAAACAGTAAACATAATATAAAGATGGCAAGGAAGAAATAGCGTAAATTAAATGACAATAGTAAGAGAGTAAGGAATTACCGAAGTTGAGATACAGAATTGGGAAACGCAAAAGTAACGTCCAAACTGTATTAAGAGCCGAGGAAAAGTGATAACCCCCCCCCCCCCCCCCCCCCAAAACCTAATTAAGTCTCTCCTATTTATAAGAGAGATATTTATTTAACCTAAGATACGACAATAAGATATTAAAATCTCGCGTCTAAAAACTATTACTCGATCGAGCACATTGAGATAGCTCGATCGAGCAACTTCATGCTAAAGCCTCTCGATCGAGCACTTTAATTACTCGATCGTGGAACCTTAAAATCACACTTCTCGATCGAATGCAGCAGGGATTCGATCGAGTACTTTTCCTCATCCAAAAGCATTGGATCGTGCATAAAGGCCAGCAAAAGCTCCAGATCGAGTGATTTCCACTGAAGTCAGCTATGTCTTGTTGATTTAGCTTCCATAAAGACTTCGCGCATCACAAGGCAGCAACATTTCCGATCCAAATCCACTCATCTCCTAAATGTAAGATAAAAGGACAGTGAAAGGCTCGATTCTGCTTCTTTCAGGTCCATTCCTGCGATTAAAGCAAAGCGAACCAAATTAGAATATTCGGGGCATTTCGTAGCATGAAACTACGTGAATCGCATAGAAATACGTGCATAAGAGGCTCAAAAAGACTATATAAAATGCACGTATCAATGACAAAGGAAATTGCTTAACAAAATGTAAACTAAAATGAAAACTAAGAGAATTGTGTGCTTAGAGTATATCAAGGATGTAAAAGAGTGTAAAAATATGGTAAAAAGATATCCCCTAATGACGGATTAAGGCCCCTATTTATAGTAAAATAAGGATGAAACGTAAAAGTCCAAGATCATGGTCACCCCGATCGGGGTCGTAGGATCCCGGATTAAATCTCTTAATTTCTTGATTAATTGCATGAGGAATCCAATGTTGCGTGATAATGATTAATAATTTCTCCGGTTGAATACTTTAAATGGAATAAAAAATGACATTCTAAGCTCCTTGCTCTAAACTTCTTTTATGGGCTTTATTTCATTTATCTTTGATTTGCATCAACCCATGTCCATTTCTTCATCCTCGGGATTTCTTTACTCGGTTTTCTCCAAAATGCCCTTTCTTTTGTATGATCTCATCTCTTTTAGCTTCGAGAACTCTTTGATGTGACTCATATTTGTGCACATTTAGTCCCCGAACTAGCCTTGTTCCTATTCTTTCTAGTGTTTATTAGCGTTGTTCCTTATCTTTAGTTCCCTACTTTGCATATTCTTTGAGATTTTGAGTCCTTGGTAGGAGAGGATTGCTAGCCTTACATTTATGGAGCAAAATGGAGCTAAATAGAGTGTATCTAATGACCAAGCAACAAAGAGAAGACCAATACTAAAGGCCTAAGTGAATAAATCAAGTAGAATGGGCAATGATGAAGACCCCCACGACCTCTCAACGATCCCCACAGATCCTTAGACAGTCAAAAGAAGAAGAAGAAAAGCTGACCCAGGATCCGGGCATCCCGAGAACAGGACGAGCGTCCCAAGCTAGAATCCGAGCGTCCCCTGGTTAAGTCGAGCGGATCCCTAGGCAGCTCGAGCATACTTCAAGGACAAGTCGGGCGGCTCCTTATGGGATTTGCAAAACATTAATCTTCTTCTTAGGGACTTAATTGTCATTTAAGCCCTTAGTTACCCTAATTCTTGTACTTAGTATAAATACCCCATTGTTTTAGGGGATTGGGAACCAAGTTTTAATCAAGTTAATTTACCAATTTAGTTTAGTAGATCTTCCTAATCAAGTTGTAGTTAGTCAATTCAATATTAATCAAATCTTAATCTCTCTTTAATCATTCAAGTGTTCTTAGATTTAGTTGAGTAATTTGAAGACTATTTAGGGTTTATTGAAGACTTGACAACTCTTCATCATTCATCAAGTTGTTCTTCTATTATTCTGTGCTTTTTATTTGGATCATCCTTAAGTTGGTATAATCTTTTTTACCCTTTTGCTTAATTAATTATTGTTTTACTCATTAACCATGTTTAACCTTGTTAGTATGATTGACACCCTTATTAACATGTTTACCATGACCATGAGTGAGTAGTCTTCTAGCTAGGGTTAATGGTGGATTAGGGGAACTAAACATGGGGGTAGATCCATACTTAATCTAATATGTTTTCATAAGATTGCTTGCTTGTTGTAGTTTCAATTTATGCACATGTTATGCTTGATGAATTGCTTGATTGATAACCTTACATGAATCTCTTATCCATTCAACAAGACTTGTAAGATATAAACGAACTCAAGGCTTGTTAGACCATGCATATAGTTGAATAGGAAGAAACTAAGTCGACTTGTAGGTGTTGTGCAGTCTTGACCGACTCGGCTACGGGACCCAAATCTTCCTAGGAATTATAAAACATAAACTAACTCGATTCCACTACAACAATAATTTGCTTGCATCTATTTAAACATGTTTGTATGATCTCCACCACGAATCCCCTATAAACCCATGATACCCTAGTGTCTTAATCAATCGTTTACAAACTCCTATTTGCTTATTTGCTTTGTTTTGCTTTTATTTCTTTACATTTAATTGTTAAGTAGTTTAGATTGCAAACCTCAAACTCAACCCAAATTGTGACACCCTAAGACATAGCTCTCTACAATTGATAACTTGGTTCAATACCCATCCTTTGGGATCCGACCTTTACTTGCCACTCTACTAAGAGTAGTTAGTTGAGTCTAAAAATATTGTTTTGATTGGTTAGCTTAGACGACAAAGTTTTAAACAGAATCAAAAATGGCACTGTTGCCGGGGACGGTGTTCAATTGAATTGTTATTTGTTGTTTTTAGTTGTGTCTTTCTAAACCTTGGGGAAGTCAAATTCCTCAAGGTAGTTTTAATTGTTTTCTAGTTGTTTGATTTTTGCATGTCTAGGAGATCGCATGGTAGACTTTTGCCTATTGATCCTGAGATTGAAAGAACCTTGACCAATATTAGAATACTTGTTAGAGGAACTTCGACAATTGTGGGTATTGGATAACTTGTAAACATTGGTATTGTTCAATCTGATAGTGTTGAGTTTACCAATCCTTTTGCAAGACAAGGAGAGGAAAACCCAATCCCAAACCAACCACAAAATCAACCTATAATGCCTAAATTTTTATCCCATTCCGTACCAACTGAGGAGAACCTACCCAATGGTACTCCTACACCACCACATTTAACCAGTAATTTCATTGCCAAATCCGCATTCATACAATTAGTTGAAAGAAGTCAATTTGGAGGGATCCCTAGTGAAGGTCCTCATCTACATATGGAGACTTTTTGTGACTATTGTGATGCAATGTCTCAAACGGGGGTGACTCCAGACCTAATTTGATGGGTGTTGTTTCCTTTTTCCTTGATTGGAACCGCAAAACAATGGTTAAAGAGCCTAGACAAGGCTACCCTTGGAATTTATTCATGGAAAAATCTAGCACTTGCCTTTTACAAGAAGTTCTATCCTCTGGAGAAGACTAACATGTTGAGAGCCCAAATCACCGGGTTCAAGCAAAGAGATGAAGAGTCTCTATATGAGGCTTGAGAGAGATTTAAGGATACATGTCGCTCTGGTCCTCATCATGGACTAAGTGAATGGTTCCTTGTTCAACAGTTTTGGAATGGCTTATATAAAGACTCAAGGAATTTGCTCAACATGGGTTCTAATGGAAGATTCACGGAGGTTGATGACAACCAAACATGGGCTAAGATCAAAGAAATGGCTGTTCATAACTGGCAATATAGTAGACCAAGAAAAGCTACTAGGGGAGGGAGGCATGAAGTTGCCTCCGTCACACAATTGAGTGCCCAACTAAGTGCCCATATTGACATCATAAACTTAAAATTTGAGAAAGCCATGGCCAAACATGATGAAGCTTCTCAATCACCCAAACAACATGTTAATGCCATGATGGCAACATCTTCAATCCCAAATGGAGTGTGTGAGAGTTGTGGAACCTTGGGACATGATCAACACGAATGTAGGGGAACAAGTAAAATGGCACCCCTTATTCCAACTATTACAATGAAAATACCAAATTCCACCCAAACCTCTCATACAAGAGCCAAAATGTCCAAAACTCTCAACCCACATACACACCACCTCCAATGAAAAATCCTACTCAAAGACCATACTACAATCAACTCAATGACCAAGCTTTTGATGTTCAAAAATCGGTCCTCCAAATGCAAAAGATCCAACAAGATTTCTTTGCTCAAATGCAAAGGGATAGCCAAGCCAAAGACACTACCATCAACAATATACTTGCTCACACTAAGATGTTGGAGACTCAATTGTCTCAATCGGCCTCTTCTAGTTCCCAAAGACAAAAAGGACAATTACCTCCTCAAGGTAATCCTCCTACAAGACATGAGACCATCAATGCCATCCACTTGAGGAGTGTTACAAGATATGAGGGACCAAAGATGCCAATTGAAGAGAATATTGTTGAGGAGAATGTCAAGCAAAGTGATGTGATTGAACCATTGAGGAGAAATCCTAAGGTGGTAGAGACAACTACCAATGACTTATCAAAGAAGAGAAATGAAGAGAAGGCCAAAGAAGTTGAGAAAGAGTCTTGTGTGAATAGACTTCCATTCCCAAGTCGCCAAGTCAAGCCTACGCTTGACGAGAAACTTGAAAAGTTCATGTATATTGTAAAGAACTTATAGGTTTCTATACCATTCACGGAGCTAATCAACCATGTTCCGGCGTATGCAAAATACATGAAAGATATCCTTACCAAGAAGAAGTTCATCCGAAAGTTGAAAACTATTGCTTTTACCAATATTAGTAGTGCTATTCTTCAAGGGAATTCCCCTCTAATGCTAAAGGATCCGGGAAGCTTCTCCATTCCATGTATCATTGGTGATACCAAAATCAACAAGACACTATGTGATCTAGGTGCAAGTGTTAGTGTCATGCCATATTCGTTATGTGAAAGACTAGGGGTAGGATAGCTCAAGTGCACCAACATGACCTTACAAATGGCGGACCGGACAACAAATAAACCACTAGGGGTATGTGAAGATGTGCCCGTGAGAGTTGGAAAGTTTTTCATGCCGGTGGACTTTGTCATTGTTGATACGAAGGAATATTCCAGCATTCCAATCATTCTAGGAAGACCATTCCTACATACCGCTGGAGCGGTGATCGATGTGAAACATGGAGAGCTCACACTTGAAGTAGGTGATGAAACAATCACCTTCAATCTTGATAAGACCATGAGAGCTCCCAACTTGTTTGAGCCATGATTTATGGTTGATCACTATACTCGGGAAGGTGATAAGAAGAAGATGGAACCTCCATTCAAAGAACAAGGGAAAGATAGAAATCTCAAAGAGAAGGGTAAAGACACACCGCCCAATTGGAAGAAAGATATTGATGATGTCGAAATGGCTCTATTCGGAGAGCATGGAATTTTTCACAACAAGAATGAGAGCTTGCAAAGCTCACCCATGACAAGTGTAGATGGAGGCCTCATTGGCCATGACAACAAGGAAGGAGAGTTGCTCTTGTCAAATCTTGATCCACCCAACATAGGGAAATAAGCAAGAGAAGTATGTGGTCTATGGGATGACGAGTTTGAGGGACTTGTTAACCCATACATTGGGAATGCTATGACTCTAGACCAAGGCTATGTAGACCCTTGTCACCTCTTTGACTCGAACTACTACATGAAAGAAGACAACAATGTGCCAAGGTCTATGCAAGATCTCTATTATGACAATGAACAAGCATTTGACTACTTCTTCAAGGCGTTGAGCAACATCAACAACGCCTAGACTTTGCCTCCTTGACACCTCTCAAGAGAAGGAGAGTTTGGTGGAGTCCTCCCTAAACCACCATTTGTAAATATTCTAACCTCTTAACTTGCATTTCTATTAACTTGTACATTACTCATATTTTGCATTGCATTTTACATGCTTTGTTTGACGAATTTGTGTAAAATGAAAGCAAGTGAGGGAGTGATTTTAATGTGCTTCGAATGTGTGGTGTTTGATGATCAAGTGTGGGGAAGCACATGCCTAGGCTAACCAAGCCTTTGTAGTGCAACCCATATCGAAATGACAAAGAATTGAAGAAGAATTGATGCGGGAAGAAGATCCCCATGAGCAGACCTGAGCTCGTGGGGGCTGGAACAATAGGCACGAGTGAAATTTTGCCCTAGGGGAAAAATGTGCCCGAGCCGACAGTAGCTCGAGCGTCCCTCAGCTCAGGTCGCTCGACCTCAACTCAGGACGTGGGTCCTAGGGAGCTTCCAATTGTCAATTTTGCACTGGGCAGAAATCCGCCCGTCCCAAGCTCGAGACGAACGTCCCTACAAAACTCCGGCCGTCTCATCATTAGGACGCCCATCCCAAGAGCCAAGCAAATTCCTAAATTTTCACTATCTGAAAATCCGCCCGTCTCAACCCTAGGACGCCCGTCCCTACCTGCTATATAAACAAAAACACGGGACGCACTCTTCATTTCATTTCATTTCCTTTCTTCCAACACAAACACAATAATTTTCCTCACTTCAAACTTCAATCCCCTCATCCAAAAATACAAATTTCTCATCCAAATTCACCACAATCAAATCCAAACTTTCTCAAATAAAAAACAAATCACTCCTTCATCGACAATAAGACCGTTCAAACATCAATTTCTTCACAAAATCAATCAAATTTTCTAGGGTTAGGTGAGAATCCGAAATTGATTGAGGATTCAATTGAAATTAGAAGAAATGAGCATTCAAGCATAAACTTGGTTTATTGATACTAATTTGAAAGGAGAATAGCCATGGCAAGGACTAAAGGAGGCAACAAGGCTACAAAAAACACCAACTTTATCCAAGAGACAACAAGCTCTTGCATCAAAGGCATTGGTCTTGGTTCAACAAAGGGAGCAAGCCCCAGAAACCGTCAATGCTATCGAAGAAGCTACTAATTCTATCCCGGAGGTGGAACAATTGAAAAACTATCCGGAGATGGCGTGGATTTCATTGTTAATGAAGGCTTGGTGACAAGATTGGCAAAGCACTTTGACCCGTAATTCAACAAAGACAACAATTAAAAATCGGTTAAAGGAAGCAATCTTCTTGATATGAGCAATTTGATCCACAAATTTCAATGGGTCAAGCATGAAAACTTAGACCATAAGTACGAGTGGCTCATCAAGGATGCCAATTCCATTATCTTGCCAAGCAAGATTTGTCGCATCTCCACCCACCGAACCAACTACCTTATTCCCGTTTCCGAAAGTGCCAAGCGCATCATCAAGCAACAACAAAATCCAAGTGAAGAGCCCTCCTCCTCCATTGTAACACCACCATATCCCTTTGCCTACTACGAGTTCAAACCGAGTAATACTAATGTTATGGCGGGCAATGACTATTTGACACAATTAATGCAACATATGCATAAGGAAGCATACAATGATCGGGTGAATGCCTACTACGCCCAATATCCACCCCTTTGCCATCTTGCTAGGCAAGGACTCCTTGATCCTTCGAGTTCTTTGCCAAATTGGGTGGATAGGAAAGTGTTCTTTCCTAATGCTTCTCAAGATGAAGATAGGGTTGATCGGGAAACAAGGAAAGAGGAGGATGTTGATGATGAGAGCGGGGAAGGTAGTGGGTCTTACCATGATGATGATGATGATGAGCAAAGTTCTAGTTCTAGTTCTAGTTAAGAAGATGTTGGTGAAACCTCCGGTTCCATGGAGGTAGATGATAACGATGTCGCGATGAGCGACAATTGATGGTTGACAAAGGTTGAAGGAGGACATTACAAATGCAGGGTTGATGGCTTATACTAGTATTGACCTATTCCATTGTGAGTCTCCTACCCCTTCTTTTGCTTTGTTTTTGTCTCATGTTTCTATAACTTGTATTTTTTTTAACTTGTATCATTTAGAGAGTCACTTTGGACTCTTGGTAGTTTTGAGTTTGGAGTCCTAGCAGCACTCAAAGGACTCCCACCTCGGTCACTTTGAGATGTCTATTTTTTTGCTCCCTCTACAAAGAATCCAAAATGACAAATTTCATTCATGCATTACATTTCATGCCTTGTGAATGAACTTCCCTTTTTTTTGCACTAGAAATAGTGTTTTGTCCGGTTTGGGGAAGTTCACTCATAGGGAATGCGAGTTAATCTAAATTAGCTATCCGAACAATAGAAAGCATGCATCATGTAGTTTAGCTTACTTTGCAGCACTTTTATATATTTATCACATGTAAACATTTCACATGTAGAGTGCATTTAGTATAGAATCATGCATCATTTAGTTGCTTTTGCATAATTCTCTATTGTTTTGTCTATTTGGGACAATGTCCATTCTAAGTGTGAGGATGGGGAATTCTAGCTCCTTTCTAACACTTATTCCAAAAAACTAATAAAAATTTCAAAAATCCAAAAACATGTTCTTCCCTTTTGTAGTGTAGAAATGTATATATTGTATATATTTATTTGTTTGTGTTCACTCCTATTACTTGGGACCGACTACGCCACATTCGAGGCATGAGGAATATGAAGACCGCATGGTATGATCTTTCCAAACCTCCTTTTTTCTTCTTATATGTTAATGACAATGTGGTTTCTTTTTGTTTGATGCGGTACAAACCAATGTGATTATTGGAGTGTTGGAGTATGTGTCCTCGACAATAATGCGATCACATGTTTAAATCTCATATTAAGAATACATAAGGAAATGTAACATTTTACTGTGAACTGATCCACATTAATCGGTAATGATTGGCTTACTAGAGTTTGACATTACTGTCGTGTGACGGTTGTGATCAGTTGATCCCTTAAGGTCATACCTCTAAGGAAACATTCTTAATTGACTAATTAATTAATTGTATGACGATACAAGTTAATTAATTTCATAAAATTGAACAAATGATTTTGTGAGTTATAATACGTATCTTATTGTAATTTGATTAAATAAGATTTGTGATAAGTAATTAAATTGTTTTATTACTTAAGGTTTATTTATTTTTTATGAAACAATTGAAATAAGAATGAATTGATTATTATAAATACAAGTAGTTGTGATTTATAATTATATGACCCATTTTAAGTAATAGTAATTGTGAATTACTAATTAATTTTTATGTGTGATTTATTTTATTTATATAATGATTTTTAATGTGTTAAAAATGCATTATTTAAATGACATGTCTAGTAACATGTCCAATTTGTCACATAATACAAATTAACAAATTGACAAACTTAAAATGAAGCCATGTTAATATGGGTGTGCCGTGATTATGGAGGGATTAGGAGTTAGTTGTGTTTTGATTATTTTTATTAAGTGGCAACATAATCATTACCTACAACTTATAGACCTTCATGCCTAGTCTCTTGTGAAGAGCAACTTGAAATGATATTGGGCACTCTTCCCTTGTAAACCATCCGGCCACCCTAGAGAAAGAGAAGAGTTTTCTCTTCTTATTTTACACTAATTCATTCTTATATTATTCATTCACTTGAATACAACTTTATCTCTCTACTTCTTGTTGTTGAACAAAACATAAACTCTCACAAAATCACTAATATTATTCTCTTAATACTAGAAGTAGTATACTTATAATATTAGTAATAATTTTAAGGGTACAAATATTAATTCTAGTAATCAATTTAATATTTGTATTAAGGAGGTTTTCTTGGTACAATCCTTGAGGAGAGATTCTAAATTGAATCTTGTTCATCTATTAGGAAAGCTCAAGAACTAAGTAAGGTAGGAGACCTTACTAGTGCCCTAATAACCGAAACTACAAACGTAAGGAACCGGTTTTTCTTTACTCTTGTTTTTGTTTTGCATGCATAAGATCTAGAATTAATTTTATGACTAAATTAATTATTCACATTCAATATGTTAACTTTTGAGATTAATGAATCTTACAAGTGGTATCAGAGCAACACGGTTGTTGCATGCAAAATCGGGTTAGTTTTTCCGAGTTAATTTGTTAACAAATAAAACTTGTTATTTAGGATTTATGAAGATAAATCATGAAATAATTTTGCATGTTAAAATTTTCTGGTCCTAAATGGATTTTAAGTCATATGGGACGATTTATGGATTTTTATTGTTCATTTTATATATTATTGGCATTAAAATGTGATTTTTATGAGAAAAATGTCATTTTTGGACGAAAAATAGCTAAATTTGAATTTTTCAGTGGTTTTTGGATATGTTTTCACATATATTATCTACTGATGGCATGTTAAATCTCGTGAATAACTAAGTTATTTTGCATGAAATATGGATTTTATAAGCTTAAATTGAATTTAAAGGGTTTATTAGGTTAATATGAGTTAAATTTCGAATCTGGTCATAAAAATTTTATATGTTGTCACATGCCTTTTTACTCAGTGTGTGTAAAAATCTTAGACGTATTGTACTTCTTATACATGATTTATGAATTTTTGAGTAAAAATTCAATAAATAGTGACTTAAATTAGCCTATAATGCTAAAACATATTTCATGACTATAGAAAAACATCATATGTTGCATTTTATCCCACATTTCAGATATAAAAGTGAAAAGTTGATTAAAATTATATTTCTCATATTTTAATGGTCATGGTTGTTAAAACCGATAAACCGCAACAATGTCTTTCTCGAAAAAATTTCGAAATTTTTAACCTAAGTTTTGAACATTATGAGTGTCATGGTATTTTTCCAGAATGTTCATGAGTTTGAATTTCAAATTTTTAAATTATTTGGAACTTGTATTAATTAATTTGGAGTTTATAATATAATATTGTATTTTTTGGTCCATTATGAACAATACTAAGAAATCAAGTTGAATTATTGTCAAAGTGTTAGTGAAGACTAATTTTTGAGTCCTAAGATGGTTAGGGTAATTTACTTGAACATAAATATGAATTTATGAGACACCTTGTGATTTTAACAAGTTTATAATCACGCAAATCCATAAAAACCGATGAAATATACGATATTGGCTCTTAAAAGGCGATTTGGCATAAAATTAAGCATGTTCATACATATTATAATGCTTCATTTTATTTATGATTGTCATATTTTTATTTTATATAATTTTGAATTATGTAATTTTACTTAGTATGGCCTTAGTTTTTAATTGATATTACCCGAAATGCATGGGAATATCGATTCAGTTGTAATTATTGTGATCTCGTATCACCGTTTTGTAATTTAATAGATTTATTTTTATTACAAATGTATAATAGGAAATTATGTAATCTTTATTTATTATTTGTAATTTCCCGGAGTTTCCATGAAGACGGTGTTACCTCGAGATGCGTGCCAAGACCGAAGTTCAAGGGACCAATGGAGTTGGTTTCCGAATTTGTAATAGTTTATTAGATTTACTATTTTAGGAAGGCCATACAAGGACTTTATTTTTTTATGCTTAGCATTTTCTTTATATGTTTGCATGCATCGCTAAATCGCCATAACTAAACATGCATTTTATTTAATCGAGTCATCGACCGTGTCAATTTTAATTATCGTAGTTCACCGCTTTAGTTCACTTAAAATGTGATAGATAATAAATTGACATGACCTCTCGCTAAATTAATAATTGAGATATAGCCTTACCAAATAGTAGAACCCATGAAGTACCAATTTCATAAGGGAGTTAAGCCGGCTTCACCGTAATACAAACCTTGTTACGTTGGCGAAGTAGGGTAGTAAAATGTTATTACATCGAAATTTGGATTGAGCTCAACGGAAGTATTCGTGACCGTAGTCTCATGTGTTCCGGGCTAAAGATAAATATTAGAGTAATTTTATCGACCGAGAGTTCTAGAAGTAGAATCGATTAAAGAGTTAATCCACCGAGTTATATTGATAAGGGATGAATCGGCTCACCGTTCCCGAATTAATATGAATTTGGATCTCATGATCTTTTATAATAGTTGGGTAGAGGTCACTATATAAATGCTTAAAACTTGTTTAAAATGTTAGCAAGTATTATTATTATTATTATTATTATTATTATTATTATTATTATTATTATTATTATTATTAAAACAATAGATGTTTATTAATTCCTTCATTTTTATTTTGTAGTCAAATTTGTTTTCTCATTTGCAATGGCAACTCCAAATTCAAACGCATCCACTAGCTCGAACACTCTCACCAATGTTTCATGGCTCCGATCCTTCATGGATCGTTGTAAACTAGAAAAGAATGGGTCAAACTTCGTCGATTGGGATGCCCAACTTCGCTTAGCCGCGGAGGGTGACGATAAGATTCGTTACCTCCCCGAGGCCTCTCCCGTCGCACCGACCGCTAAGTCTACTCCCGCCGCTAGGCAAGCCTATGAGACTTACCAAAAGGACTCGGCCGCGATCAAAAATGTGTTGATCTTTTCCATGGAGGCCGAACTCCAAAGGATTGCTATAAAGATTAGCACCGCCAATTAGATCTATACGAAGCTTGTGACCATGTTTTCACAAGCTCTGAGGATCATTCAATATGAACCGGCATCCGCATTCTTCGATCTCAACATTAAGGAGGGCCAAAAGGTTAGTCCTCACGTACTCAAGTTGATGGAACATGTTGAGACGTTGAAAATGCAAATGGTAAACATTCCCGAAGAACTCATCATTGATCGAATTCTTCGTTTCTTGAACAAGGTTAAAGCATATGTTCGATTCCGGGTGAATTTTAATATGCAAAACTTGAAAGTTTCCCTCGATGAATTGCACAAAATGCTTGTGCAAGCCGAGAGGGATATGGGGCTAAATGCTAGCACCACCAAGGATGTGCTCAACATCAATCAAAAGAGCAAGGGAAAATTCAAGAAAGGTGGCACAAAGGGTAAGAAGCCAACCCCCTTTAAGAACAAGGGAAAAACTTGTGAAGCTAGCTCCTCTAAGCCCAAGAAGGGTGCCCCGTCCGGGGACAAATGCCACTATTGTAATGGCATTGGGCATTGGAAGAGGAATTGTCCTAAGTACCTAGGCGACATCAAAGCTGGAAAGGTTATTCCAGTAGGTAATTTAATTATCCCTATCTTTTTATGTTTCGATCTCAACTTTGCTATTGTGATACAAGTTGTGATAATTCCCTTTTTATTGTAATTAGGGCATCCGAGCAAGGATAAGGGAAAAGAAAAGCAAGCCTAGAAGATCTTGAGGGAAACTAGATGTAGCCGCCCATGGTGCTAGATCAATGGGAGCTTGGCCTTATTTTGTCTTTATTTTGTGTTGTATTTTGGAATTTTAGAACTATTTTCAATTTCCTCGTTCGACTTGGGAATTTTCTATTTCCTAAAACAATGGTTGTATTTTGGATTTTGGTGACTTGGTTTGCAACCCAAGTCACTTACTTTATCGTATTGGATGTTCTAAAATTTATCATCATACATTACTTGCATTTAGAAACATAAGATCATCAACTTAAATTGATTATATAGACGATTATAATGATCACGTCATTATATGTCCATAAGCTATGAATTCGATTCTCCTTATGTCATAGTGAGTAAAAGTCACAACTTACTTATGAAAGATCAATTATGAAGTTAAGATTGAGTTGTTGAACTCATATAAGGGAACATTACCAACCTCATTTGATTCACTTATCCAACTCATATCGTCTTGTCTAAGTTATCCTTTTAAAATGTCTCGACTAAATCACTATTAAGTAGATATATGATATATTTTTTTTCTCCTTAACCATCATTATTTGTGGCTCGAAAGCTATCTTTGGAGAAATAGGATATTTTTCTAAAGATAGAGTGGGAGTAATTTAGCAACAAGCCTTGAGAAGGTAGATACTACGCAAGGAGACCAAAAGAAGATGTTCTTGAGGATACTACGCGAGGAGACCAAAAGAAGATGTTCTTGAGGATACTACGCGAGGAGACCAAAAGAAGATGTTCTTGAGGATACTACGCGAGGAGACCAAAAGAAGATGTTCTTGAGGATACTACGCGAAGAGACCAAAAGAAGATGTTCATGGGGATACTACGCGAGGAGACAAAAAGAAGATGTTCTTGAGGATACTACTCGAGGAGACCAAAAGAATATGTTCATAAGGAAACTATATGGGGACATCAAAAGAAGGCGTTCTTTTAAAATTTAGATTATGATCTATGAAGTTACAAGAGATCTTAAAATTCGACATTTTACCTAAGAGCCCTATGAAACTAAAATGATATCTATGCAATTAAATGGATTTATTTGGGATTGTTGAGACCAATCCAAAGTGAATAGAAGTTTATGATTAAGAGTTGCATAGATTGGCATGTCGATGTCTACAGAACTAAGTTAATTGTTAACTAAGCTAAGGATTCAAAACAATTTCTATTCATTATGAAAGTAAGTAAAGTATCAAAGCCACTTCCTAAATGGGTATTTTGAAAGTGATATGTGAATGACATATATGGTTTTGATTAATACTTAGAAAAGCAATGAACATTCCATTATGTAATGTTTCCATGGAGAAATATGTGTATACATGGACTTGAGTGGGAGCAAATGACTATCATGTTTAGACATGAAGTTCAGTGGGAGCGATCATCCTCCATGAATCGTATGACTTATTACTCATTGAAAAATGACGTGCAAATAGGTTTTCAATTCTGGATGAAATTCGACATTAAGCATAACTATTATAACATGGGATGTTGGATTAACACTTGGATAGATATTTTATGATGATAATGATCCTTCTTAATACAATCAGTTAAGTAGGTTGTTCATATTGATGAAATTTGAATTATCATAGAGCTATGATTATTCACTTGAACCTAAGAACTATTGTCTACATGAATATGATTACTAATGTTTCAACCATTAGTACAATCATGTATACCATTATGCATATGTCCTAGATAAATTAAATGCTTAGTGCATGATAAGTCAATAACAAGTCTACCCATATGAGAGTTATTGGTAAACCTTAAGGAACCGTCATGAATTCTCTCGGAGAACTAATGATCTGTTATATAGTTTGGAAGAGAAATAAGTTGTGTGTTAAGAAGTTACACAAACTCAAGTTTCCAAACTCATTTGGTTTTGTGAAAATCCCAGGCAGATTATTGACATAAGGAGTACAAGACTAGAAAAGAGTATTCTATTGTCATCCATTGCAAGTTTCTACGAAATGAACCTAAGTGCGTTGTGATTAAGTGGTGGACGTTAAAACTATAAGTAGTGTTGTCTACCGAAAGCCACATCACAAGTTATGTGATAACACTAATAGCTTCTTTTAAGCTTAAGAACCTACGTCTAGTATGAAGTCTAGACATGTACTTAGTAAAAATTCATGCTATGAGGGATAACATGAAGTTGAAGGAAATCGCAATTCGGAAAAGTTTGAACACTTGGACACTTGGTATGTTCACAAGCTAAACTTTTATTGCGTTACACATGTGCATAAGTGCACTCATGATTATAAGACATGGATTAGCAATATGGTATTGACTACTCATGTGTGATAATCACATTTATTGTTTGAGTTATTATTAACTCATCTTGTACTTTGTTGAGTCCAAACGGGACTGTTGAGACAATATTAAACCCCATTAAAGAGAACTGGATCAACATAGTGTTCGTCCCTAGTTACATACATGAGGTGACATCTCGAAGCAACTAGAGTGTGATACGATTGATGGCAAGTTCAAGTGCCATAGAGTCATGAGAGATGACTAGTCGATCACATAGGCAGACTGTGAGGGACACTGTGTCGGACCTATGACCGCTTATAGAGTTCTGGCAATTTTTATAGCCTGGTCGTGGCGAGAGCTACTATGGTATTCTTATGAGTCAATTATTTGACTAATGACTGTTCGCCTAAGATGGCACAGTTTCAGAATGACTTTGATTTATGTTCAGCGACCTTCGTAATTGGGGTCTAATGGGCATGTTTTGGGTCATGATGAGCTGTGGCTAATCAAAGGGAAGAGTGCAATAGGAATTGTCCATCCCCGTCAGGGTTATCTTATATCTCATGGCCACTCAAGGAGTAATGAACTGGAAATGCGTGGCCACGCTCGGAAGGTATCTATGGCAGATAACTCCGGTCAAATAGTTGTTCTCGAGATCGAGGAAACCACTCACGATATGATCAAATGCAATTACGACCTGCAAGACACCTTGCATTGAGTGGGAGATAGTAATAGGACAAGAGAATTGGTGACGCACACCTGTCGTGGACAAGTGGGAGATTGTTGGAGTATGTGTCCTCGACAATAATGCGATCACATGTTTAAATCTCATATTAAGATCACATAAGGGAATGTAACAATTTACTGTCAACTGATCCACATTAATCGGTAATGATTGGCTGACTAGAGTTTGACATTACTGTCGTGTGACGGTGGTGATCAGTTGATCCCTTAAGGTCATACTTCTAAGGAAACATTCTTAATTGACTAATTAATTAATTGTATGACGATACAATTTAATTAATTCCTTAAAATTGAAAAAATGATTTTGTGAGTTATAATACGTATCTTATTGTAATTTGATTAAATAAGATTCGTGATAAGTAATTAAATTGTTTTATTACTTAAGGTTTATTTATTGTTTATGAAACAATTGAAATAAGAATGAATTGATTATTATAAATACAAGTAGTTCTGATTTATAATTATAAGACCCATTTTAAGTAATAGTAATTGTGAATTACTAATTAATTTTTGTGTGTGATTTATTTTATTTATATAATGATTTTTAATGTGTTAAAAATGCATTATTTAAATGACATGTCTAGTAACATGTCCAATTTGTCACATAATACAAATTAACAAATTGACAAACTTAAAATGGACCCATGTTAATATGGGAGTGCCGTGATTATGGAGGGATTAGGAGTTAGTTGTGTTTTGATTATTTTTATTAAGTGGCAACATAATCATTACCTACAACTTATAGACCTTCATGCCTAGTCTCTTGTGAAGAGCAACTTGAAATGATATTGGGCACTTTTCCCTTGTAAACCATCCGGCCACCCTAGAGAAAGAGAAGAGTTTTCTCTTCTTATTTTACACTAATTCATTTTTATATTATTCATTCACTTGAATACAACTTTATCTCCCTACTTCTTGTTGTTGAACAAAACATAAACTCTCACAAAATCACTAATATTATTCTCTTAATACTAGAAGTAGTATACTTATAATATTAGTAGTAATTTTAAGGGTACAAATATTAATTCTAGTAATCAAATTAATATTTGTATTAAGGAGGTTTTCTTGGTACAATCGTTGAGGAGAGATTCTAAATGGAATCTTTTTCATCCATTAGGAAAGCTCAAGAACTAAGTAAGGTAGGAGACCTTACTAGTGCCCTAATAGCCGAAACTACAAACGTAAGGAACCGGTTTTCCTTTACTCTTGTTTTTGTTTTGCATGCATAAAATCTAGAATTAATTTTATGACTAAATTACTTATTCACATTCAATATGTTAACTTTTGAGATTAATGAATCTTACATGGAGTTGCATTTAGATTATATGACATACTAGTGATAGTAGCATATGCATTAGGTTTTATATATGCTAGTTGCATCATGGTATGTAGTTTCATATTAGGGAAAACTTTGTGAAAATGTCTAGTTGGGAAGCTTGGCAAGTGTATATAGGCCCTCGTAGATAATTTTTCTCCTTGAGACTTTAATTGCTAGAATACCCTCAAGACACCCTAGGAAGTGTCATGCTAGTATCTTTTGACCCATGGACTAAGGTCTAGTCAAGAGTACCTTGTGGTGTGATAACTCATTGGCTACCGTTTATTCCAAGTTGACCCTTGAAACCATGCAACCGCTTTCCACTTCTACCATTTTTGTCACACAAAAAGGTAATGGGCACAAAAATCTCCAAATTGAGTTCGAGTACCAAAGTGAAAGTCAAAAAGTTTGCAAAATTTACGTCAATGAAAAGAGGAGCAAAAATAGACTCCTATGTTTCAATAAAAGTGCCCTTGCTACAAAATGTTGTTACTTTGAAAAATGTTCAAAAATGCAAAGATTGAAAAATTTGCCAAGTATCAAAATGCTAAACATAAAAAATGGCAAAGAAATGTTCTCAAAAGATAAATGCCAAAAGAAATTGAGGGGGAAAACAAATCAAAAGCAAACAACCATTGTGAAACTTAAAAAAACATCTTGATCCCTTTTTCCATTGATCTCATTTTTGTTGCATGGTAGAGAGGGGACGACCCTTCTTCTTGTCTAGGCAAGAGGAGGAATTCCGTGATCCTACAATGTTTCTAACACCATGGGGAGTCTACTCTTGACGAAAGCATTTAGCAATTGTGGGCGAAAGTACCCTGGTGTAACACAACTTGGAGGTGATTTTTGGTATCCTTTTAGACTTAGTAACTTGGAGAAATGATATCTACGATGGAATGTGTACCCTTAGATTGCTTCCCCTTTAAATGATTTCCGCTACTTAGATGAGGAAAATGGTTATTCTTTTTGTAGATGTATCCCTTACTTGATCTTGTGTGCTTAAATGATAGGATGCATCGCCATTTTGGTAAGCCCCACCTTTAATTGCAAGAAGGCATCTTACCTCATAGGTGTCTTCTTGTGCGTTGAAGGGGCGGAGTGAGACCCGCTAATTGTCTCACATCGGCTAGTATTACTAATAAAGGTCATAGTTTTAGTCACCTCTTTGCTCGGGACGAGCAAATGTTCGGTTTGGGGATATTTGATGTGACTCATATTTGTGCATATTTAGTCCCCGAACTAGCCTCGTTCCTCTGCTTTCTAGTGCTTATTAGGGCCATTTCTTATATTTAGTTCCCTACTTTGCATATTCTTTGAGGTTTTGTGTCCTTGGTAGGAGAGGATTGCTAGTCTTACATTTATGGAGCAAAATGGAGCTAAATGGAGTGCATCTAATGACCAAGCAACAAAGAGGAGACCAATACTGAAGGCCTAAGTGAATAAATCAAGTAGAATGAGCAATGATGAAGACCCCCATGACCTCTCAACGATCCCCACGGATCCTTAGACTGCCAAAAGAAGATGAAGAAAAGCTGACCCAATATCCGGGCATCCCGAGCTCAGGACGAGCGTCCCAAGCCAGAATCAGAGCGTCCCGTGGTCAAGTCGAGCGGATCCCTGGGCAGCTCGAGCATACTTCAAGGACAAGTCGGGGGGCTCCTTATGGGACTTGCAAGGCACTAATCTTCTTCTTAGGGACTTAATCGTCATTTAATCCCTTAGTTACCCTAATTCTTGTACTTAGTATAAATACCCCATTATTTTAGGGGATTGGGAACCAAGTTTTAATCAAGTTAATTTACCAATTTAGTTTAGTAGATCTTCCTAATCAAGCTGTAGTTACTCAATTCAATATTAATCAAATCTTAATCTATCTTTAATCATTCAAGTGTTCTTAGATTTAGTTTGGTAATTTGAAGACAATTTGGGGTTTATTGAAGACTTGACAACTCTTCATCATTCATCAAGTAGTTCTTTTATTGTTCTTTGCTTTTTATTTGGATCATCCTTAAGTTGGTATAATCTTTTTTACCCTTTTGCTTAATTAATTATTGCTTTACTCATTCACCATGTTTAACCTTGTTAGTATGATTGACACCCTTATTAACATGTTTACCATGACCATGCGTGAGTAGTCTTCTAGCTAGGGTTAATGGGGGATTAAGGGAACTAAACATGGGGGTAGATCCATATTTAATCTAATATATTTTCATAAGATTGCTTGCTTGTTGTAGTTTCAACTTATGCACATGTTATGGAATTTTTTTCAAAAATGGGGCTTAAAACGAAAGAAATTATTAAAATGGAGCTTTGTTGAAAGTTATTACCCATAATGGGTCCACGTCACACTTGAAGCTAGACTTGTATTAAAGTCGCTTTCCCGCTAAGCGACCACATTTTGGGTGACATGAAATTTCGGTTGCCTTTAAGGGCCAGGTATTTTAGCCAAAGTCGCTTTGGGCCCCAACGACTGAGGCCCAAGTCGCTTACGGGCCCAGCGACTATAGTATTTTACAAAAAATGGTAAATAAAAATAACCTTACATAGAATCGAACTCGAAAACAATAGCATTAATAATAATCTACTAACGACTGTAACGGAGAAACATTTGTGTTCTTTTAGCGCTGAAATTTATTTAATAAGTAGTCATAACCTCTGCATTTTGTTTTATACACGGTATATATAATCTTAAGCATATTAAATAGTCAAGTAAGTATTCTTGGTGCAGTGGTTAAGAGGTTGTTGATGAAGCAAATTAACGCTGGTTCGATTCTGTTCCCAAGCAAAATTAGTTTTTTTTTTTCGAAAAATACTGTGAGTCGCTCAGCAGGTGAGCGTTTTCACCTCAAGTCGTCGTCCGGCAGAGCGACTATAATAAGGAACCTAGCTTCGCCAAAACCGAGCCTACATGGACCCATTATTGGTAATTACTTTCAAAGTTACCCCATTTCATTAATTTGTTTGTTATTGAAGCCCATTTTGGAAAAAAATTCCATGTTATGCTTGATAAATTGCTTGATTGACAACCTTGCATGAATCTCTTATCCATTCAACAAGACTTGTAAGATATAAACTAACTCAAGGCTTGTTAGACCATGCATATATTTGAATAGGAATAAACTAAGTCGACTTGTAGGTGTTGTGCAGTCTTGACCGACTCGGCTACGGGACCCAAATCTTCCTAGGAATTGTAAGTCATAAACTAACTCGATTCCACTACAACAATAATTGATTGTATCTATTTAAACATGTTTGTATGATCACCACTATGAATCCCCTATAAACCCATGATACCCTAGTGTCTTAATCAACCGTTTACAAACTCCTATTTGCTTATTTGCTTTATTTTGCTTTCATTTCTTTGCATTTCATTGTTAAGTAGTTTAGATTGCAAACCTCAAACTCAACCCAAATTGTGACACCCTAAGACCTAGCTCTCTACAATCGATAACTTGATTCAATACCCGTCCTTTGGGATCCGACCTTTACTTGCCACTATACTAAGACTAGTTAGTTGAGTCTATAAATATTGTTTTGATTGGTTAGCTTAGACGACAAAGTTTTAAACCGAATCACTCTTAGTGCTTGCACATTCGACGGGAAAAAGCTATAACAGCTACATATCATACAAAATACAATAAAAACAAGCAAAGACACTAAAACACGGAATTAGCTCACAAATACACTTGTAAAAGTGTGATATTCAATTAAAACCGAGCTAAAATAAGGGGTAAAATCGTATATAAAATGGACATATCAAACTCCCCCAAGCTAAACCCTTTCTTATACTCAAAAAAGAAAACATATCCCATTAATTGTAATATACAAAAACAAGCTATAAGCATCATGATTCAAAACCCGAAACAACATGGGCATTAAGGATAATGAAAAACATGGATGAGATTTACACGGCGGCGTAGCATGAATGACTTCAAATGAACTTTTTCGGGCCTTGCATGATCTTTTTGACTTTGGACTTTCACGATTCACTCGATACTCATTATGTGGGAAATAATCTGTATACTTCCCTTATTATTAAAGGATTATAACGAATTTAATGATGACGATCACTAGTCATAAAATAAAATACATAAACAAAAAAAAAGGATTCAGAAATAACCTTTGGTCCTAGCAAATACGGCCTAAGAACAATATCAAAATTGATATTCACCTATTAGTTGCAACCAAGACGATATGAGATATGCCCTTTGATAATGCTAGAATCGATCCAAATTTTCTGTAAAAATTTAGGTTGTTTTTATGTTTTTCTGATGAGGGAGGAGGCTAGGTTAAAAGAGAATTAGGGTAGAATAATGATCACCCTTTCCTTCTTATTGTAACCGAAATATGGGAGTGAATTAGGGAGATATAATCTTCCCTAATTCGGCCCACATAACCGAAATAAGGAGTATGGTCTCCTTATTTTTGGTTATTCCAAAAATGTATAAAATGTGTTAAATTGTCATCTAGTGAGGATCGAACCCATGACCTCTTGGTTTGTGTACCCTCACTATTACTACTATGACACATTCATCTTGTTGATATTAAATATAACTGATTATATTTAATTACGAATTAATGATTAATTCGCCCAAGCTAACATTACATACATTTAATTAAATATAACTTATTATATTCAATTTACGAATTGTGATTAATTGTCTCAACTAATATTATTTAATCTTCATTAAATAATTGTCTCATCAACACATTGACTAACTGTTTAGTCATATTAGGCATCAATGGGATCATATTTCTATAACCACATCTCTCAAACACATCCTATAGGTGTGACTTTTAGGGACCAGTTGATCACCGCCATCTGTATGATAATAACGTCAAACTTTCTAGCAAGCCAACTGTTATTAGGTAAACGTTATCAACTGATTAAATATACGAAGTATACCCTTGTGAACCTGTAAGAGATTTACAAATGTTATCACACTAATTTGTGGAGGACACAAGCTCCAACAAACTCCCACTTGTCCTCACAAGTGTATGTGCGATAACCGATTCTCATATCCTAAAATTTCTCCCACTCAATGTAAAACAATTTGCAAATCCGTATTCACAAAGGTCGTATTTTACAAGCGATCATTATCAAGAGTGGTTTCCCCGACTAGAGAGTAACTTAACTGATAAACGAATCATCATTCGAGCATGGCCATGCATTTGATTACTACTCCTCGAGTGGCCCCGAGAAATAACTATACCGATAAGGGTTGGATATTTTCTCAACTCGAATCCTGCAGATGTAAGCACAGTATGAAATGACCCGGAAAAAATCTACTTAGCCTCCAGTTACGGCAGACCGTGAGAAAGAAACCAAAGTCACCCAAAAACTGCCTTAATCTCAAGAGACCGTCGATAGTCAAAAGAATCGACTCTAGGAACACAATGGATGTCCTATCCACGACTTGGCACCGAATGTTTTTAAACATTTAGGACTCCATTACGTTGTCACAAAAATTTGTCCTACGAGGTATCGTTATAATCTCGCATCTGTGATCGATCAGTCAACCGTTTGACTTATGGCTCGTTGAACCCACCATCAATCGACTGCACAATATAATAGCCGGAGTTATCAGCTCACATTGGCGATTACGGACCAAAACAAATATAATGTAATTCAGTTCACTTTGTGGCGTTCAATGTTGTCAGTACAATCCACATGAAAAACAAAATATTATAATAAAACGATGAAGTTATAAATAGTATATGAAAAAGATAATGTATCAAATTCATAATCAAGTACTACAACTCAGGAACACGTTTAATTCCCATGGAATTAACATGCCCTACATGCTTATCATAATTCAACGGTTTAGTGAGAGGATCCGCGATGTTATCATCCGTCGCAATCTTGTCTATCACTATCTCCTCTTGCTCCACGTAATCACGGATCAGGTGAGCTTTCCGATGTACATGTCTAGATTTGTTGCTAGACTTTGGCTCCTTAGCCTGGAAGATGGCACCTCTATTGTCATAATAGATGGTGATCGGGTCATTCGAACTCGGAACTATCGTAAGTCCTTGTAAGAATTGACGCATCCATATCGCTTTCTTTGCTGCCTCCGAAGCGGCATAGTACTCGGATTCAGTAGTAGAATCTGCTACAACACTCTGTTTGGAACTCTTCCAGCTGACCGCAGCACCATTAAGAGTGAAGACGAACCCGGACTGAGATTTTGAGTCATCTCGATCCGTTTGGAAGCTAGCATCTGCGTAACCGATTGCGCATAGCTTAGTATCGCCTCCATAAGTCAATACCCAATCCTTGGTCCTCCGTAGGTACTTGAGGATGTTTTTAACAGCTATCTAGTGTGTTTCACCTGGAGTCTTTTGGTACCGACTCGTCATACTCAATGCATATGCCACGTCTGGACGTGTGCATAACATGGCATACATGATCGATCCTATTGCAGATGCATAAGGAACACGACTCATGCGCTCAATCCCTTCAGGCGTCATGGGTGATCGAGACTTGCTCAATCGCATCCGTCGTCATTGGAAGGTTCCCCTTCTTGGAGTTTGTCATGCTGAACTTCTCAAGAATCTTATCCAAATAAGACTCCTGACTAAGTGATAACGTCCGTCGTGATCTATCTTGGTAGATACGGATTCCCAAAATGTGCTGTGCCTCACCCAGATCTTTCATCTGGAAATGGTTCTTCAACCATTCTTTGACCGAAGATAGGAGAGGAATGTCATTCCCAATCAAGAGTATGTCATCGACATACAATATCAAGAATACAATCTTGCTCCCACTCGACTTGATATATAAGCATGGTTCTTCGACCGATCGAGTGAAACCATACTCTTTTATCACCTGGTCGAAACGATGATTCCAACTCCGAGAAGCTTGCCTAAGTCCATAAATGGAACGCTTAAGCTTGCATACTTTCTTAGGATGTTCAGGATCTATGAAACCTTCGGGTTGCACAATGTACAACTCTTCCTCCAAATAACCGTTTAAGAAGGCGGTTTTCACATCCATTTGCCAAATTTCATAATTATGAAATGTGGCAATCGCTAAGATTATCCGAATTGAACGTAGCATGACTACAGGTGCAAAAATCTCATCATAATGCAATCCGTGCACTTGAGTGAAACCTTTTGCCACAAGTCGTGCCTTATAGGTATCTGGTTGTGCGTCTACAGAACGCATTATCTTGTAAAGCCATTTGCACTGTAGAGGTTTTACCTTATTAGGTAAATCAACTAGATCCCATACGTCATTCTCATACATGGAGTCCATCTCGGATTGCATGGCTTCGAGGCATAGCTTTGAGTCGGAACAGGTCATAGCACCTTTATAGGTAGCGGGTTCATTACTCTCTAGGAGTAAAACATCATTCTCCTCGACCATACCAATGTATCTGTCCGGAGGATGAGAGACTCTAAACGACCTCCTAGGTTCCTCAGGAATATTAACCATATCATCAGTTGGAGGAACAACTTCCTCCATCCGTTCCTCGGCTGTTGGTTCTAGAATCTCCGACAGCTCGAAGGTTCTTTTACTCGTCTTGTTCTCGAGAAATTCTTTCTCTAAGAACTTCGCACTAGCCGCAACAAAAACTCGATGTTCGGTAGGCGAATAGAAGTAATGGCCAAATGTCCCTTTTGGATAACCTATAAAGTATGTCTTGACCGATCGCGGGCCGAGCTTATCCTCGTGTCTCCACTTGACATAAGCCTCGCAGCCCCAAACCCGAATAAAGGACAAGTCAGGGACCGTTCCCTTCCACATTTCATATGGAGTCTTGTCGACAGCTTTAGTCGGACTTCGCTTAAGTATAAGAGCAGCTGACAAAAGAGCATAACCCCATAATGAATCAGGCACTACCGTGTTACTCATCATGGATCGAACCATATCAAGTAAGGTTCGATTTCTCCGTTCGGACACACCATTCAATTGAGGTGTTCCAGGTGGAGTTAACTGTAGAACGATTCCACAGTCTTTAAGGTGTTGATCAAACTCATTTGAAAGATATTCGCCACCCCGATCTGAACGGAGTGCTTTAACCTTTCTACCCAGTTGGTTCTGTACCCTGTTCTGGTATTCCTTTAATTTCTCAAAGGACTCACTTTTATGCTTCATTAAGTAGACATATCCGTATCTACTCAAATCGTCCGTGAAAGTGATAAAATATCTATAGCCATCTCTAGCGGTAATTGACACCACAAACATCAGTATGTATGAGTCCTAATAGGTCACTAGCGCGCATTCCAACACCTTTGAAGAAAATTCGAGTCATTTTGCCAATGAGACATGATTCACACGTGCCATATGTAGAAAAATCGAATGCGGGAATAGTCCCATCATCGACGAGTTTCTTCACGCGTTTCTCATTTATGTGTCCCATTCGGCAATGCCATAGATAGGTTTGATCTTTGTCACCAACCTTTAATTTCTTATTATTCATGTGTAATATTTCCATGGTTTGATCTAAGATGTAAATTCCATTCATGGAAACTGCTTTGCCATAAATCATTTCATTAAAAGAGAAAATACAGCTATTATCCTTTATTGAAAATGCAAAACCGTCTTTAGCAAGTACGGAAACAGAAATAATGTTCTTAGACAAATTGGGTACATAGTGTGATTATTTAAAAATAACTCAAAATCACTAGGAGTTGGATTACATATGTTCCCTTCGAGACAAAGACAACTCGTGCTCCATTCCCGACTCGCAGTCCACATCACCTTTTCGAGAGGTATGATGTTCTTTAGGCCCTGCAAATGATTACACAGATGAGAACCACAACCAGTATCAAGTACCCAAGTTCTGAAACTTGCATGGTTAATCTCAATCATATGAATATAAGATGACATACCAACAGGAACGACGCGACATACTTTGATGTCCTCACGGTAGACAGGACAGTTCCTCCTCCAATGTCCAGTCTTGTGACAATGGTGGCACTCTATGTCACCGCCCTTGCTCTTTGCCTTGCCCTGTGAGCCACTAGTCTCACCAGGCGCACTCTTACCGTTTCCTGGCTTCTTAAACTTTGGCTTACCTACAGCTAGGTCGCCATGAGCCTTGCCCTTACCTTTACCCTTGTTGTAAATCGTGAGAACATCCTGATTCATGCTCCCACTCAATTTCATATCCTTCTCGGTCTGTGCGAGAAGGGAGTGTAGCTCATGAGGACTCTTTTTCAAGTCATTCATGTAATAGTTCGCCCTGAAAAGGGCAAAACCATCGTGAAGAGAATGAAGCATTCGGTCAATGACAATGCTCTCACTGATTTTACAATTCAGTGCCTCCAGCTTCTCGACATTCTCAATCATGTGAAGAATGTGTGGGCTAACCGGTTGGCCCTTCTGGAGTTTCGCATCAAAGAAGCGACAGGTATTCTCATATGTAACGATTCTCGGTGCTTTTGAGAACTCGTTAGTGAGCGTAGTGAAAATCTTGTTTGCACTTTGGGCAATGAAGCGTCTATGCAAATTGGTTTCCATTGCAAAGATGAGTACGTTCTTTATCGCACCCGCTTCCATAACGAAATCACTATAAGCGAGTGACTCTTTGTCTCCTGCATTGGGGCCTGGGTTGACCGGTATTGGCTCAGTTAAGTACTTGAGCTTACCGTCAGCAATGGCAACATTCCGTAGTCGCCTCCCGATCCCAAAGTTGGACCCGTCATTTTTCAGACGTGTGAACTGATTCATCTGGTCCATGAATATTTTCAGCCAGGACGCGCGATCAAGTGTGGCACTAGGCATCGGGATTGCGTTATTTCCAGCCATTTGTTGTAACAGTATTATCAAAAATAATCGTGCTCTACACTGCGAAAGAAGAATAAAAATAATAAGCATGTGCATCGTTTTGATTTTAAGTCTAATGAACTAATGTCATAACGCGAAGACTCAAAACATTTATACAATTGACCTCCCTCAAGCATTATATAAATGATCCCAAGACTCAATTCTCTGTAATTTGAAAAGCTAACCTTTTAGCTAATTCTACCGTTAGAATTCTTGGTCGATAAATTTCTGTAAATTCTATCTTTAGTCCATCATAATCACGAGAAACTCTTCGGACTATGAAGTTGAGTTAAACTAAGTCAACACAACTACTTACCTAACGTAGAAGGGGTCATATTATGCCTACCGACGGAGAAGGGATTCATAGTTGTTTGCCCTTATAAAGACTAATCTCAATTTCCGTTTTAGAGGAAGATCCCATCACCTTTATTTTAATTCATTTTAAGTGAACTAACATCTAGCATGCGAGAATGAATAAACTAAGGCGATGGCTTAATAAGTCTGTGACATCTGTATGTCCATGAAAACTAACATACTGTTGGGAAATGTGTCCTCAACAATAGTGCGATCACATGATTTAAATATCATTATTAAATATCATTACAAGAATACGGAAGGGATGATACATTATATATATAGTCAACTGGTCCACACATATCGGTAATGATTGGCTGGCTAGAGTTTGACATTACTGTCGTGCGACGGTGGTGATCAGTTGATCCCTTGAGGTCACACCTAAAGGACGATTCCCTTAATTGAAAAGGTTAATTAGTTGTATACCGATACAGATTAATTAATTCCTTAAAATTGAACAATTCGATTTGTGAGAGAGAATATTGATATCTTATTGTAATGGGATTAAATAAGATTTATTTTAGTAATAAATTGCTTTATTACTAAAATTGTTTATTGTTTGAGAAACAATAAAGATAAGAATGAATGGTTGATTATAATTACAAGACATTGTGAATTATAATTATATGACCCATTTTATTTACGTGATCAAGTATCACTAGTCAATTTGTTGAATATAATTTAATTAATTTATAAAATGATATTTATGTGATAAATATGCATTTAATTAATTAGTAACATGTATCATACTACATGTGACATTTTGTGTGACAATTGACAAATTGACAAAGTAAAATGGTAGTCCATTTTATGTATATGGACCGAAATAATGGAAGTGAAAGATGTTAGTGGGTGAATTATTTTATGAGATAAAATGACCTTATCATGGCCTACCTACAACTAGCCTTACACCTACTCTTACACATCTTACACACCTAATTCTTGTGAAGACAAAAAGAGAAAATAGGATGCCCCATATTGGAGTCCCAACCGTGAACCTCCTCTTGTTTAAGGGAATCAATTTCTCTTATTCATTCATTCTAAGATAATACATGCAAAAAGGTTCATGTATATTTTTCTCTCTTCTCTCTCTTTAATCTTCATCAAAAAGATGAGATTTTAATCTAATTTGTTCATGAAAGATTACTAAAATTATCAAAGTAATATATGAGTATTAGTAATCAAATTTAAGGTAAACCACAATATAAACATCTAGTACATGTTAGTTTGTGGGATTAAGGGATAGTTTTGGGTGCAACTAATTGGAGGGTTTCTATTTTGAGGTCATGTATGTTCATCCATTAATGGAAAGCTCAAGAACTAACAAGAAGGAGATCTTGTTGGTGCCCAATATAACCGAAATTATTATGGTGAGAGAATGTTTTCTTATCTTCTTTTATTAAAGTTTGCATGCATAAGATCACTAATTAATTTTATGACAAATTAAATTAAAACATATATGAATATGTTAAGTATATAGATCTACTTTTCTTTCAATTGGTATCAGAGCCACGGTTGTTTGCATGCAAATCGGTTAAAAGTTTTTCCGAGTTATAAGAATAACATATAAAACTTGTAAAATTTGTGTTATTATGAGATATCACGAAATTAATCCATGCATGTTAATATTTCTGGTCCTAAAATCTTTTAGGGTATTTTGGTTAATTTTACGGATTTTTATTGTTCATATAATACAATAATGGCATTTAAATATGATTTAATGAGTAAAAATGTCATTTTCGGTCTAAAATTAGCTATACTTTGAATTTTCAGTTGATTTTTGGATATGTTGTCACATATATTATTTTGAGATAACCTGTAAATTTTCATAATTTTTGGACTTGTTATGCTCGAAAAATGGATTTTTCATTATTAAATTCGGATTTAAGTGAAAAATAGGTTAATATGAGTTAAATTTCGAATATGGTCATAGAAAATTAATATGTTGTCACATGCAATTTTACAAGATGTGTGTAAAATAATTGGCTATAAAGAAGTCTTTTTGCATGATTTATGGATTTTTGAAGAAAAATAGCATAAATAGTGACATTATTAGTGTAAAATTAATAAAAACATAATCTATGACTTAGGAAAAACGTCTAATGTTGCATTTTATTATCTTTTTCAGATCTAAAATTGAAAAGTTAATGAATATAATTTTTCTATGTTTTATGATTATTTTATTAAAATAATCCGATAAACCGCAACATTGTTTTTCCGGAAAAATTTCGAAATTTTTAACCTAAGATTTTGAACATTATGAGTGTCATGGTATTTTTCCAGAATGTTCATGAGTTTAAATTTCAAATTTTGAATTTATTTGAAATTTTGTGATTTATTTGAAGTTTATAGCTTATTTTTGTATTTTTTAGTCCATTAATGAACAATTTTATAAATATGAGTTAATTATGGTCAAATTATTAGTGAAGACTAAATTTTGAGTCCTAAGAGGTTAGGGTAATTAACTTATGCATAAATATGAATTTATGTAATTTTTGTGATTATAAAATGTTGAAATCACACAAATCCGTAAAAACCGAGTAATATACGATATTGGCTAATTAATGGCGATTTAGCATAAAATTGAGCATGTTCATACATATTTCTTTATAATGCTGCATTTTTCTTTATGATTGTCATAATTTTAATTTATGTAATTTTGAATTATGTAATTTTACTTAGTATGGCCTTAGATTTTAATTGGTATTTCCCGAAATGTATGGGAATATCGATTCGGTTGTAATTTTATTGTGATCTCGTATCACCGTTTTGTAATTTAATAGATTTATTTTATTTTAGTTACAAATGTATAATAGGAAATTATGTAATTTGTTATGTAATTTAATTTATCTCAGAGTTCCCAAAGACGGATTTCTTCAAGAATGGCGATACATAAAGACGGTGTTACCTCGAGATGCGTGCCACAACCAAAGTTCAAGGGACCAATGGAGTTGGTTTCCGAATATGTAATAGTTAAATAGTTTTTCTATTTTAGGAAAGGCCATACTAGGATTTATTTATTTTTATGCTTGCATTTTATTTTATGTTGCATGCATCGCTAAATCGCCATAACTAAAACATGCATTATCATTTTATCGAGTTTATCGACCGTGTCAATTATAATTATCGTAGTTCACCGCTTTAGTTCACTTAAAACGTGATAGATAATAAATTGACATGACCTCTCGCTAAAATAAACAATTGAGACTTAGCCTTACCAAATAGTAGAAACCATGAAAACCTATTTCGCGAGGGGAGTGCACTCGCGCGCACGGGGTACAAACCATGTTACGTAGGGGAAGTGGGTGATGAATGTTGATCCACCGAATTCATGTTGATAAGGGATGAATCGGCCCTACCGTGCCCAAGTTGATGTGGATTTGGATCATGGACACATTTATTCGAAATTTGGGTTGAACTCAACAAAAGTTTTTGATAAGGGATGTATCGGCCCTACCGTGCCCTTGTCGAATGTGTTTTGGGCTAAAGATAATTGTTAATGTAATATTATCGACCAAGAGTTCTAAAAGTAGAATCGATTAAAGAGTTAATCTACCGAGTTATATTGATAAGGGATGAATCGGCCCTACCGTGCCCAAGTTAATATGAATTTGGATCTTGGAATCATTTATCATAGTTGGGTAGAGGTCACTATGTAAATGCTTTACTTGTTATTTACAAGTATTAATGAAACGATAAATGTTATGTTTTCCACTATTCCGTTGTTATATTGTTCTATTTCTTTACCACAATTCATATACGATATCATTTCGATTCAAAACTCCATTAAAACATCGTAACTAAAGACAATATGAATTTGCTTCTAAAACCTCATATGAACCATTGCTAAGGATCTCTTGTAAAGAGTATAGATTAAAGTTAGTCATTATCAAACAGGTTTTTGATTCTAGACTAACATATCTACTTACAATGGATTGTTTTTCATGTACTTAAATGAATTAAGTACCTTGAAGCGATAAATTGTTTTGGTAATTAGTTTTGTCCAGAATTCGTAATTGACCAAAATAACGCAACCACTTCAATGAAAGTTTTAAGACTAAAACGAACAAATTAAGAGTGATCTTCGTGAATTAAATTTTGCTTCTCAAAGCAAAGACTCATTGAAATAAGTGGGAGCATTCTCTTAAACTGTTAAGATGAGGACGAGGTTCAAGAAGTAAATGGAATTGATACAAGGTAATGTTAAAGGTAAAGTTGTTGAGAATGACGATACTAAACCTATCAATCCCGACCGATAAAGTTTCCATTGTCTTAAATGTTGGACACGAGAAAGGAAACTACCCCAAATTATTGAAGAATCCACAAGTTAGTTGTGGGACATCTAATGGGACCTTCTTCGTTAAATGTTTATTTGATTAAACACAAATTTTGCTAGTATTACTTCGTCAATATTAGAAACCGGTGGTGGTTTTCATCATTATGTTTGATACATAGGATGATTAGAATATGACGACTAACAACAATGAAGTCAAGAGATAGAGTCATTGTGTACTAAATCTAGTTTTCGGGTTTGGAGTTGTACTTAATTGTGACTATTAATTACATAAACTCTAAATAAGAATACAATTTGTTATAGATACAAAAGAGGTTTCACTTTTGTGACCCTATACACCATGATTTGATGTATGGATAGCCCATCATCAAGGTCATTATATTCTAAACCAAACTAGAATAATATATCATGAAGATGATGCAAGACTCAAATTGGTAACCCAAGATTAAACCTTAAAATTTTGGAATAATGAACGCAAAGAGTTAACGAGTACTCTTAAAACCATTAGATTGTTAATGGTATATGCGTATCTTGTATTCAAAGCAAGATGTCTCGTGCCTTTTGGTTGAAAAGGAGATCGAGGTTATAAATCATTGATCCATAATAGGTTGATCATTCTCTTTTACCAACGATTTAAGTTGACGCTAGTGTGTTCACTTAATAAGGTAAATAGAGAAATCTTTGAAAAAGTTCAAGAGTTCAAGGAATCACGATTTAGTCGTGATGGGATTATCAATGTGAAGACTTTGATATAAGCCAAAGGAAATGTGATATAGTATCACAAGTTAATCTCTCTTAGCACGCATTATGAAATAATGTGTGGATGGATAAGAAATCAAACGCTATTCGATATGGTTTGGACTTCAATCAAGTTACTTTGAGTTACTTGATCCTTTTGGGGATTTTATCATTTTTGTCTAAATTATTTTTCCACTAAATCGAATCATATGAGATATGAAATGGTAAGGGTACCATGGTTGTAAGTTTTTCACAAGAAACAAATGCTCATTTTTCCCTTGCAATTATCACGAGCACGACGGGTTTGCGGCTCATGAAGCTGTCTTTCTAAAATACAAGTTTATTTTTAGAAGACAGAGTGGGAGAAATTATTCAAGAGCCACAAAGAATGCCACAGAGAATGTTATGTCGCAAGAAACTGGTCTTTTTTTGCTACATGAGATGTTTTGTGTAAGACATTATACATTGTTTCTTTAAAACCTAGGAGGTTAAATTCGTCACTTGTTAAAGATGATGAATTCATGCTACTCTTAAGAAAGTAAAGAGCTTATAACTTACAAAAGAAATTGTTTGATTTAAGTTGATTACTTCTAGAAAGTAATGAACATATGACTTACATAAGAGTGTTTAAAGTCACAACTCAATACAAGGCTTAGAGCCATGAAAATCCGAAACGAAAGGGCTTGATTAGTGACAAAGGGTCTTGCACTAATAAAGAGATATTTCAATGCAAGATTAGTTGCAAAGGGTTTTGCACTAATTGAAATGATTAAGTCTATTTGGATCTTCTTAGGGATTGTGTTTCATTATGAGGATATGCATACAGCAAGTGAATCTAAAACCCACTTCTTCAATAGAAGGAATGTATTCAATACATGTCATAAGTTTTATAGATTCTTGCAATCCTAAGATAATGTGAAACTTAAGAGAGAATCTTAAGTAGGACATCAATGAGTTGGAATCAACATTTTGATCATGTGATAAAACATTTCTCGATAAGTCGAGAAGTTGTGTTTATACATGGAGTTTAGTGGGAGTTACGGAATTTTTAATTAGTCCGATATGTGGATGACATATTGATCATTGAGAATGATTTAAGACTTTTGGAGTATTACAATACATCTTTAATATCCAGATTTATGAAGATAAATCCACATGTTATTAGCGTCAATAAGAAGTCTTATGTTAATAAGATTCATGACTAGTTCAATTAAATTGAACATATTTGATTAATTCCATTTGCTTCCGCTGCCGAATCAATTAAAAAGAAATGATGTATAACACTTCATATGCTTTGAGTATGATGAATTGTTTTCAAAAATCGAATTTAAGTAATCTTTACCAAGTAAGCTATAAAGATTACCCTTAAGTGCTTGCAGAAGCATTAAGGAAGTAAAGCAAAGTGTTTATGATGCAATATTGTGTAAGGGTTTTACACAAGTGACAATTGACAATTGAGATTGCGCATGGTTTCCGACAAAACCATAATCAAAACACATTAGGATGGTTAAGATACCATTGTGGCAATGTTAATTAAGAAGTAGATTTTCTAGAATCGTTCTAGGCAATAAAGAACAATGAGAGATATTTATAACGGAAATTGAGTACACTTGCGATCATGAGATGTGCAAGAAGGATGAGTCCCGCACACTGTGAAAACAGTGAGAGCTATTCTTAGGCTAGAGGGCCTATGTCTTGATTGGATCTCGACACTAGAGGTGATCATGGGCCGGGACAATGCGGGCTTGGGCCGGGCCTTTCTAACAAAAGCGGCCCATTTTTGTGGGCCGGGCCGGGCCGGGCCAAGTGTGTGGGCTTATTTAGCAAGCCCAGACCCGACCCTTATGGGTTAATGCGGGCTTTTTCGGGCCCTAAAATTTACGACTTACCCTAGGAAATAATTAGCGTAATACTTTCAGTTACAACTTTTAAAATATACAAAGTGTATAAAATTGTACAAAATATGATGAAATCCATATGAATTGCTCTCTAAAATAAAATAAAGACAAACATCGCCACTTTAGAATGCTTAATCATGCATTCGTAAATATGATTTATGTTATGTATACGTTGTTTTATAAATCTAAAAAAATATACTTGAGTTTGTAAAGAGTTGGGTATAACTTTAACGCTACTTTAATAGGTTTTATTAGAAAAAAATATTCATTATTAATAAATATGGGCCGGGCCGGGCCAAAATTTGGGCCAAATGCTTGGCCCAAACCCGGCCCCAAAATATTTTGGGCCTTTTTAGGCCGGCCCATGGGCTGTTTTGGACCAAAACTAAAGGCCCAAGCCCTTCAAAAAAGCGGGCCGGGCCGGGTAGGGCCAATGGGCTTGGGCCATTTGATCAGCTCTACTCGACACGTACTCAGAAAGTTTTGTAATGCAAATGTATACATTACAAAGGAAAACGAGTATGTAGTAAGGTTGAGTAAGGTACAAGAAGTTGATAAAACCTACTAACCAAAGCCTTCTCATAGGCTTAACATGATGAGTCATGTCATTTCAATTAAATTGAGATGAATAACTACATAAAAGATCAAATTAGATTATAGAATATGAAGTAGTAATCAAGCATTGACTATTCATATGTGATAATCGCATTTGTCGTTTAAGTTTTACTCTAAAACTCTTCTTTTATACTTTGTTACATCCAAACGGGTTGTAGAGACAACATTGAACCCCGTTAAAGTGAACACGGATTAGCATTGTATTCGCCCATAGTCACTTGTATGAGGTGACGTCTTGAAGTGACTAGAGTGTGATGCGATTGATGGCAAGTTCAAGTGCCATAGAGTCATGTGAGATGACTAGTCGATCACATAGGCAGACTGTTGGGAACACTTTGTCGGGCAGTGACCGCTTATAGAGTTCTGGCAAATTTATAAAGCCTGGTCGTGGCGAGAGCTACTATAGTATTCTAATGAGTCGATTCTTTGACTAAAGACTGTTCACCTAAGATGGCACATTTTCAGATTAACTTTGATTTGTGTTACTACGACCTTCGTAAATGGGGTCAAATGGGCATATTTTGGGTTATGATGGTTGTGGCTAGTCGAAGGGAATAAGTGCGATAGGAATTGTCCACCCCCTTGTCAGGGTTAAAACAATATCTCAGGGCCACTCGAGGAGTAATAAACTGGAAATGCGTGGCCACGCTCGGAAGGTATCCAGAGTGGATAAATCCGGTCAAACAGTTATTCTCCAGATCGAGGAAACCACTCTCGATATGATCACTTGCAAGTACGACCTGAAAGACACCTTGCATTGAGTGGGAGATAGTAATAGGACAAGAGAATTGGTGACGCACACTTGTCGAGGACAAGTAGGAGATTGTTGGGAAATGTGTCCTCAACAATAGTGCGATCACATGATTTAAATATCATTATTAAATCTCATTACAAGAATACGGAAGGGATGATACATTATATATATAGTCAACTGGTCCACACATATCGGTAATGATTGGCTGGCTAGAGTTTGACATTTGTCGTCGACGGTGGTGATCGATTGATCCCTTGAGGTCACACCTAAAGGACGATTCCCTTAATTGAAAAGGTTAATTAGTTGTATACCGATACAGATTAATTAATTCCTTAAAATTGAACAATTCGATTTGTGAGAGAGAATATTGATATCTTATTGTAATGGGATTAAATAAGATTTTTTTTAGTAGTAAATTGCTTTATTACTAAAATTGTTTATTGTTTGAGAAACAATAAAGATAAGAATTAATGGTTGATTATAATTACAAGACATTGTGAATTATAATTATATGACCCATTTTATTTACGTGATCAAGTATCACTAGTCAATTTGTTGAATATAATTTAATTAATTTATAAAATGATATTTATGTGATAAATATGCATTTAATTAATTAGTAACATGTATCATACTACATGTGACATTTTGTGTGACAATTGACAAATTGACAAAATAAAATGGTAGTCCATTTTATGTATATGGACCGAAATAATGGAAGTGGAAGATGTTAGTGGGTGAATTATTTTATGAGATAAAATGACCTTATCATGGCCTACCTACAACTAGCCTTACACCTACTCTTACACATCTTACACACCTAATTCTTGTGAAGACAAAAAGAGAAAATAGGATGCCCCATATTGGAGTCCCAACCGTGAACCTCCTCTTGTTTAAGGGAATCAATTTCTCTTATTCATTCATTCTAAGATAATACATGCAAAAAGGTTCATGTATATTTTTTCTCTCTTCTCTCTCTTTAATCTTCATCAAAAAGATGAGATTTTAATCTAATTTGTTCATGAAATATTACTAAAATTATCAAAGTAATATATGAGTATTAGTAATCAAATTTAAGGTAAACCACAATATAAACATCTAGTACATGTTAGTTTGTGGGATTAAGGGATAGTTTTGGGTGCAACTAATTGGAGGGCTTCTATTTTGAGGTCATGTATGTTCATCCATTAATGGAAAGCTCAAGAACTAACAAGAAGGAGATCTTGTTGGTGCCCAATATGACCGAAATTATTATGGTGAGAAAATGTTTTCTTATCTTCTTTTATTAAAGTATGCATGCATAAGATCACTAATTAATTTTATGACAAATTAAATTAAAACATATATGAATATGTTAAGTATATAGATCTACTTTTCTTTCACATACAACCTATATGAGTCAATTTTCATGCATTTTAGTAGTAGGTGGTTTGGTTTTAGGCGGAATATGATGCATAAACTAACATGTGAATGAAAAACAATAGAATGAAAAACGTAAAAACAATAAAAGTCCTAGTGTGGCCTATCCTATCAAAATGAACATTAAATACAAGTTTGGAATCCATCCTTGGACCCGAGAAGCTTGTCTTGATGTTCCATCTTGATCCATGTAGCGGGAGTGAGCTCCAATCTCCATCTTTAGTCTTCTTTGAAATTACAATAATTAAAATTACATAATAAACCTATTTATTACAATCTAATTTCAAAACCCAAAACTAAAAATAAAGGAGATTCGAGATCTCATAATTACATAAAAAATCATGTTTCCTTCATTACGAAAACATAATTTGACTAAGGCCACACTAAGTATTACAATTTACAACCGATTGCAAAAATACGTAAATAAAATTCATTCAATCGATTCATTCAACAAAATTAAAATAAAATGCATCAACTAAAATAAATTAAACATACATGACACAATTCCTTAATTATGTTGATTAATTTATCCAAACCACCTATTTAAATCAAATTAAGTGACAATTCCTCAATTAATCACATTAATTTCATTCTTAATTCATATTAAACTTGTAATATGAATTCAATCCGTCAAAATTTTAAACTGCTTTAAAATAATATGGTATCTTTAAATTGTGAACCGTTTCACAATAACTAATTGGCCAAAATCAAAACAAAACAAAATCCATTTTTTTTTATTTGGTCTCGGCTGAACAAATAAACAAATTTTTTTTTTTTTTATAATCCCAGCTCCTCACGGCTGGAAAAAAAAACAGCCCTATTTGTTTTTTTCAATTCGGCAATTAGGCAAAATCAAAGAAAAAAAAACTTTACAATTATTTTTTTTTTCGGCATTTCAAGAAAAACAACAAAAAACAGAAAAAAAAAATTTCTTTTTTTTTTCTTTTCCCACGGCAAACCCTAAAAAAATAAGCCGTCAATTTTATTTCCCTTTTGCGGCAAAAAGCCCTAATTCAAAGATTCGATGAAGAAAATGTTTACAGTTGCTATTAGAACATGATTTAGCAAATGAATTAACAAACAAGATTAATTGTATATGCTAAAACTATATAGCAAAAACAAATTCTTATATCAATGACATGACGATTCTATTTGTATTTTAACTTAATCTGCATTAAATCAAAATCTACCAATTCTTCATATGATAATTTTAACTGATTAAAAACAATGATATGAAAAATGTAATTGGAAATAAATCATCAAACAAAAGGAAAAAACGAAAACAGACCAAAAAAAATATTTCTCTCGGCAAAAAAAAAAATTTCAGCCGAAAAACCCTAATTTTTTTTCGAAATTCCATATGTTGTTTACATACAATTTTATGAAAATCATCAAAATTAAAATCCGTAACCTGGTTCTGATACCACTTGTGGGAAATAATCTGTATACTTCCCTTATTATTAAAGGATTATAACGAATTTAATGATGACGATCACTAGTCATAAAATAAAATACATAAACAAAAATAAAGGATTCAGAAATAACCTTCGGTCCTAGCAAATACGGCCTAAGAACAATATCAAAATTGATATTCGCCTATTAGTTGCACCCAAGACGATATGAGATATGCCCTTTGATAATGCTAGAATCGATCCAAATTTCCTGTAAAAATTTAGGTTGTTTTTGTGTTTTTCTGATGAGGGAGGAGGCTAGGTTAAAAGAGAATTAGGGTAGAATAATGATCACCCTTTCCTTCTTATTGTAACCGAAATATGGGAGTGAATTAGGGAGATATAATCTTCCCTAATTCGGCCCACATAACCGAAATAAGGAGTATGGTCTCCTTATTTTTGGTTATTCCAAAAGTGTATAAAATGTGTTAAATTGTCATCTAGTGAGGATCGAACCCATGACCTCTTGGTTTGTGTACCCTCACTATTACCACTATGACACATTCATCTTGTTGATATTAAATATAACTGATTATATTTAATTACGAATTAACAGATTAATTCGTCCAAGCTAACATTACATACATTTAATTAAATATAACTTATTATATTCAATTTACGAATTGATTAATTGTCTCAACTAATATTATTTAATCTTCATTAAATAATTGTCTCATCAACACATTGACTAACTGTTTAGTCATATTAGGCATCAATGTGATCATATTTCTATAACCACATCTCTCAAACACATCCTATAGGTGTGACCTTTAGGGAGCAGTTGATCACCGCCATCTGTATGATAATAACGTCAAACTTTCTAGCAAGCCAGCCGTTATTAGGTAAACGTTAATCAACTGATTAAATATACGAAGTATACCCTTGTGAACCTGTAAGAGATTTACAAATGTTATCACACTAATTTGTGGAGGACACAAGCTCCAACACATTATATGTGAAAGAATTTTTATGTGAGTAGCACTCACTTATCCTCGACTCATGAGTGTGTGCCCGCAATCTAATATGGTAGTCATTTTAAATCACAAGTCATAAACAATCAAAATGCAAGCATATTGTAACACTCCTATTTTATAATATTATTTTATTATAAATTTGTTTTATTAGATTGATTATTTCGAAGATTAATAGTGTATTTTGAATATATTTATCGCATCCATTCTCTATTTTATTATTTCTCGTATTGGCTTACTTTTGATTGGGTTAAAACGTCCGTGCACGATTTTACTATTTTAATTTAATAACTACTTTTGTATTATAATTTCTCCAGGCGTTTTAATATGGCCCAATCTGATTTGTAATCAAATAATCCATTATATGAGCTAATGGACCCAAAGCCAATTAGCTAATCCCCTTATAAATAGAATTTAACCTAGCAAGCAACTAGGTCATTCAGTTATTTCTTCCGTGAAGTATACTGCACGCCTATTTCCTCTCCTTCTCTCTTTTGTTCTCTTTTATCCTTTTGACTTTATTGTTTTACATCTTTTCTTCTTCCAAACGTATTTATCTCCAAATATTTTTATGGGAATTATTTGTATGCACCTTTAGACCTACGTTTTGGGTCTCTTATTTTAATAGATAAAGAAGAAGAAGAGTCTTTTATAGTGCTTTCATGGATTTGGATTCGGGTAATTCTTTAAAGTCGATTTTCGGATGTTGACACGTGTGGCAGACAAGGATTTGTTGGTCGTGTCTTTCATGGAGGTTTTCACTAATTGCTAGTAAGGTAACTAAGTGTTTCTCTTTTAATTGTGTTTATGGCAATTGATGTAATAATATGATTTAATGTTGTTTTGTATGATTTGTACATGTTTGATTGTTTATTATCATTTTAATTATGTTTTTTGCATGTTTGTATATGTTTTAATGTTTTAAATATATATCATATGTTGTTTGTATGTTTATTTTGGGTGTCATGAGCGCAATTAGAGTTTAAGAATGAAACCCTAGTGGCGGCATGATAGACGGCCAAGAGTGGGATTCAAAGTTATAGCTAAAGCTATTACAACTTTGATAATGATTCGAGTGTTATAGCTGAAGTTAGTACAACTTTGGGTTGTTACTCAAGTTATGTCTGAAACGGGTATAACCTTAGAAATATGGACCCAGGGTTATAGCTGAGTCTACTATAACTTTGAAATAAGAGTCAGGATTATGACTGAGAGTAACGCAGACCTAAGTTATGACTCCAGGTTATGGTTGGTACTAGTATAACTTTGAGCTTTGTGTCAAGGTTATGGTTAAGGGTTAAGTATAACTTCAAGTTATATATATATATATTGAAGTAGTAGTTGAGGTTACTATAACCTCGCATCTGAAGTTAATGTTATGACTAAGGTTACTATGACCTTGGTTTGTTGTACTTGTTTCACATATTATCTTGTGTTCTATTATAATATAATGTTGTTATTGCTTGGTATAATGGTTACTCTTATTCGTATGGTAAGTAGGTTAGTCAGTTATACTATCCTCTGATTTAATAGTGATGTTATGCACATGTTGTGTACAGTCAAATATACTCTGCATTGTCTATGGGCTAGTTGTATAGATGCCGTGAGGTATCAGTTATATACCGATCGGAATGAGAAAACGTTACCCCTTGTAAGATTTGTCGTAGGTCTATGTTCGGGATTGGCTAGAGATAGTTGTTATACCCTCTTGTCCCCGTGTGTCGTACAATGTACAATTATTGCATCGAGAGTCTGGCGAGGTCTTAGACATATAGGTAGTTGATATACGTTATACATAGTACCGTGGATGCAGTTGTTATACGATTTACACCGATTGTGGCAGTTGTTATACGCTCCATCCGTTCAGAGGCAGTTGTTATACGCTCTGGTAGTTTCGTTGGAGTAAGTGTCCCCGACAATAATGCGATCACAATTGTCGATCATATTGATCACATATTTAAGTCTCATACCAAGAATACGAAAGGGATGATACATTACATATATAGTCAACTGGTCCACACATATCGGTAATGATTGGCTGGCTAGAGTTTGACATTACTGTCGTGCGACGGTGGTGATCAGTTGATCCCTTGAGGTCACACCTAAAGGACGATTCTCTTAATTGAAAAGGTTAATTAATTGTATGCCGATACAGATTAATTAATTCCTTAAAATTGAACAAATTATTACCATAAGAGAGAAAATGACATCTTATTATAATGTGATTAAATGAGATTTTATTTAGTAATTTAAGAAGTTATACTACTAAAATTAATCGGTGTTTGCGAAACACGCGAGATGAGAATGATAAGTCAGTTATAATTACAAGATGTTGTGAATTATACTAACTAGTAATTAAATGACCATTTTATGAGAAAGTAATTTTAAATTACTAGTCAATTTGTTAAATATGATTTATTTAATTTGTAAATGATATTTAATTTGTTAAATATGCATTTTAAATTAAAACATGACATAAGACATGTCACATGTCACATGACATACAATTGTACAATTGACAAAAATAAAATGGACTCCATATTACACTATAGAAACCGAAAATTGGTGGGCTATATGAGTAGTTTTGTCTTTTTCCATTTGTCTTATTCATTTGTCCATAACATTTGATAGTGACATGACCATGAAAAAAGACTTACACATTTGTCTTGTGAAGACAAAAAGAAAAATAATAATGGTCTTAAGACCATAGGAAGCCACCGGTTTTTTTGTGGAGGATTGAGAGAGTTTTTCTCAATTTTTATCATTCTTCTTATGTTTAATAAAAACAATACCTTCTCTCTCTTGTTCTTCATAAAAGTCCCTTTTATGAATCTAATTTGTTCATATCAATCACTAATAATACTAGTAGTAGTATATGAGTATTAGTAACCGATTTTAAGGTAAACCACATTACAAATATCTAGTACATATTAGTTTGTGGGATTTTGGGATAGTCTTGGGTGCTACTAATTGGAGGGCTTCTATTTTGAAGTCATGAATGTTCATCCATTATTGGAAAGCTCAAGAACTAACAAGGAGGAGATCTTGTTGGTGCCCATATGATGACCGAAATTTAGATGGTGAGAAATCGATTTTCTCATTTTTGTTTTTAGTTTGCATGCATAAGATTTGTAATTAATTTTATGACTAAATTAATTAAAACATATATGAATATGTTAAGTAATGAGATATAGATTTCCAACAACCGGTATCAAGAGCCTAGGTTGTTTGCATGCAAATCGGTTATAGTTTTTCCGGGTTATACGATTAACATATAAAACTTATAAATTTGTGTTATTATGATATATCACGAAATTAATTATGCATGTTCAATTTTCTGGTCCTAAAATGTATTTAGGATATTTTGGTTAATTTATGGATTTTTGTTGTTCATTTTAAATAATAATGGCATTAAAAATGTGATTTTATGATAAAAATGTCATTTTCGGACTAAAATTAGCTAAACTTCGAATTTTTTAGTGGTTTTTGGATATGTTTTTACATATATTATTTTTAGATGATCTGGAAATTTTCAGAATTTTTGGAGTTTTTATGCCCGAAATATGGATTTTTCATGTTAAAAATCGAATTTAAATGAAAAATAGGTTAATATGAGATAAATTTCGAATCTGGTCATAGTAATTTAGTATGTTGTCACATGAAATTTTACAAGATGTGTGTAAAATAATAGGCTATAATGAAGTCTTCATGCATGATTTATGAATTTTTGATGAAAAATAGCATAAATAGTGACTTAATTAGTGAATAATTGCTAAAACATACTTCATGACTAAGGAAAAACATCACATATTGCATTTTATTATCTTTTTCAGATCTAAAATTGAAAAGTTGATGAATATAATTTTTCTCATGTTTTTATGATTATAATTGATAAATCCGATAAACCGCAACATTGTTTTTTCCGATAAATTTCAAAATTTATTAACCTAAGTTTTTGAACATTATGAGTGTCATGGTATTTTTCCAGAATGTTCATGAGCTTAAATTTCAAATTTTGAATTTATTTGAAATTTTTGTGATTTATTTGGAGTTTAAGGCTTTTATTGTAATTTTGAGTCCTTTAATGAACAATCTTAAGAAATATATGTTAATTATTGTCAATATGTTAGTGGAGACTAATTTTGAGTCCTAAGTTGGTTAGGGTAATTAACTTGTGCATAAATATGATTTTATGTAATTTTTGTGATTTTAAAAGGTTGAATCACGCAAATCCGTAATAACCGTTTAATATACGATATTGGCTCCTTAAAGGCGATTTAGCATAAAATTGGGCATGTTCATACATATTATAATGCTACATTTTATTTATGATTGTCATAATTTTATTTTATGTAATTGTTGAATTATGTAATTTTACTTAGTATGGCCTTAGTTTTTAATTGGTATTACCCGAAATGTATGGGAATATCGCTTCGGTTGTAATTTATTGTGATCTCGTATCACCGTTTTGTAGTTTAATAGATTTATTTTATTTTAATTACAAATGTATAATAGGAAATTATGTAATTTGTTATGTAATTTAATTATTCCGGAGTTCCTTAAAGACGGTGTCACTCAAGAAGGTGATACATAAAGACGGTGTTACCTCGAGATGCGTGCTAAAACCGAAGTTCAAGGGACCAATGGAGTTGGTTTCCGAATATGTAATAGTTAATTAGATTTTCTATTTTAGGAAGGTCATACTAGGATTTATTTTATGTTTTGCATTTTATTTATATGTTGCATGCATCGCTAAATCGCCATAACTAAAACATGCATAGTCTTTTTAATCGAGTTTATCGACCGTGTCAATTACAATTATCGTAGTTCACCGCTTTAGTTCACTTAAAACGTGATAGATAATAAATTGACATGACCTCTCGCTAAAAATAAACAATTGAGACTTAGCCTTACCAAAAAGTAGAAACCATGAAAACCTATTTCGCGAGGGAGTGCACTCGGCCACCCCGGGGTACAAACCTTGTTACGTAAGGGAAGTGGGTGATAAATGTCTATCCACCGAATTCATGTTGATGAGGGTTTCATCGGCTACCCCGTGCCCAAGTTAATGTGAATTTGGATCATGGACACATTTATTCGAAATTTGGGTTGAACTCAACAAAAGTAATTGATAAGGGTTTCATCGGCTACCCCGTGCCCTTGTCGGATGTGTTTTGGGCTAAAGATAAATGTTAATGTAATTTTATCGACCGAGAGTTCTAAAAGTAGAATCGATTAAAGAGTTAATCCATCGAGTTATATTGATAAGGGTTTCATCGGCTACCCCGTGCCCAAGTTAATATGAATTTGGATCTCGGAATCATTTATCATAGTTGGGTAGAGGTCACTATGTAAATGCTTTACTTGTTATTTACAAGTATTAATAAAACGATAAATGTTAAGTTTTCTACTATTCCATTATTATATTGTTCTATTTCTTTACCACAATTCATATGCGATATCATTTCAATTTTAATTCAAATCTCCACTAAAACATCGTAACTAAAGACAAATTTGAATTTTCTTCTAAAACCTCGTGTTATTCATTGGAAGTATCTCTTATATAGAGTATAGATGAAAGTTATTCATTATCAAACAGGTTTTTGATTCTTGACTAACACATCTACTTACAATGGATTGTTTTTCATATACTTAATTATATTAAGTACCTTGAAGCAATAAATTGTTTTGGGAATTAGATTTGTCAGAATTCGTAATTGACCAAAATACCGCAACCACTTCAATGAAAGTTTTAAGACTAAAACGATTGAATTGAAGAGTAGTCTTCATAAGATTCAAACTTTGCTTCTCTAAGTAAAGATTCTTTGAAATGAGTGGGAGCATTCTCTTAAACCGTTAAGAAAAGGATAAGGTTTTAAAGAAGTAAAATTAGAATGGAATTGATTCAAGGTAATGTTAAAAGTAAATTTATTGAGAATAACGATAATAAACCTATCAATCCCGACCAATAAGGTTTTCACTGTCTTAAATGTTGGACACTAGAAAGGAAACTACCCCAAATTGTTAAAGAATAAGCAAGTTAGTTGTGGGACATCTAATAAGACTTAGTTCTTTATTTGATTGACATAAGTTTTGCTAGTACCATTTCGTCAATATTAGAAACCGATGGTGGTTTTCATCATTGCATGTGATACATAGGATGATTAGAATATGACGACTAGCATAAAATAATGTCGAGATATAGAGTCATTGTATCTAGTTTTGGGTTTAAAGTTGTACCGTAATTAGGAATATTGAGTACATGGACCCTAAATAAGAATATAAACTTGTTAAGATACAAAAGAGGTTTCACTTTTGTGACCCTATACACCACGATTTGATGTATGGCTAGCCCATTATCAAGGTGAATATATTCTAAACCAAACTAGAATGATATATCATGTAGATGATGCAAGACTCAAATTGGTAACCCAAGATTAAACCTTAGATTCTTGAATGATGAACGCAAAGAGTTATCGAGTACTCTTGAAACCATTAGATCTTATGGTATATGCGTATCTTGTATTCAAAGCAAGATGTCTCGTGCCTTTTGGTTGAAAAGGAGATCGAGATTGTAAATCATTGATCCAAAATATGTTGATCATTTTCTTTTACCAACGATTTAAGTTGGCGCTAATGTGTTCACTTAATAAGGTAAATAGAGAAATCTTTGAAGAAGTTCAAAGAGTTCAAGGAATCACAATTTAGTCGTGATGGGATTATCAAAGTGAAGACTTTGATATAAGCCAAATGAAATATGATATAGTATCACAAGTTAATCTCTCTTAAACGCACATTATGGGATAATATGTGGTTGGATAAGAATTCAAACGCTATTCGATATGGTTTGGACTTCGATCAAGTTACTTTGAGTTGCTTGATCCTTTTGGGGATTTTATCATCTTGTCTAAATTATTTTTCCACTAAATCTAAAACAAATCATATGAGATATGAAATGGTAGGGTACCATGTTTGTAAGTTTTCAAAAGATACAAATGCTCATTTTTCCTTAATATAATCACGAGTACACCGGGTTTGTGGCTCGTGAAGCTGTCTTTCTAAAATACAAGTTTATTTCTAGAAGACAGAGTGGGAGAAATTATTCAAGAGCCACAAAGGTTATGTCGAATGTTATGTCGCAAGAAAGACCAGTTTTCCTTGGCTACATGAGACGTTTTGTGTAAGACATTGTTTCTTCAAAACCTAGGAGGTTAAAGTCATCACTTGTTGAAAATGATGAATTAGTGTTACTTTTAGAAAGTAAAGAGCTTGCAACCTACAAAGAAATTGTTTGATTCAAGTTGATTACTTCTGGAAAGTAATGAACATATGACTTACATGAGAGTGTTTAAGTCACAACTCAATACAAGGCTTAGTGCCATGAAAATCCGAAATAAATTCCAAGTGAATTGTTAGATATCAAAGCTTGATTGGTTGCAAAGGGTTTTGCACTAGTTGAAATGCTTAAGTCTATTTGGATCTTCTTAGGGATTGTGTTTCATTATAATGATATACATATAGCAAGTGAATCTAAAACTCACTTCTTCAATTAGAAGGAATATATTCAATACATGTTATGAGTTTTATAGATTCTTACAATCCTAAGATAATGTGCAACTTAAGAGAGGGTCTTGAGTAGGACATCAATGAGTTGGAATCAATGATTTGATCATGTTATAAAACTTTTCTCGATAAGTCGAGAACTTATGTTTATACATGGAGTTTAGTGGGAGTTACGGAAATTTTAATTAGTCTTATATGTGGATGACATATTGATCATTGGGAATGATTTAAGACTTTTGGAGTAATATAATACATCTTTAATATCCAAATTTATGTAGATAAATCCACATGATATTAGCGTCAAATAAGAAGCCTTATGTTGATAAGATTCATGACTAGTTCAATCAAGTTGAACATATTTGATTGATTCCATTTGCTTTCGCTGCCGAATCAATTAAATAGGAAATGATGTATAACACTTCATATACTTTGAGTATGATGAATTGTTTCAAATCGAATTTAAGTAATCATTACCAAGTAGGCCATAAAGATTACCCTTAAGTGCTTGCAGAAGCATTAAGGATGTAATGCAAAGTGTTTTTGATACAATTTTGTGTAAGGGTGTTACACAAGTGACAATTGACAATTGAGATTGCGCATGGTTTCCGACAAAACCATAATCAAAACACATTAGGATGGTTAAGATGCCATTATGGCTTATGTTATTTAAGAAATAGATTTTCTAGAATCGTTCTAGGCAATAAAGAACAATGAGAAATATTTACAACGGAAATTGAGTACACTTCCAATCATGGGATGTACAAGAGGGATGACTTCCGCACACTGTGAAAACAGTGGGAGCTATTTTAAGGCAAGAAAGCCTATGTCTTGATTGGATCTAGACACGTACTCAGAAATTTTTGTAATGCAAATGTATACATTACAAAGGAAAACGAGTATGTAGTAAGGTTGAGTAAGGAACAAGAAGTTGATAAAACCTACTAACCAAAAGCCTTCTCATGGGCTTAACATGATGAGTCATGTCATATGTCATTTCAATTGCATTGAGATGAATAACTACATATAAGATGAAAATGGATTATAAAATTATGAAGTAGTAATCAGGTATTGACTATTCATATGATAATCACATTTTTCGTTCGAGTTTTTAAATAAAAAAACTCCTTTTATACTTCGTTACATCCAAACGGGTTGTAGAGACAACATTGAACCCCGTTAAAGTGAACCCGGATTAACATGGTATTCGCCCATAGTCACTTATATGAGGTGACGTCTTAAAGTGACTAGAGTGTGATGCGATTTATGCCAAGTTCAAGTGCCATACAGTCATGTGAGATGACTAGTCGATCACATAGGCAGACTGTTAGGAACACTTTGTCGGGCAGTGACCGCTTATAGAGTTCTGGCAAATTTATACAGCCTGGTCGTGGCGAGAGCTACTATAGTATTCTAATGAGTCGATTCTTTTAACTAAAGACTGTTCACCTAAGATGACACAGTTTCAGATTAACTTTGATTTGTGTTACTACGACCTTCGTAAATGGGGTCAAATGGGCATATTTTGGGTTATGATGGCTGTGGCTAGTCGAAGGGAATGAGTGCGATAGGAATTGTCCACCCCCTTGTCAGGGTTAAAACAATATCTCAGGGCCACTCGAGGAGTAATGAACTGGAAATGCGTGGCCACGCTCGGATGGTATCTAGGGTAGATAACTCCGGTCAATCAGTTATTCTCCAGATCGAGGAAACCACTCTCGATATGATCACTTGCAAGTACGACCTGAAAGACACCTTGCATTGAGTGGGAGATAGTAATAGGACAAGAGAATTGGTGACGCACACTTGTCGAGGACAAGTGGGAGATTGTTGGAGTAAGTGTCCCCGACAATAATGCGATCACAATTGTCGATCATATTGATCACATATTTAAATATCATACCAAGAATACGAAAGGGATGATACATTACATATATAATCAACTGGTCCACACATATCGGTAATGATTGGCTGGCTAGAGTTTGACATTACTGTCGTGCGACGGTGGTGATCAGTTGATCCCTTGAGGTCACACCTAAAGGACGATTCCCTTAATTGAAAAAGGTTAATTAATTGTATGCCGTCTGATTAATTAATTCCTTAAAATTGAACAAATTATTACCATAAGAGAGAAAATGACATCTTATTATAATGTGATTAAATGAGATTTTATTTAGTAATTTAAGAAGCTATACTACTAAAATTAATCGGTGTTTGCGAAACACGCGAGATGAGAATGATAAGTCAGTTATAATTACAAGATGTTATGAATTATACTAACTAGTAATTAAATGACCATTTTATGAGAAAGTAATTTTAAATTACTAGTCAATTTGTTAAATATGATTTATTTAATTTGTAAATGATATTTAATTTGTTAAATATGCATTTTAAATTAAAACATGACATAAGACATGTCACATGTCACATGACATACAATTGTACAATTGACAAAAATAAAATGGACTCCATATTACACTATAGAAACCGAAAATTGGTGGGCTATATGAGTAGTTTTGTCTTTTTCCATTTGTCTTATTCATTTGTCCATAACACTTGATAGTGACATGACCATGGAAAAAGACTTACACATTTGTCTTGTGAAGACAAAAAGAAAAATAATAATGGTCTTAAGACCATAGGAAGCCACCGGTTTTTTTGTGGAGGATTGAGAGAGTTTTTCTCAATTTTTATCATTCTTCTTATGTTTAATAAAAACAATACCTTCTCTCTCTTGTTCTTCATAAAAGTCCTTTTTATGAATCTAATTTGTTCATATCAATCACTAATAATACTAGTAGTAGTATAAGAGTATTAGTAACCGATTTTAAGGTAAACCACATTACAAATATCTAGTACATATTAGTTTGTGGGATTTTGGGATAGTCTTGGGTGCTACTAATTGGAAGGCTTCTATTTTGAAGTCATGAATGTTCATCCATTATTGGAAAGCTCAAGAACTAACAAGAAGGAGATCTTGTTGGTGCCCATATGATGACCGAAATTTAGATGGTGAGAAATCGATTTTCTCATTTTTGTTTTTAGTTTGCATGCATAAGATTTGTAATTAATTTTATGACTAAATTAATTAAAACATATATGAATATGTTTAGTAATGAGATATAGATTTCCAGCAAGTTTGAGGCAGTTTTCATACGCTCTAACGGCGTTCGTTCTATACATTATGCTTGTATAAGTGGATGCAGTTGTTATACGCTCCGTGGTTGGTTATTTGGTTCTTTCATTGTTGATTTTATATGGTTAGCAATGTTGTTATGTTATGTTTATATCTTCATATGTCATTGGTTGATGGTAAGTTAGTGTCGAGTTTTCATGAGTACTGTTGGTTATATTCAATTGTTGTAAACATGACTGGGAGAGAATCTAGTTACTCCCAACTGATTGTCGACCCCTATTCTTAGGTTGTTCAGAAGTTTGATGTTTGGATGATATCTTGCTGGGGAAGGATTGTGCGGTGAGATGAATAAATTATCTAGGAGTTCTTTATGTTTTGAAAACCGTTGAATAATGTATTAGTTTGGTTTTCGGTTTTAGTATCGATCCAGATTTGGGCAAGGTGTTTCCGCCACCTTGACCCTTTTATCAGTATTATATTCTGATATTTACTTTATATTACGTTTTTCCTTTGTTTTATATTCCGGCTTCTTACAGCTTGTATCAGAGTGAACACGCTCCCAACTCTCACGTAGTTAATGACTAAAATAAATGACTTAGTAAATGAGTGAGAGTTAATGGAGTAGAAACAATTAAGGACTTGTTTGTTTATGCATTAATATTTCGCATTGTTATTAATTGTGGTCCATGTGGTTTTCATGTACTTGTTTATTTATGCCTTAGTGTGTCTTATCGTTATTAATTGTATTGAATGCGTTGTCTATGTATTTGTTAGTTTATGCTTTAATGTTCATCTTTAATGATTGTATTAAATGTGTTGTCCACTATGACCGTTGATCATATATTCTTTATTTTAAAGACGGTCAATTTTGAAAATGTTCTTTGCATGTTACATGTCATGCATTTTGGTTATAAGTCGGTCAAAACTTTTAATCCTTGGTAACCCGAGCTTTAATCTTATCGTACATTCATCCTTTTGGATCACTTGGTGGTGTCCTCCTTGTTTGAGGTGATTTCGAGGTTGATCCCCTTATGGTTTCTTGAGGCATCATGTTAGGTTGGATTGGCAGGTTGGGATATTTAAGTATGAAAGAAAAGAGCATTTATTATTATGAATTTGGTAACGAAAGAGTTTCTTTGGGATTAGAGGTTGTTGAGATGAAGTTTACTTTGGGATAAGTGGTTGTTAAGTCCTTTTATGTGCTTGAGGAAATCCTTATTGATGATAGAGGGTGATGATAATGTGGCATGAGATATATGATTGTGGTTTCATAGTTCATAAGCAGTGAGAGACATGATGAGTAGATTTCTTTTATAGTATTGTTTGGGAATGATGAGACTCATGTTCTTAACCGTGAGAATTACTGAACTTTGTCTTGTATTAAGGAAAAAGTTATGCGAGTTATTTATGGATCGAGGGTAGAATAATAGAAAAGAATTGAATGTTATCGTGGAGAGATTGATCACGTTGGGAATTTTGGAGACTATGCTCATCTTTAATTAAAATACCATATTTGAGGAATAAGAATCGTTAATGACTATTAGTGAGTTATGAAATATTTTATGATTTATCTATTGAGGAGTTATTTACTGATCGTACCTTTTAAAGGATTGATTGAAAAAGGCGAGCTGTAATTTATTGACTTGTGAGATGTTAATGTTAGAGTGTTCTAGGGTTGACTTAGTGAACGGCCATGTTAACGATGATCATAATCTATCGTGGTATTCATCTTTTGAGGGTATGGAGATTGTTATGGATTGATTCATTAAGTGTGATTAGATGGAGTTCCTGATAGTGGAAGGAGTAGAGAGTTAATGGTTGTGAGAGTTTATGATTTTGAGAGTTGATACTCCGAGGAATATAGTGATTAAAGGATGTTACGAGACGTTGTTACCTCGAGTGATGATTGTACGAGAATTGTAAGACCCTGGTTATCTCTTTTATTTATTTTATCTTATGGTGTCCTCTTCGCGTAGATAAACTAGTTTTTTTGGTGTCGTCTATCTTTGTCATCCTTGAACGTATTAACCATACCTCTTTCATTTGAGCCTTCAGACCAAAAGTTTCTTTTATCTTTGTCCCGTGTCTATTTCATCTATCGTTACTCCTTATTTGTTCTTTGTTTCAACTCCAGTTCCTTCTTCTTTGAACTTTTGTAATTACCCTTTTACATTGATTTTTCATTAAGCTTATACTTCCTAAAATTATGTGTTCTTTTACCTTGTAGCATTGGACGCAAATGTTTTGTTTTGGTTTGTATATGATTTATTCTTTCATGGTAACTTGAAAATGTTTGAAATCTCTTTAGAGCTATTTGTGATCATCTTGTAATGGAATCTTGGATCCTTTGCCAAGCGATGTTATATGCTTCGAGATCGATGTTTGGTTATTCGAAGTTGAGAACTTAGTAACATAGTTGTATGCAAGTATGAATGGGACAACATATAGAGTTTTGGAGAAGGAGTATTAAAGGTCTTATACTAAGCTAAGAAGATTTGAGGGTGTTATTACAATGATGGTATATAGATGTTTGTTTGTTCTATCCGGGGTTAAAGCGTGTCATTAAGAGTATGAGTGTTTATTGAAGGACATAGGTTCATACAGTCTTGTGGTGGATTTGTGATGTTGAAATGATTTTCATGGATAGTAAAATGTAACAACAAATTGAGGTTATAAGTTTGGTAATTATATGAGCACAGGTGATGAGAGTTGTATGTTGTTGTTATTATTATTATTATTATGCGTTGACTGAATTGCGTTATCTATGGCAAGTGTGTTGTGGTACAATAGGTACTAGCTCAACTAAAGGTGTATGGTTCCTTGGGTGCTTAGGAAAGTCGTGGTCATATGTATTCAAAGGGAATGATTGGGTCTTGCGAGAGCGACTGATGATGTTGCCATGAGTTTGAGGTTGGATAGGATTTTGAGAGTTTAGTCAGAGTTTAAGGTTTGAAGTTGATGACTTTGGATACTAGATATATATCGAGAATCATCGAGATTTATTTAAGCCTTTTGAGCTTAAGAGATGTGATTGGTAGTAAGCACTACTCGCCTTGAGGATATTAGAGTAGGCCGAAGTGATTCTAATGGAACTCATGAGCGTAAGAGATTCTCATTCGAGAGATAATTTTTTTTCTTTAGAGATTATCTGTTTGGGGCTTTGACTGATGTTAGATCTTGTGGTGAATGGTAAACTAGAATTAAAGTACTTGTAAGTTATGTGGATTTGGAGTAATAGTAACGAGTTCACAATTTTGAGAGGTCATAAATGTTGTTTAATGATGGTTAATGGTAGTTGGATGAGTGTTTGAAATATGAGGACTAGATGTTGGCTTAATGATCATTTTGGGGTTGCGATGGTATGAGTTTGACGTGACTTTTGACATTGTAAAGTGAATGGAGATGATAATATCATTGAGGATTGAGGATATCTTTCTTTGGTTCAAGCATTGTTAAGGATCAAAGTGCGTAGCGGTTGCGAATCTGACGTGACATTTGTTGATGATCACTTGTAATTCTTACCTTCTTTTGATCTTGTCTTTGAATTTCAAGTTTCGAGGACGAAACTTCTTTTTAGGGGGTTGGATTGTAACACCCCGTATTTTATAATAATATTTTATTATAAAAGTATTTTATTAAATTGCTTATTTCGAAGATTAATAGTGTATTGTGAGTATTTATCGCATGCATTCTCTATTTTATTATTTCTCGTATTGGCCTACTTTTGATTTGGTTAAAACGTCCGTGCACGATTTTACTATTTAAATTTAATAGCTACTTTTGTATTATAAGTTCTCCTTGCGTTTTAATATGGCCCAATCTGATTTGTAATCAGATAATCCATTATATGAGCTAATTGACCCAAAGCCCATTAGCTAATCCCCTTATAAATAAAATTTAACCTAGCAAGCAACTAGGTCATTCAGTTATTTCTTCCATGAAGTATACCGCACACCTATTTCCTCATTTTCTCTCGTTTCTTCTCTTTACTCGTTTTGACTCCATTGTTTTATATTTTTCTTCTTCCAAACCCATACACAAAATATATTTTCACAATATTTGCTCTTATCTTTACAACATATTTATCTCCAAATATTTTTTATGGGAATTATTTGTATGGACCTTAGACCTACGTTTTGGGTCTCTTATTTTAATAGGTAAAGAAGAAGAAGAAGAAGAGTCTTTTATGGTGCTTTCATGGATTTGGATTCGGGTAATTCTTTAAAGTCGATTTTTGGATGTTGACACGTGTTGGAGACAAGGATTTGTTGGTCGTGTCTTTCATGGAGGTTTTCATTAATTGCTAGTAAGGTAACTAAGTGTTTCTCTTTTAATTGTGTTTATGTCAATTGATGTAATTAATATCATTTAATGATTGATTTGTATGATTGGTACATGTTTGATTGTTTATTATCATGTTAATTATGTTTTTGCATGTTTGTATATGTTTTAATGTTTTAAATATATATCGTATGTTGTTTGTATGTTTATTTTGGGTGTCATGAGCGCAATTATAGTTTACAAATGAAACCCTAGTGGCGGCATGATAGACGGGCAAGTGTGGGGTTCAAAGTTATAGTTAAAGCTAGTACAACCTTGATGATGATTCGAGTGTTATAGCTGAAGTTAGTACAACTTTGGGTTATTACTCAAGTTATGACTCAGACTAACGCAGACCTGAGTTATGACTCCGGGTTATGGATGATGCTAATATAACTTTGAGCTTTGAGCTTTGTGTAAAGGTTATGGTTGAGGTAAGTATAACTTCAAGTTATATATGCATTGAAGTTGTAGTCGAGGTTACTATATCCCCGCAACTGAAGTTAATGTTATGACTAAGGTTACTCTAATTGGTGTATCACAACTAACTCTGGCTATCATTCTGGTGGACGCATTTGGGTGCTCTGGAAACCTAGTGTCTTTAGGGTACATGTGTTGGAGTATAATGCTCAGTATGTTCATGATAGAGAGTCACTGTGGGACAATTTGCGAAGGGTTGCTAGTTGTGCAGCTGGTCCATGGGCAATTGCAGGAGACTTCAATTGTGTGTTGGCAGCTTCAGAATGAGTGGGTGGGAATACACCATCTGGTGAGATGGAACCTTTTAGAAGATGTGTGGCTGACTGTGGAGTGGTGGATATTGCAGCAGTAGGGGCTTTGTATACTTGGAATAATAAGCAGAAACCTGAAGAAAGAATATATAGCAGGATTGATAGATTTTTAGTTAACAAAGACTGGTGTGACAAATTCACTGATATTTATGCACACTTCATGCTAGAGGGTCTATTTGACCATACACCTTGCATTCTAAAGAGCACAAATCAAGGCCAAAGCAAGAGATGTTTCAAGTATTATAATATGTGGGGTGGGTCTAAGAAGTTTATTTCTCTGGTGAGAGAGCATTGGGATACTGGTTCCACTGGGACTCCCATGTTCAGACTGATTAAAAACTTAAAGAATATGAAGCAAGTGCTAAAGAATTTGAACAAAGAAGGTTATAGTGATATTGAGAATGTTTCATCTATTTTGCATAAGCAGGTGGAGGAGATGCAAGAAGTGATAAATAAAGACCCTACTAATATGCAGGTCATTACAGATGAGTATGAAGCTACTCTGACGCTACAGGAGTTAACTAAAGCCAAGGAAAGCTTCCTTTCTCAAAAATCTAAGCATCAATGGATAAAGGATGAGGATGCTAACAGTGCTTATTTTCATGGTATGTTGAAAAGGAGGAGGAACTTGAACAAGGTTGCTATGGTAGAAGACATGAATGGCAAGATGTGTGATACCCAAGAGAAAATTCAGGAAGCTTTTATTGAGTATTATCAAACCCTGCTAGGTTCAAGTCAGTCTACTAAGAAGATTCATAGGAGAATTATAGAACAAGGACCTACCTGCAATGCTGCACACTGGATCAGTCTGATGAAACCAGTAACAGGAGAGGAAATAAAGGAGGCTTTGTTTAGCATACCTGATATAAAGTCTCCTGGCCCAGATGGCTGCACTAGTAAGTTTTTTAAAGATGCTTGGGGAGAGATAAGAGGGGATGTTCTAAGGGCAGTTCAGGATTTTTTCCAACATAGGCAACTCCTTAGACAACTCAATTCCACTAATCTTACTCTTATTCCGAAGTGTGACAGACCAAAGAGTGTGCTCCGATTTCGACCTATTCCGTGCTGTAATGTAGTGTACAAGGTCATTTCAAAGCTACTTTGTGCTAGGCTTGCAGAAGTGCTGCCACAAATAGTATGACAAAATCAGGGAGCATTCATACAGCAAAGAAGTATCCAGGAAAACATACTCCTATGCCAGACTTGATTAGACTTTATGAAAGACCTCATGTTTCATCAAGGTGTATGTTTAAGATTGACTTGCAGAAGGCCTATGATACAGTAGAGTGGTCCTTTGTAGGGAATTTATTGGATGAGCTCAATTTTCCTCCTGATTTTAAGACAATGCTGATGCAATGCATTACTTCTACTACTTTTTCCCTATCTGTGAATGGTGAGATGTTTGGATATTTTCAGGGCAAGAGGGGTTTAAGGCAGGGAGACCCTCTCTCACCTCTGATCTTTACATTATGCATGGAGTACCTGACTCGTACCCTGCAATATGTTGCCTCAAAGTATGATTTCAAATACCATCCTCTATGTAAGAAACAAAGACTAACAAGTCTAATGTTTCCTGATGATGTCCTCCTTTTTAGTAAAGGGGATGCAAATTCAATGATGCTCTTGTTACAATCATTTTCCACTTTCTCTAATGCTACTCAGTTGAAAGTAAGTGCATCAAAATCTAATGCCTACTTCAGAAATGTTCCTGAGTAGGTAAAGTCTGAAATTTTACAGGTTTCAGGATTTAGTGAAGGGAGCATTCCCTTTAAATATCTTGGTATGCCAATACAAACCACGAGACTTAAAAAACAAGATTGTGAATGCCTTGTGGATAAAATATGTTCTCGTATACATGGCTATGGAGCAAGGAATTTCTCTTATGCAGGACGGCTAGTTATAGTGAAGAGTGTGCTCAACTCTTTGCATTCATACTGGGCATCAATGTTTATCATTCCCAAAGGAATTATCAAAAGAATTGAGGCAGTTTGCAGGAATTTCCTCTGGGATAATAGTGCAGACTATAGAAGAACTCCTCTTGTGGGATGAGAAACTATATGCAGGCCTAAAGAAGAAGGAGGTTTAGGGCTTAGAGATCAAGAAGCATGGAGCAAAGCCATGGTAGGACGGCTGGTTGACTGGGTAGCTACACAAAGGGATTCAATATGGGTACATTGGGTGCAAAGTAATTATCTCAAGGGTCAAGAATGGATGGATTATAAACCTAGTACAAATTCAAGCTGGGTATGGAGGAGAATTTACACGGTTAAGGAGGAAATGAGAGCTGGGTATGTCAATGGGCAATGGGGTGTTCAACCAGAAGGATTTACACCTGCTGGTTGTTATGATTGGTTCAAAGAGACTAGGCCACGAGTCCAATGGTTTAAAGCAGTCTGGAATGGGTGGGTTTTAACAAAGCATCAATTTTTGGGATGGCTTATTGCTCATAAAGCTCTGAATACAGCTGCTAGACTAGACAGCTTTGGGTTGGACATTGAGGACATATGCTATTTGTGTGGTTTAGCTACTGAAACCATTGAGCATCTGTTATGTGAATGCCTATACAGGAGAGGGATCATCAGTGAGTTGAATACGCAGATTAGATGGAATCTTCCTACAAGGGATGTGCTGGATTGGTGTATGCAAAGGAAGGGAACAGCGCCGCAAAAGGGACTACAAATTGCTCTGATGTTGGGCACATTGTATCAGGTTTGGCATCAGAGAAATAAAAGTAGGAATGAGAATTTGTTGATACAACCAGAAAGTGTGGCAGGAATTATCATGGAGGAGATGAGATCACGAGTTCGAGGCCGTGATAGAGCAACAATGACAATTGCTGAGAGAGATTGGCTCAAAAGAATGCGTCTAGTAGAATGATAGTTTGTTATTTGTTGATTGCCTGTTATAGCCATATGTAATTATTCATTTTTTATTAATATAATTTCTCACATTTCACCAAAAAAAAAATACTATAACGTTAGTTGGTTGTACTTGTTTCACATATTAACCTGTGTTTGATTATAATATAATGTTGTGATTGCTTGTTACATTGGTAACTCTTATTCGTATGATAAGTAGGTTAGTCAATTATACTATCCTATGATTTGATAGTGATGTTATGCACATGTTATGTACAGTCAGTTATACTAGGCATTATCTATGGGCTAGTTGTATAGATGGCGTGATGCAATAACCCGTAATATAATAATGATTTATGAGAATAATTTATGTAATTTAAATAATTAATCAACGACATTTCTAATAATAGTTGCGAATAAGACGTTAATTAAATAATAAAATAAGTAAGCAAGTCGGGAATTGGGCTTAGCTAATAATAAGGCCTTGGGCCGTGTGCTATAATTTTATGGATAGATTTTAATGGCCTAGTATCAGTAGTAGTCGGGATTTGAAGCGGGATTTAATAATAAATTAATAAGTATAATAATAATATGGTAATTCCTAATAATAATTAGAATATGGCAATAGTTTCCTAATTGGCCTCATATACTCCCTAAACCTAGACTATAAATACATAATAAATCTGAAAAATAATTCATAAAAGTAGAGGAAGGAGATTTAGAAGACAGAAGAGCAATGAGCAATAAAAGGTAAGATCGTCTTATAAATAATTCAACTCGTATTTTATTTAATTGAAACCGCATAACGTAGCCTTGACCGTATAACATGACTATGCCGTAACCTGACCCACCGTGACCTCTGCCGTGAGACCTGACCTTGACTGACCGGACCACCGTTGACCGTCAAAGGAGGGATGTTGACCGCTGGTGAAGGTTGTTTATTGTGTATTAAAACCGTGTGTTTAACACAGATAACTGTTTGTGGGACCTACGACTTGGGTTGGATGGGTTGTGGGTGATAGGTCGACGATGGTGGTGGTATAGGGGTGGTTATGGTGGTGGTTTAGCCGGAGTTTGTGTGGGTTGTCGTGGTGGTTGGGTGTTTGTGCTGAGTGTTTGAACACGGGTTTCGAACCCCTACTAGACGAGTCTTGACCTGGGCATGGTGAAGTTGTGTTGTGGTGGGGTAGTTGACCATAGTGGAGGTGTTGGGGTGGTGGCAGCCGGTGCTTGGTGTCGGTGGTGGCTAAAATAGGGGAAAACATGGGTAGTGGTGTGACCGTCTTAAGGCGAGTACCAGAGCCGCATTAGTGACTGTACAGGGGAAAGGGGGCCATTCCTGGAGTCACCATGGGACAGGGGTGTCAACGGTGGTGGCCAAAGGTAGTAGTGGTGGCTGTGGTGGTGTTGGCGAGGAGCTTATTACACGGTGTTTGTCGATGTCGGGTTTTCGGTAATTGGTAGTGTTTGTGGTTGTGGTTGTTGTTTCTAGGGCGGGAGTTTGTGGGTTGTAGGGCATGGCTAGGCTGGTGGTTAGTGGTCGTTGGGATTGGCCGTGGTGCGGGCTAGGAGGTGGCAGGCTAGGGTAGTACTGAAGGTGGCTAGGGCTGTTGTGAAAAGTGGGTTAAAGAAAGGGGTTGAACTCGGTGGTGCTGTGAGTGTGTATTAGTGTTTTTGTTTTGTTTTGTCACGTGTTCCACGGGTGAATGGGTTTGATATGAGTGATTCTATTTGTTTATAATCGGGTTTTAATTGGTTAAGTTTGGATGACTCGAGTTTGTTTTTGAATCGGGTTTTAATATCGTAATCCTTTGATAATAATAATAAATAAATAATTTGAATAATGAACATAATTTATAAAAAGATAGAATGTAATTATTAATAATTGATGGAAAATTATAATATTTATGTTAGGTGACGATTGGTGAAGAATTTATAATCGGGTTCGGTTGCTTTATTATTAGATCGCTTTGAGCTGCTTAATTGGATATTGCTTGCCAGGTAGGATAACTATTCAATCACTTTAATGTTTACTTGAATGATATTATCTGATTGTATTGGTTGAATTATTTGGAATTGTGGTGGATGATATATGATTGTTAGTTGGTTGTATTGAGATGATTTGATTATTGACTACCTCAGCTCGTGATTGAGATGATTATATTGATTATTGGATTACTCAGCTTCGTGTCTGAGATGGTAATAAATTGTGTTGCTCAATTGTTTTTATTATTATATCATGAGCACTTACATTGGATACCCCCGAACTAGTTCTACATGACTTGTTTCTGGGATGATGAGACTACCTCAACTTTGGTTGGGATGATGAGACTACCACGGCCAGGGATTGGCGGGATGAACGGGAGCGTCGGAGGAATGATCATGTGCATACATTACATTGTATTTGCATTTAATATCATTCTTGTATCCATTTATTGTTGTTGTTTGGCTATTCCTACTCAACCTTAGGTTGACGTGTAACACCCCCATACTCCAAGTGCCTTACTCGGACCACTTAAGGCATGGGAGTGCTACCCTCTCGGTTACCCGAGGCAATGATAATCAAATAGACAATAAAGAAACGTACTTTAATAATAATAAAGTTTAAAGCGATACAACCAAAACCGAAACTGATAAAAGAAAATACAAAGGTTCTCAAATCACAAATACTAAACAACTAAAAGTGTTCGACAAATGAATACTTCTAAAACAAAGAACGTGGTGACTAAACCCGGCTATCCCATGCGCATCGTCTCATACCGCTCAATAATCGCTCACCACCCCGAATGGATCACCACAGTTTTTAAAACATTTAAACGGGTCAAGATTAATTATATAAAAACAACAAACCGCAATGAAACCATATTATAAACAACTCAAACAAAGACATCTCAATCTCCACAACTCTACCCTATCTCCACATATCTGACTACACACCGAAGTGTGTAGCCCTGCCAGAGTACCTATCGCAACAGATACTCCTCGCCGCCAGTGGGGGACCGCAGCCGTTCCCACCTAAGCCCTGCTCATCTCCATCGAGCGATAAACCCATGTTCATTAATTTGCACATCCCTTCTATGGCGGGTTCCACAGAAGGCGAATCAAGGGCGTGAAGCCACTCCCGCAACTGACTCCACTCAGCCAGGGACGCACCCCGAAGATCACAGACAGTTATACAACGATAAGCACATTACACTACCAACAATCACTAAATCAGAATCCAATGCCAATACGATATACAACAACAATAATTACCAACAACACTTATGTAACCAATACTGAGTAGGGAAACCCTACCTGGAATAAGCCATCACAAGACCGTCACAAGCAGCTAATCAAAATGCTCTTCGACGAAATCTCCTCCTATAATCACATATACAATCATGCAATTACTAGTAAGCCAATCAAACACCCAAAACCCCCAAATCTACCCAATTAGGGTTTAACCAAAATTGACAAAACAACATAAAAACTATACAAGGATCTTACCCTCGACACGACGAACTCAACGGCGTAAAGCACACGACGATCCGACCACCTTAGCCTTGGGGATTTGTTAATAATGTGACGAATGCGGACTACGTAACTCTTTTCTCTTCCCTTGAAAGGTTTTAAGAAATAAAATGATTTATAATAATGACGGAAGCCTTTTATATTAATCTCGCGTTATTAACAAAACCCGGCTAAAACAACCCGTAATACGCACTTACTCGATCGAGTAAGTCACTTACTCGATCGAGTTACCCTTACTTGATCGAGTGCCACACTTACTCGATCAAGTACCCATCAGACAGAACACTGTTTCGTAAAACAACTTACTTACTCGACAGAGTAAGCCCTACTCGATAGAGTACCCAAAGACATAGAAAATCGTAGTATTACATGACGTGTATTCGGTAAACACCTGTGATGAACAATAATGGGGAGCAGATTTAATAGGTACTAAAGATTAGCTGACTTGGGAGCTTATGGAAAAGCGTGAGGTTTTAGCCGTCTACTTAGAAGTCTATATCACTTAGATTAGTTAATCACTTTATTTATTTCCGCTGCGAGTTGTATTAAATTTTATGTTATGTCTAGTTTAGATAAGTTGTAATAATATGTAATCGCTAAGTTTTAATTAAAGTACTATGGTATTGTTGTACTTTGTTATTCACTACCTCGGGAAACCGAGATGGTAACGCTCTCATTTACTTGGGATGTCTAGCTAAAGGCTCCTGAATAAATGGGCGTGTTACAAAGTGGTATCAGAGAAAAACGATCCTCAGGCCTAACCAATGAATAATAATGAACTTAGGACGTGTCTAAATAAAATGAACCCCGGGTAGAAACTGTTAAGAGCCCCTCATAGTACGTGCGGTTAAGAAGCGCGCCTTAATTCGTACCTTGGCGCTTCCAGTTTTGAACCGGTTACCTTTAGGGATATTACAGTGTGGGTAATTTAAAATGAATATTGTTTATTTTGTCGTAGGAGTTTTGGTTGCCTTGTTTGAATATTGTTTTCATTGATGATTGCGGTTACGGGGACGTAACCTTGCTTTTACAGAGAGGGGATGTGATATATTTTTTAAGCATTAGTATATGCATGTGGTTATGAGAAAAAAAAAGTATGTTGGAATGTATGTGGGAGGCGTAATTATGATTAACATGTGAAGTACTACGGAAGTTGCGTGGAATTGTGAAGAATGTGATTTGGTTGAATTCTCAAAATTTTTACCTTGATTGCTTTGACTCCCATTTATTGCCCGTTTGATATCCTTGCACGAAATTTTTATGTGTAATAGCCTTGTGAGTTAGCTTTCATATGCCACTGGTTTCATGTTTAAATAATTTATGGTTTAAGAGTAATTAAAATTTTAGTGGATAGTGGTCAGAATATTCATGTACGGTTATGTTTTCGTTCACTGTTTTTGTAAAATTTTCCATTTAAAAGTTACTTATTGTTTAGGTATAATTCCAACTCCAATGTTTAATAGACTCATATATGTTTTCAAATTGATAAGCCATGTTTCAAGAAAATATTTGGACATTTAATAGTGTGTTTTACAAGTTGACTTAAGTTTCTGACAAGTTGCTCTAAAATTTCTGTTTCGACCAAATAAGTTGTAAAATGCATTATAAATTGACCTTATGAGTTTTTGAGTTAATTCTGTCTCTCGTGATTTACTAACTCTCTATATTTTCTAAAAAGTATAAGTTTTCAAGAAGTAATTACGTTATTATTTATTAATGATTTTTGGAAGTTGTAACATGTGTTTCCTTATCCTTGAAAATGTAAATTATACTATTCCCTCAAAAAAAAAATGTAAGTTATACTAAAATTGCTTAAGAATTGTTTCTTATCTCTCACCTTGACATTTTTATGTTGTAAATTTTTTGAAGTAGAATAACATGTCTAGTGATATGCGGAATGTATTGCCCTAAGCCTACATATATATTGCATCCATGTTTAAGATTAGATGTCGTTAGTAAGAAATAAACGCGCAAGTAGTAAGTTTAAATAATGTTAGTTCAAATATACTATACAGTGGGGGTTTGTTATCAATGTAATTGACAGATTGTTGTTAACTATTTACCCATTAATCGATGTTATGTTAAAAATGGTAGTTGTTTTATGTTACATGGTGTATTGCATGTTCTTGTGGTGTTATATTAAGTGGTTTAAGTATTTCCGTTGTTGATATCTTGAACTTCGAGGATGAAGTTAATTTTTAGCGGGATAGAATGTGATACTACAAATGTTTTGAGTTATTGTTCTGACATCTTTTGATAAATTGGTGTAATTGATAATCGTAAATGGATAATTGTTTTATCACAAGTTGGAATGGTGCTCAGGAGTGGATGTTTATAGATGTTGTTATAAGTATTTATGGGCGAACTTCGGGACGAAGTTCATGTTAAGGAGGGAAGAATGTAATACCCCGTAATATAATAATGATTTATGAGAATAATTTGTGTAATTTAAATAATTAATCAATGGCATTTCTAATAATAGTTGCGAATAACAAGTTAATTAAATAATAAAATTAGTAAGCAAGTCGGGAATTGGGCTTAGCTAATAATAAGGCCTTCGGCCGTGTGCTATAATTTTATGGATAGATTTTAATGGCCTAGTATCAGCAGTAGTCGGGATTTGAAGCGGGATTTAATAATAAAATAATAAGTATAATAATAATATGGCAATTCCTAATAATAATTAGAATAAGGCAATAGTTTCCTAATTGGCCTCATATACTCCCTAAACCTAGACTATAAATACATAATAAATCTGAAAAATAATTCATAAAAGTAGAGGAAGGAGATTTAGAAGACGGAAGAGCAATGAGCGGTAAAAGGTAAGATCGTCTTATAAATAATTTAACTCGTATTTTATTTAATTGAAACCGCATAACGTAGCCTTGACCGTATAGCATGACCAGTTATCCGTGACCTGACCCATCGTGACCTCTGCCACGAGACCTGACCTTGACTGACCGGACCAACGTTGACCGTCAAAGGAGGGATGTTGACCGCTAGTGAAGGGTGGTTATTGTGTATTAAAACCGTGTGTTTAACACGGATAACTGGCTTTAGGACTTATGACTTGGGTTGGCTGGGTTATGCGTGATGGGTCGATGATGGTGGTGGTACTAGGGTGGTTATGGAGGTGGTTTGGTCGGAGTTCGTGTGGGTTGTCGTGGTGGTTGAGTGTTTGTATTGAGTGTTTGAACACGGGTTTTGAACCCCTACTGGCCGAGTCTTGACCTGGGCATGGTGGGGTTGTGTTGTGGTGGGGTAGTCGACTATAGTGGAGGTGTTGGGGTGGTGGCAACCAGTGGTTGGTGTTGGTGGTGGCGGTAAAACAGGGGAAAACATGGGTAGTGGTGTGACCGTTTTAAGACAAGTACCAGGGCCGCATTAGTGACTGTACCGGGGAAAGGGAACCACCCATGGAGTCACCGTGGGATAGGGGTGTCAACGGTGGTGGTGAGAGGTGGTCGTGGTGGATATGGTGGTGTTGGCGAGGAGCTTATTACACGGTGTTTGTCGATGTCGGGTTTTCGGTAATTGGTAGTGTTTGTGGTTGTTGTTGCTAGGGCGGGAGTTTGTGGGTTGTAGGGGATGGCTAGGCTAGTGGTTAGTGGTCGTTGGGATTGGCCGTGGTGTGGGCTAGAAGGTGGCAGGCTAGGGTGGTACTGAAGGTGGCTAGGGGTGTTGTGAAAAGTGGGTTATGGGAAGGGGTTGAACTCGGTGGGGCCGTGAGTGTGTATTAGTGTTTGTGTTTTGTTTTTTCACGTGTTCCACGGGTGAATGGGTTTGATAGGAGTTATTCTATTTGTTTATAATCGGGTTTTAATTGGTTAAGTTTGGATGATTCGAGTTTGTTTTTAAATCGGGTTTTAATATCGTAATCCTTTGATAATAATAATAAATAAATAATTTGAATAATGAATATAATTTATAAAAAGATAGAATGTAATAATTAATAATTGATGGAAAATTATAATATTTATCATAGGTGACGATTGGTGAAGAATTTATAATCGGGTTTGGTTGGTTTATTATTGGATCGCTTTGAGCTGCTTAATTGGATATTGCTTGCAAGGAAGGATAGCTACTCAATCACTTTAATGTTTACTTGAATGATATTATCTGATTGTATTGGTTGAATAATTTGGAATTGTGATGGATGATACACGTGAGGTATCAGTTATATACCGATCGGAATGAGCAAGCGCTACCCCTTGTGGGATTTGCCATAGGTCTATGTTCGGGATTGGCTTGAGGCAGTTGTTATACGCTCTGGTCCCCGTGTGTCGTTCGGTGTACAGTTATTGCATCGAGAGTCCGGCCAGGTCTTTGACATATAGGCATTTGATATACGCTATACATAGTACCATGGATGCATTTGTTATACGATCCACACCGATGGAGGCAGTTGTTATACGCTGCGTCCGTTCAAAGGCAATAACTGTTATACGCTCTGACAGTTAGAGGTAGTTGTTATACGCTCTAACGGCGTTCGTTCTATACACTATACTTGTGTAAGTGGAGGCAGTTGTTATACGCTTAGTGGTTGGTTGTTTGGTTCTTTCATTGTTGATTTTATATGGTTAGCAATCTTGTTATGTTATGTTTATATCTTCATATGTTATTGGTTGATGGTAAGTTAGTGTCGAGTATTCAAGAGTATGGATGGAGTCACATGTTTAACTTGTTTTGCCTTTCAATTGTTAATGACTCTTGGTTATCAATTATTGTAAACATGACTGGGAGAGCATCTAGTTACTCCCGACTGATTGTCGACCCCTATTCTCAGGTTGTTCAGATGTTTCCTGCTTGGATGATATCTTGTTGGGGAAGGACTGTGCGGCGAGATGAATAAATTATCTGAGTTTATTTATGTTTTGAGAACCTTTGAATAATTTATTCGTTTGGTTTTCGGTTTTAGTATCGATCCGGATTTGGGCTAGGTGTTTCCGCAACCTTGACCCTTTTATCATTATTATACTCTGATATTTACTTTATATTACGTTTTTCCTTTGTTTTATAATCCGGGTTGTTACACATATAAAAGAAGCTAATGGTTAAGAAGAAGGAAATACGTAATGGGGAAGAAAGGGGAACATATGAATCATGGTATGTGGAGCTGTCAACCTAGCAACAACCAAGTGAAAGGATGCTCAATCCAAAACTAAACCCAATATTTCAATGCAAATCATAAGAATACTCTCCAAAAATTAATGATAAAAAATGAGAGTTTTCTTAATTCAACTTCTTCTTTTTCTCAATTCAATTCATGCTTCTTTTTTTTTTTTTTTTCATTCTTTTTCACATCTTTCTCTTTCCTTTATTTCTCTCACCATTTTTTCATTTCTCTTTTTTTTTTCTCAACTTTCTTTTACACTTCTTTCTTTCATAAACCTATTCCGGAAAACAGCAATTTCGGCATAACCAAGCTCAAAAAGACTAAAAATTAAGCATATCCCAAATGAGCAGTCTAACACCAATGACATAGCTACTAGCTTAACAAGGTAGGCAAATGTATTATGTAGCTAGATGAATTGTAAATATGTGTAAGATGGGGCTAGAAATGGGCAACATAGTCAATGTGAATGGCTTCAAATGCTAGCATATTATGAAAGTAATGCTTATAAAAGATGAAATAAAAACCACACTTGTGCGTTTTTGATATAACACACACCATAAGGAGACCTACACTCACCTAAGTGAGACCGGAAAAAGATGTACCGGTCCAAGGAGGCTCTACCTTACCATTTTGTGGCTTGCCAAAGTCAAGATCGAGCCTATTTGGTTCAGTTTTCATCTTCCACCTACTATGTTAAGATATCCCCACGAAGCAATTATCCCATCAAATAAGAAAGAATCATTAGCTAATAAGCTATCATTAGGATAAGCAAGAGGGCATAAACACATTATCATGGCAAAAAGTAGGCAAAACCAAGCACAAGAAGCAAAAAACAACACAATTTTCTCAATTTTTCAAATTTTCTACAATGCAAGTTACACTAAAATGTAAATGCCATCCCCCCAAGCTAAACACAACATTGTCCTCAATGTGCCAACATGTAAAGCATCAAACCAAACCGTAAAAATGGCTCAAAGCACATAAACAAGTAAGACAAGAGGTTATACCTAATGGGTTGCGGGAAATATAACTAAAATGCAAAGGAAACCACACTTACTAGACTAGCTAGCCTCCCCCCAATCTAGTATGTATTCGGGGGACTCTTTCAATAATCATCAATTCAAGAAAAGGGCCAAAAATTGAAGCGCTTCCTACCTTTTGGTGCTTGACCTCCACCGGATCCCGATGCACCATCTTGTTGACCATTACCACTTGGTTCACCCCTTTGAAAATGAGTAACATACTCACCAATATTGCTTCCACAACCAAGTCCTCGTCCATAGCTACCATAGCCTCCATAACCACCATATCCTCCATAGCCACCATTAAAAGCCTCCACTTCATAATCCGAACCACAATAATTATAAGTACCTGCATGATAATCAGAAGAAGAAGGGAACCCACCCGAGGGATAATTATAGAATGATGGGTGAGGGCCCTTGGGTCGGATAACCCCTTGCCTAGCAAAGTGATCACAAATGGGGTATAAGGCAAGTCTTTGGTCATCACTAATGAAATTCACATTAAGGCTAAGGTCTCTCATCATATCCATCATGTCAATACTAGAGGTGGAATGGCGAGCTTGAGAGGATTGACCTCTCTCACGTCGCTCAATAGTGGAGAGTGTCTTTTCTCTTAGAGGCAAGTAATAGGTAACTGGTTCAAAGGGACCACTCGCACGACGAGGTTTAGTGTGGACTAGTGCTTTTAGTTCGGAAACCTCATCCGGTAGACTAATTGAGTCATTAAACCAATTTTCCAAATCATACGCGGATGAGAGTTTCTAAACCAATTCAAAGATTAAAAATATGTATAATCAAGTCCATCACCGGCCTCCCTTGAAGCAAGGTTACAAGTGTGTGGTTTCTTGGTTGAATCGACATACCTTAGGAGATATTTGCAGTGTCAAACCCCAGGCTTGACACAAAGACACGAGTTTTAGTGGGACTGGTTTTTTCTGAAATCTCTCAGGGATGTAATGGAATTCAGAAATGGATTAGAAATACTAAATGAGCTGCTAAAATCATGAAACTTAGTAACAAGTTAGCTAACTAAGTAAACTAACTCTGAGTGAATTTTCAAGATTTTTGAGACACTCTAAGTATTTTAAATGGATCAAATAAGACTGACTGACAGAAGGAATCAGACAGCTTGACACATCAGTACTGTTGGGACTAAACAAAGGACCAAATGATATAATTATTAACTCAAATCCCACAGAATACTCATAGGGAAGTAAGCCAACAATTTGGATAACTTAAATTGGAATTTATCACAGCCAGGCACAGATAAATAACCAACTCAAGTCAACAACAAAACCAAACAACCCATAGTCTGAGCACAAGATTGAATGAACTTCACCAACAGACTTTGTTCATCATCTATAGTCTAAGCACAAGATGTTAACAGCCCTGACTCTTAACTACAGACTAAGCACAAGTTAAAGAGGTTTGAAATTAAGATAAATCTCAGGTTTAATATTCATCAAAAGCTGCCTGAATGCAGTTGGGGTAGAGGTCCTTATATGGGCCTCTCCCTTGGAATTCTGTTACAATTTTAACCTAGAAATATCATCTAAGGGCCAGGATTAGTTCTTTGGTTACAAACAAAGTGATGAAACATTTTACAATGATCAAAAATTGATTTAAAGAAATCTGCAATAAAACAACAGAAAACTGCAACTAATAGTGACAGGTTGCTTCCTAGGCTGCTGTGTTGCTTTGGCTGGAAGTATATGAAACACCCCCATACACCAAGGTACCTTACCAGGACCACCTAATGCATGGAAGTAATACCATCTCGGTTACCCGAGGCAATATATATCGAATTGACCATAAAGAAACATACGTTAGATAAATAAGTTTAACTGATTACATATCCAAAACCCAAAACTGTAAAGTGAAATACATTTGTTCCAAAATATCAAACCAACTGAAAAGAAAATAAGTTTAAGATGCAGCCTAAGACTCTAGTAACACGTGGTGACTCCATCCCAGCTATCCCTCGCGCAAGTCGTCTCATACCTGCTCAATAACTGCTCACCATCCCCGAATGGATCACCACAGTTTACAAATCATTTTAACGGGGTCAGTTACTGATTACACAATACAAGATAAGCAAGATAACAATACACAGATCACCCAACTCCGTCACATATCCTGATGTGACTTATATTTGAGCACATTTAGTCCCCGAATTAACCTCGTTCCTATGCTTTATAACACTTATTTGGGTCATTTCTTATCTTTAGTTTCCTATTTTGCGTATTCCTTGAGGATATGTGTCCTTGGTAGGAGAGGAGCGCTAACCTTGCATTTATAAGGTGGAATAGAGCTAAATTGATCGCATGCAATGACCAAGCATCAAAGAGAAGACCAACACTAGAGGCCTAAGTAGATAATAAAGTGAAATCGGCAATGATGAAAGGATCCTTGCATCCCCGAAATAATCCTTGAGGATTGTTAAGGAGGAAAAGAAAAGAAGCAGTCTGCCCAGGAATCCGAGCGGATGAGGCACGATCCGGGCGTGTCCCACAACAGCAAGATCTGGGCGTCTTGTGCCCAAGACGCGTGGGTTGCAGCAGCTGGAGCCGAGCGTCTCCCCTGGATCCGAGTGGATCACAAGTGAGAGAGCCCGTGCCACAGCACAAGACGGGCGGATCGTGGCAAGACTAGCACGGGAATCTGCTCATTTCCTTCGAGAGGAGCATTTCCTCAACTTTTCTTAGGGACTTAATAGTCATTTAAGCCCTTAGTAACCCTAATCTTTGTACCTAATCTTTAGTATAAATACCCCTTTGTACTACCTAGATTAGCATGCTCTCTTAAGCAATCCTAATATATCCTTAATCACTTTGTAATTCTCTCAAATTAGTCTTAATTTAGTTATAATACAATTCTCAATATTAATCACATCTTAATCTTTCGTTAATTTCTCTATTGTTCTTCCTTTATTTTGGGTAATTTGAAGATTATTTGGGTTTATTTGGAGGATTGGCAACCTTCCATCAATCATCAATTACTTCTATTATTCTTTGCTTTATTGTTTGGAATCATCTTCATAGGTATAATTCTCTCTTAACCTTGTTTAATTATTGTTAATCACTTTCATTTATTCATCATGTTTTGCCTTGTTAGTATGATTGACAACCTTATTAACATGTTAAACTTGATCACGAGTGAGTAGTTTCCTTAGCTAGGGTTAATGGGGAATTAGGGGAAACCAACATGGGATTGATTCATGCTTAATCTAATATGTTTTCATAATTAAATTGCTTGCTTGTTGTGATTTCAACTTATGCACACGTTATGTTTGATGAAATGCGAGCCTATGAATCCTTGCATTATTTACCCATCACCTATATTTTCAATGAGGCTTGTAAGCTTATACATCAACTCGAGCCTCATTAAACCATGCATACAGTTAAATAGGAAGGATTAAGTCGACTTGTAAGTGTTGTACAATCTAATCGATTCGGCTCCGGGACCCAAACCTTCCTAGGGATTGTAAGCTTATACACCAACTCGATCCCATCACAACAATAACTGCTTGCTATATAATTGAGAAAATGTTTGTATGATCAACTCCCATGAATCCCCTATGAACCCATGACACCCCAGTGCTCTTAATCAATTGTTACAATCCCTCTATTTGCTTTACCTTGTTTTTATTCATCTTGTTGATTAGTTTAGTAGATCTCCTATCTCAACCCAAATTGTGACACCATAAGACACAACCATTTGCAATTGAGAATCGTACATCAATACCCGTCCCTTGGGATCCGACCTTTACTTGCCTCTTTGCTAAAGAGTAGTTTGTGAAGTTATAAATATTATTTTGGTTGGTAGCTTTTGACGACGAGTTTAAACCAGACCAAAAATGGCGCCGTTGCAGGGGATGGTGTTCAATTGATTTGATTTTCATTAATTGTTTTTAGTTGTGTCTTTCTTTACCTTGGGGAAGTTAATCTCCTTAAGGTTGTTCTAATTGTTTTTGAGTTATTTGATATTTTGCATGACTAGGAGATCACAAGGTAATCCATTACCTATTGATCTTGAAATTGAAAGAACCTTAACCAACAATAGAAGAGTTGCTAGAGGTACTTTAAGAGCTATTGGAGAGATTGTGGACATTCAACCAAATAACATTGAGTTTACCAACCCTTTTGCAAGAGAAGGAGAGGACAAACCAATACAAAATCCACCACAAAATCAACCCACAATACCTAAATTTTCATCACATTCCGTACCAACCGAGGAGAACCTACCAAATGGTACTCCTACACCACCACATTTAACCGGTAATTTCATTGCCAAATCCGCATTCATACAACTAGTTGAGAGAAGTCAACTTGGGGGGATGCCTAGTGAAGACCCTCATTCACATATAGAGACTTTTTGTGACTATTGTGATGCGATTTCGCAAACCGGAGTTACTCAAGACCAAATCCGATGGGTATTATTTCCTTTTTCTTTGATTGGTACCGCAAAGCAATGGTTGGAAAGTCTAGACAAGACTACTCTTGGTATTGATTCATGGAAGAAGTTAGAACTTTGCTTTCTACAAGAAATTCTATCCTCCGGAGAAGACTAACATGTTGAGAGCCCAAATCACCGGGTTTAAACAAAGAGATCAGGAATCATTGTATGAAGCATGAGAGAGATTTAAGGACACTTGTCGTTCTTGTCCACACCATGGACTTAGCGAATGGTTCCTTGTGTTGAAAAATGTGTCCTCAACAATAGTACGATCACATGATTTAATATCATAATTAAATCTCATATTAAGAATACGTGAGGGATGATTTATTATATAATCAACTGATCGTCATTAATCGGTAATGATTGGCTGACTAGAGTTTGACATTACTGTCGTATGACGGTGGTGGTCAGTTGATCCCTTAAGGTCACACCTAAAGGACAACTCCCTTAATGGATAAATTGATTAATTGTATGATGATACAAGGTAATCAATTCCTTAAAATTGAACAATTTACTTGTGAGAGAGAATATTGATATCTTATTGTAATTGGATTAAATAAGATTTATTTTAGTAATAAAAATGCTTTACTACTAAAATTGTTTATTGTTTGAGAAACAATAGAGATAAGAATGAATGGTTAATTATAATTACAAGATGTTGTGAATTATAATTATATGACCCGTTTTATTTATGTGATCAAGTATCACTAGTCAATTTGTTGTATGTAATTTAATTAATTTGAAAAATTATATTTATGTGATAAATATGCGTTAAATTAATTAATAACATGTAAAATACCATATGTGACATATTGTGTGACAAATGACAAATTGACAAAATAAAATGGTAGTCCATTTTATGATATATGGACCAAATGGAGGGTGTATTAGGGGTGTGAGGATGACATTATTTCATGAGATAAATAAAACATCATCATAGCTAGTATACTAGCTTACACACCTAATGCATTGTGAAGACAAAAAGGAAAAGGCAAAGATTCCCTTTTGGCCTCTTCCTACCCGGCCCCACCTCCTCTTATGAGGACTTTTGTTCTCATTTTTCACTTCACTAATTCATTCATATCTTATTACATGCAAAATACTTCTTCTCTCCCACATCTCTCTAAAACAAGTTCTTAGATTCACAAGCATATGTTCATCCATTCTAATATCACAACAAGATTACTAGTGTAGTAATAGTAATAATATTAGAATCTTTTAAGGATACTAGTTTATTAATCTAGTTAATTAGTATACTAGTTTAAGGGATAAGTCTTGGGTGCAATCTAAGGAGGATCTCTACTTTGGAATTTTGGAGGATCATCCAACACATTAAGCTCAAGAACAAATGAAGGAAGGTGACCTTACTTGTGCCCTATATTTCGAACCATCTCACAATGTAAGGGACATTGTTTTTCTCATAAATCTTTCATTTACTTATGCATGCACTAGATCTAAAGAGCATATAATTAAGAAGTTAATTATTTCATTATTAGAGGAGTCTAATAATAGGTATATGAACCTAACACCTTGTGCAACAAATTTGGAATGGTCTATATGAAGACTCCCGCAACATTCTCAATATGGGATCTAATGGTATGTTTACCGAAGTTGATGACAATCAAACATGGGCCAAAATTGAAGAGATGACGGTTCATAATTCACAATATAGTAGGCCTCGAAAGGCCACTAGAGGAGGAAAGCATGAGGTAGATTCCATCACTCAATTGGGTGCTCAACTTAGTGCTCACATTGACACCATCAATTTGAAGTTTGAGAAGGCCATGGCTAAGCTTGATGAAGCTTCCAAATCACCCAAACAACATGTTAATGCTATGGTGGCATCATCCTCAATTCCAAGTGGAGTATGTGAGAGTTATGGAACTTTAGGACATGACCAAAGTGAATGTATGGGAACAAGGGAACAAATGAATGCTTTCCAAGCATACAAGAGTGGCACCCCTTATTCCAACTATTACAATAAGAATACCAAATTCCATCCCAATCTATTATACAAAAGCCAAAATGTTCAAAACCCTCAACCAACATACACCCCACCTACAATGAGAAATCAAGCTCAAAGACCCTTTTACAACCAAAGCCAAGGTTATCAAAATCAACACTCTTACAATCAATCCAATGACCAAAGCTTTGATGTTAAAAAAGCGGTCCTCCAAATGCAAAAGAACCAACAAGAATTTTTCACCCAAATGCAAAAATATAGCCAAGCCAAAGACATCACCATCAACAACATACTATCCTACACCAAAATGTTGGAAACCCAAATGACTCAATTAGCATCTTCTAGCTCTCAAAGACAAAAGGGGCAATTACCACCTCAAAGTAATCCCCCAAGACATGAGTCGGTGAGTGCCATCCATTTGAGGAGTGGTACAAGGTATGAAGGGCCAAAGAAGCCAATTGATGAAGACATTGTGGATGCTAGTGACAAGCAAAGAGTTGTGGAGAACTCTATAGAAGAAGAACCCACCACCCAAGAAGTTTCAAAGAAGAAGAATGAAGAAAAGGCTAAGGAAAAAGAGCCTATTGTGATTAGACTTCCATTCCCAAGTCGTCAAGCTAAACCTAAGTTTGATGAACAACTCGGAAAATTCATGGAGATTATGAAGAACTTAGAAGTCTCAATCCCATTCACGGAATTGATCAATCATGTTCCGGTCTATGCAAAGTAGATGAAAGATATTCTTACCAAGAAGAAATCCATCCGGAAGTTAGAGACTATTACATTCACTAAAGTGAGTAGTGCTATACTTCAAGGAAGTTCACCTCCAAAACTCAAAGATCCGGGAAGCTTCTCTATTCCATGCACCATTGGAGACACTACAATCAACAAAGCATTATGTGACCTTGGAGCAAGTGTAAGTGTCATGCCATACTCGGTATGCAAGAGGCTAGGAATGGGAGAGCTCAAGTGCACTAACATTACTCTCCAAATGGCGGATTGATCAACAAAGATACCTTTAGGGGTATGGGAGGATGTGCCTGGGAGAATTGGCAAGTTCTTCATCCCGGTAGACTTTGTCATTGTAGACATGGCGGAAGATTCCAACAATCCTATCATCCTAGGAAGACCTTTCTTGCACACCACGGGAGCGGTAATTGATGTGAAACATGGAGAGCTTACACTTGAAGTGGGGGATGAGACAATCACTTTTAATCTTGACAAGACAATGAGAGCTCCCGACTACATGAGCCATGTTTTAAGATCGATCATTATAGCCGAGAAAGTGATAAGAAGAAGTTGGCATCTCAATGCAAAGATCAAGCTATGGGTAAAGAATCACCACCCATATGGAGGAAGAAAGTGGATAATCCTCAAGATGGTCTATCTGGAGAGAAAGGAAATTTCAACAACAATGAGAGCTTGAATAGCTCACCACCAATTATGACAACTAAGAAAGAAGGCCACATTGGCCATGACAACAAGAAAGAGGAGTTGCTTTCATCAACTCATGACATCATTGGGGAGCAAGGTAGTGAAGTTTGTGGTCTATGGGATGACGAATTTGAAGGATTAGTCAATCCTTACATTGGCAATGCTATGACCTTAGACCAAGGTTTTGGTGATCATATTGACTCGAGTCACCACCATGAAGAACACAATGTGCAAAGTTCAATTGAAAATCTTTATAATGAGAATGAACAAGCCTTTGACTACTTCTACAAGGTGTTGAGCAACATCAACAACACCTTGGCTATGCCCCCTTGACATCTCATTCAAGAATGAGAGTTTGGTGGGGTCCTCCCTAAACCACCATTTGTAAATATTCCAACCCTTAACTTGCATTTCATTTCTTGTATTACATCTTTGTCAATTTTGGATTTGCAATTTCATACATTGATCAAGATTTTTATCATGAGAGAAAGTGAGGGAGGTATTTTAATGTGTTTCGATGTGTAGTGTTTGATCTAGTGTGGGGATAGCAAATGCCTAGGCTATCCGGGCCTTCATAGTGCACCCGCAATGATGAACAAAGGACTGAAGAAAGAATGACATGGGAAATAAAGATCCCCACGGGTGGAACTGAACTCGTGGGTAAAGGAGAAGATCCGAGCATCCTAGAGGGAACCCGCTCGTCTTGGAAATGATCCGAGCGTCCTGGCTCTAAGACGCTCGTCTTGGGAGAGCTGAAAATTGAAATTTTTGGTTTGTTTTAAAATCTGAGCAGACTACATAGAAGACGCCCGTCCCATTCCAGAAAACGCTCGTCTCAGGAGAAATCTGCGCGTCCTGGTTGCTTCAAAATTTTAAGTTCCTTGCTGTTTAAGAATCCGAGCGTCCCCTGGTGAAGACGATCGTCTCCTGCAAAATTCGTCGTCTCCTGAAGAATCCGCGCGTCTCAGCACGGGTTGGAAATTACAGAGCTGACTGTCTATAAACCCGAGCGTCCCCAGCCCAAGACGCCCGTCTCCTGCTGCTGATAGCTTATAACACGGGATTAAAATCCCTCATCCCCAATTCATTTCTTTCTTTCAAAACACAAACACAAACACACACCCAAAACCCTCAAAACCCTTAATCCCCTCATCAACAAAACACAAATTCCTCAACTAAATTCACCAAAATCAAACCCAAACTTCCTCAAAACACAATCAAATCACTCCTTTATCAACAAGAATCCATCAGAACATCAAAATCCTCAAGAATTGAATCGATTTTCTAGGGTTTCAAGGCAAATTCGAAAATCCTAAATCGATAAGGGATTAATTGGAGCTTGAGGAGACTAGAAGCATTCAAGCAAGACTTTAGTTTGTTGATACAATCTTGTCAAGGAGAAGCAACATGGCAAGGACAAAAGGTGGAAACAAGGCACCCACAACATCAAATCTTTCCAAAAGGCAACAAGCTCTTTTAGCCTTAAAGGCTATGGTAGTTCATCAAGCAAAGGTGGAGATTCAAGAAGTTGCTACTCTTATGGTGGAAGTTACTCCTATTCCAGTCATTGAACAATTGCAAGATTATCCGGAGGTAACTTTCACAAACGATTCTCATAGGAAAGCAATTGTATCCCTTGCTAGAAAGACAATTTTGCCTACCAAATTTATATGTCAAAATGCCTTTGAAAAATTGGGTGTTCTTGAGAGGACCAAGAACTTTTTCTAGTCCATGAAGTTGAAAACACTCTTTGATATGCAACAATTGACTAACCCTTTCCTTACCATGGAATTTATAAGCTCTTTGAAAATCACTAAGAAAGAGACTCGGAAAAATGTTGAATTCCGCCTAGAAAACAAGGATAGAAAATGTCTTTGGATGAGTTTGGCAAGGTGTTTGATCTTAAGGACCATTCTCCTTATGTGAAGAAGCCTTCGAAATATGACCCCGCACCTCGTTGGAAAGCAATGACCAGGAGAAAATTTGAATCCTTCCATGAGTGTCATGTTCTTTATGTCCACCATCCGGGCATAAGAGTATGGCACAAGGTTGTGGAAAACACTTTAATTTCAAGGAAAGGCACTAATCATTTTACCGAACTCGACTTTATCTACATTGAATCCACCTTGAATGTCAACAAAAAGTTCACCAATGAATACAACATACTTCAACTCTTACTTGAACGGTGGCTTACAATTGACCATGGTAAAGATGGAGCAGCTTTTATTATGAATGGAGGATTAGTAACATGGTTAGCCAAACACTTTAACCTGGATTTCAACAAAGACAAGACTTACACACCGGTTAAAGGAGGCAACCTTCTTGATTTAGCCACTATGATCAACAAATTTCATTGGGTCAAGAATGACAATCTTGACAAGAAGTATGAGTGGCTCACTAAAGAAGCTAAATCCTTCATCTTGCCTAACAAGATATGCCGTCTCAATGTCCGAAGTCCAAACTACCTTCTTCCCATCTCCGATGAAGCCGAGATGATTATGAAACAACATAGGGAATCTAATGCCAAGCCCTCCTCCTCCTCTATTATGACTCCAGCTTATCCTTTTGCCTACCGTGAATTCACACCAATTGGCACTAATGTCGAGGTAGGCAATGACTACTTGACCCAATTAATGCGACATATACATAAGGAAGCACATGAAGACCGGGTCAATGCTTACCGGGCTCAATATCCGCCCCTCCTACACTTAGCTAGGCAAGGACTCCTTGATCCATCATGTCCTTTCCCTAGTTGGGCGGATAGGGAAGTATTATTTCCGAGTGCTCCTAGAGATGCCACCATGGATAGTGAAGTTGCTAAGGGGAAGGAGATTGTTGTTGAGAGTGGGGAAGGTAGCTACTCTTGCCATGAGGAAGAAGAGGAATAAGTGAAAAGCTCAAGTGATGATGGAGATGGTGAAGCCTCGGGGTCCATGGAGGTAGATGATGATGACGATGATGAGGAAGATGATGATAGTGATGGAGATCTCGCCATGAGCGACAATTGAGGATTGACAAGCTTTTTGGAGGATGCCACAATCCATTGTGGGTTTCCTACACCTCCTCTAGCTTTGATTATTTTTCTTGTTTTCAAAATTTTTTATCTTGATCATTTGTTTGAGTCCTAGCAACACTCCAAGGACTCCCACCTCGCTCTCATTGAGGTGTCTTATTTTGTTCCCACTTTTGAAAAATCCAAAATGACAAACTAGTTTCATGCATTGCATTTTTGTGCATGAACTCCCCCATTTTTACACTAGAAATAGTGTCTTACTTGGTTTGGGGAAGTTCAAGCACAAGCATTGAGAGTTAATCTAAATTAGCTCTCCAACCAATAAATTTATGCATCATATAGTTTAGATCTAGATTGCATCACTTGTTTATATGACATGTAGCTTGCATAGTAGTATATAAATCATGCATTCTCATTTAGCTTGCATAATTTCCTATCGTTTTGGCCATTGAGGACAATGGCCATACTAGTGTGGGGATGGGAAATTTTAACTTGACTTTTTTAAAAAAATTGATAAAAATTGAAATTTTTTGAAAAATACAAAAACACGTCTTTTTATTTCATAAACATAAAAACGATAAAAAATTAAAAAATTGAAAAACCAAAAACGTTCTCATTCCTTTATAGTGTATAATTGTATATATATTGTATATATTGTGTTTGTTTGTCCTTCTATCACATTGATCGACTACGCCACATCCGAGATATGAGGATCATGAAGACCGCATGCTATGATCTTTCCAATCTCCTTTTTCCTCTCTATGTTAATGACTATGTGGCTTTATTTTGGTTGATGCGGTATACACCAATGTGATTGTAGGAATTTCATTTAGATTATATTGCATACTATTTGGTAGAAGCATACGCATTAGGTTGTATAAATGGTAGTTGCATCATGGCATATAGTTGCATTTTAGGAAAATTTTTGTGAAAACATCTATTTGGGAAGCTTGACAAGTGTATATAAGGCCCTTGTAGATACTTTTTCTTCCTAAGACTTTGCTCATTATAATACTTGTAAAACACCCTAGGATGTGTCATGCTAGTATCCTTTGACCCATGAATTAAGGCCAAGTCAAGAGTACCTTGTGGTGTGATAACTCCTTGGCTACCGTTTATTCCAAGGTGACCCTTGAAACCATACAACCATCTTCCATATTCTACCACATTTTTACAACAAAAGGGAACGGGCACAAAAATTGTTCAAATTTGAGTTCAAGCATTTAAATGAAAGTCAAGAAAGTTTGCAAATTTGCATCAAATAAAAGAGAAGTACAAAAATAAGGACTCCTATGCTTCAAATATAAGCACCCTCACTACAAATGGGGTAGCTTTGAAAATGTTCAAAAGAAAATGCAAAAAGTTGAAAGTTGTCAAGTATTGAAATGCCAAACATCAAAAGAAATGGCAAAAACAAAGTGTTCTTAAATGTCAAATGCCACAAGAAATTGGGGGAAAAAACAACAACAAAAGTAAACTCCCATATGAAACTCAAAACATATTGATCCCTTTATCCATCGAATCCACTTTTGTGCATGGTAGAGAGGGGACGACCCTTCTTCTTGTCTAGGCAAGAAGGGGAATTCCGCGATCCTCCAGTGTTTTTAACACCATAGGGAGTCTACTCTTGACAAAAGCATTTAATAATTAAGGACAAAGGTACCCTAGCTTGACACAACTTGGAGGAGATTTATTGGTATCCTTCTAGGCTTAGTAGTTTGAAGAAACCGTATCTATGATGGAGTGTCTACCCTTAAATTTCTTCCCTTGTAGATAATTTCTGCCACTTAGATGAGGAAAGTGGCTATTCATTTTTGTAGATGCATCCATTACTTGCTTTTGTGTGCTTAATGCTTGGATGTGTCGCCATTTTGGCAAGCCCCACCTTGCCTTGCAAGAAGGCATCCTACCTCATGGTTCTCTTTTTGTGAGTTGAAGGGGTGGAGTGAGACCCGCTAATTGTCTCATATCGGCTATATTAGTAGGTTAGTTAGAATAAAGGTCCTAGTTTTAGTCACCTCTTTACTCGGGACGAGCAAAGGTTCGGTTTGGGGATTTTTGATGTGACTCATATTTGATCACATTGAGTCCCCGAATTAACCTCGTTCCTATGCTTTATAGCACTTATTTGGGTCATTTCTTATCTTTAGTTTCCCATTTTGCGTATTCCTTGAGGATATGTGTCCTTGGTAGGAGATGAGCGCTAACCTTGCATTTATGAGGCGGAATGGAGCTAAATTGATCGCATCCAATGACCAAGCATAAAAGAGAAGACCAACACTAGAGGCCTAAGTAGATAATAAAGTGAAATGGGCAGTGATGAAAGGATCCTTGCATCCCGAAATAATCCTTGCGGATTGTTAAGGAGGAAAAGAAAAGAAGCAGTCTGCCCAGGAATCCGAGCGGAACAGGCACGATCCAGGCGTCCCACAACAGCAAGATCCGGGCGTCTTGTGCCCAAGACAAGTGGGTTGCAGCAGCTGGAGCCGAGCGTCTCCCCCTGAATCCGAGCGGATCACAAGTCAGAGAGCCCGTGCCACAGCACAAGACGGGCGGATCGAGGCAAGACTAGCAGGGGAATCTGCTCATTTCCTTCGAGAGGAGCATTTCCTCAACTTTTCTTAGGGACTTAACAGTCATTTAAGCCCTTAGTAACCCTAATCTTTGTACCTAATCTTTAGTATAAATACCCCTTTGTACTACCTAGATTAGCATGCTCTCTTAAGCAATCCTAATCCATCCTTAATCACTTTGTAATTCTCTCAAATTATTCTTAATTTAGTTGTAATACAATTCTCAATATTAATCACATCTTAATATTTCCTTAATTTCTCTATTGTTCATCCTTTATTTTGGGTAATTAGAAGATTATTTGGGTTTATTTCGAGGATTGACAACCTTCCATCAATCATCAAGTACTTCTATTATTCTTTGATTTATTGTTTGGAATCATCTTCATATGTATAATTCTCTCTTAACCTTGTTTAATTATTGTTAATCACTTTCATTTATTCATCATGTTTTGCCTTGTTAGTATGATTGACAACCTTATTAACATGTTAAACTTGATCATGAGTGAGTATTTTCCTTAGCTAGGGTTAATGGGGAATTAGGGGAAACCAACATGGGATTGATTCATGCTTAATCTAATATGTTTTCATAATTAAATTTCTTGCTTGTTGTGATTTCAACTTATGCACACGTTATGTTTGATGAAATCCGAGCCTATGAATCCTTGCATTATTTACCCATCACCTATCTTTTCAATGAGGCTTGTAAGCTTATACATCAACTCGAGCCTCATTAGACCATGCATATATTTGAATAGGAAGGATTAAGTCGACTTGTAGGTGTTGTACAATCTAATCGATTCGGCTCCGGGACCCAAACCTTCCTAGGGATTGTAAGCTTATACACCAACTCGATCCCATCACAACAATAAGTGCTTGCTATATAATTGAGAACATGTTTGTATGATCAACTCCCATGAATCCCCTATGAACCCATGACACCCTAGTGCCCTTAATCAATTGTTTACAACCCCTCTATTTGCTTTACCTTGTTTTTATTCATCTTGTTGATTAGTTTAGTTGATCTCCTATCTCAACCCAAATTGTGACACCATAAGACACAACCATTTGCAATTGAGATTCCTACATCAATACTCGTCCCTTGGGATCCGACCTTTACTTGCCTCTTTGCTAAAGAGTAGTTTGTGAAGTTATAAATATTGTTTTGGTTGGTAGCTTTCGACGATGACTTTAAACCGGACCATATCCACACACCTGACTACACACTAAAGTGTGTAGCCCAGCCATAATATCCATCGTAACAGATATTCCACACCGCCAGTGGGAGGCCGCAGCCGTACCCACCAAATCCCCGCTTATCAATTCTAAGCGAAAACCCAAGTTCCTTAATGTGCACATGCCCTCATGTGGTGGGTTCCACAGATGGGGAATCAAGGGCGTGAAGCCACTCGCGCAAGTGACTCCACTCAGCCGAGGACGCGCCTCGCAAACCACGGACACACACATCCAACCAATTATACAACAATTACCAATACGATAAAGATCAACAACAGTAAACAACCAACAACAATCCATCATCAAACACCATGTAATCAATAACCGAGTAGAGAAACCCTACCCTGAAAGGCAAACACCAAGATCGTCACAATCAGCTATTCAAAACGGCTCTTCTACGAAATCACCTCCTATAATCACACAATCATATAATTACTACCTAATAATCACCATACTCCAAAAATCCCCCAAAATACCCAATTAGGGTTTCAACTAAAATCAATGAAACGATATAAAAAATGTACAAGGATCTTACCCAAAATGCGACGTTCTCAACGGCGTAAAGAACACAACGATCCAACAACTCTAGCCCTTAGGATTTGGTAGCATTGCGAAGATGAAAGCAACGTAACTTGTTTAACTCTTGTGAAGTTTTAGAAAAAGTAAAAGTGAAAAACAAACTGACGAAAGGTGTTCATATATGGTTTTCGCATTGCTAACAAAACCCGGCAAAATAACTCGTAAAACCGACTTACTCGATCGAGTAACTCATTTACTCGATCGACTGACCCCTACTCGATCGAGTACCCCATTTACTCGATCAAGTACCCCACTTACTCGATCGAGTACCCATCCGACAGTACACTATTTCGAAACAAAAACTCACTTATTCGACAGAGTAAGCCTTACTCGATAGAGTACCCAACAGTACAGAAAACCGTAGTATTACAGTCTTCCCTCTTTAAAAGGAACTTCGTCCCCAAAGTTCAAACCCATACTCAAGAACAAACATACTAACTCATCCATGACACGACAACGCGACCAAGACTCAAAACAAAACCGCAACCACAACTCAAACCGACTTAAAACAACTAATAACTGTACAAAACTAACATAAAACCACACCAAAAACTTATGCGATCATCTCTTACCCCCCCCCCCCCCCCAAAAAAAAAAAAAAAAAAAAAGAAACCTGGTTACGTCCCCATAACCACACATACCTGATCAAAAAGAGACGGATACTGATCCCTCATAGCCTCCCCCGCCTCCCAAGTAGCTTCCTTAACCTCATGATTAGACCATAGAACCTTGAGTAACACCATTTCCTCGGACCTAGTTTTCCGAACCTTGCATTCAAGAATCTGTTTTGGCACCTCAAGATAAGACAAGGATTCATCCAACTCGATGTTCTCCGCCTCTAACACATGGGAAGGATCACTAACATACTTCCGTAACTTAGATACATGGAACACATTATGCACACGATCGAAAGCTGTTTGTAATGCTAACCGATAAGCAACCTCTCCCACATGATCCAAAATCTCATATGGTCCTATGAACTTCTAGCTCAACTTCCCTTTCTTACCAAACCTCATAACCCCACGCATAGGAGATACTTTCAGAAGAACCTTATCCCTAACCTAAAACTCTATGTCACGGCTATAGTTACCTAGTATCTGTTGAGTCTCCAACAAACACCCGATGATTATTGGACTACAACATGCTTAGGAATCGCAGCGTTTAATTAACAGTTTGTGTACAACTATACGTCGGAAAACTTAAAACGATTTCGAAAACAAAACTTTTCAAAACTTTTCAAAAGTACCTGGAGTGTTTAATGCATGACGACGGGGTCGCAATGACACTAATTAGAGTCAAAACCGACACCGGACAAAAAACCAACTCAAAATTCAAATCTTGACTCCAACAACGAGTCAAATCGAGTCAAACACAAAAAACAAACTTTTCAAATGATTCCATGTTAAGATTTCCCGGAATCCTAAATGGTCAAGTACAAATCATGTTCATCCAAATCCTAGGCTAGAACAAATCATGATTACAGTTGTGTGATAGCGACAAGACACCTCGAAGACGTGCGAGATGGCTCGCGCCTCTTTGAGCAGCCCATGTGGCCACGTCGCTCAAAACACACACAACCACCTATTTTCCTATAAATACCCCTCAAATGCCACCATTTGAGAGTTACGCGAGTGTCTGCCCCCTCATTTCTCCCTTAAAATTCTAGACTCGACTTCTCAAGTCACAATCCGACACGTGTTTACGACCTACCGATCGTAACCACAAGACTTACACAGTGTTTGGTACCGTCATCGTGCATTAACCACTTGACCGACCCTATCGACCACTACACCATCACTAAACCTAAAAAATACTCTTAGTAAAATGGTTTTCAAACCGAGTTTTCCGGCCAAACAAGTTGATACACTTTCGTCGGTTTCTCGTCTCAAGCCTAGCATGTAAGTATGAGGGTGTAAAAATCTTCTTTATCATGTTTTTCATTTGTTTCATGACTATAACATGCTAAATCATGTATAACATGGTCCAAATATGGGTTGAATGAGCCAAAACCGGATTTTCAGTTGAGGCAGGGGCTGCTTGTATAGCTACCAGGCTCGCGCCTAAAGCCCCGTGCTCAACCAAAATCCAACCGTGTTTGGTCTTATTCTTCCCTTTATTTTTATTTCATATTTGTAATCGGTTTTTACCATTTCAAATATTTCAAATCATTTTTTTATGACAAGTTTTTAACCTTGAAACATTTTTCACCCTTGGTTCGTAATACCATGGCGGTTTAATCCGTATTTCGGTGATAATATTTGGTTAATTACATTTTAAAAGGTATTTTAAAGCCTTTTATTTCATTTCTTTACATTTTGAAGGGGATTTTAAAGCCTTTCTCATTTCTTTACATTTTCAAAACAAATGTATTAGTCACCAACACAAAGTCATCCTTGGCTCTACATACCATGTCGGATTTTAACCCGAGTACGATGATGAAACATTGACTAATTACAAACAAATGAACTTAAAACAATTAGTTCAAAATAATTTTCAAAACTATTCATGTCAAGCTTGCAAAACCGAACCCGACATCGAATATTGTCTAAACAATGACGGTTATTCAAGTCTCGTTCTTCAAATTATCACAAAAGCGGCCTAAACGGCCTTTTCAAATCAAGACGGGTTTAAACACCCATTTTTCAATACATTCTACGAACTTTTTCAATGGCCAGAAGATGCCTTCCATCATTTCTTGACCCGCGCCTAAACATGCCACTTATTTTTCCATTTTCAAACCAGGGCAGACCCATTTGCATGTCCAACAGGCTCGCGCCTCTTATGGCTGCCTGATGCAGGATCTATTTCCCTTCCAGTATTTGTCTAGGACGATCCCGACTTCGGTTAACCCAAATACAGGACGGATCAGATGACGAATCTGTTCATTTTATCTCACATTTGCAAAACGCCTTACTAAGACAAATGGATCACGTTAGGCACCATAAACCTACACTACTACAAATATAGGCAATAACAACGCCCCATTAACAACGCATATTAACGCATTATATGTAATACCGTTGTTAATCAGGTTAGTATATTTTGGCGCAATTCTATGAAAAGTAATAACAACGGTTATTTCTTTAAAACCGTTGTTATTAGTAATCACAACGGGTTTCATTTTAGAACCGTTGTTAATAGTTGAAAAGTTATAACAACGGTTATTTATTTAAAACCCTTGTTATTACTTTTAACAACGGTTTTTTTGCATATAACCGTTGTTATTACTTTTAACAACGGTTTTTTACATATAACTCTTGTTATTACTTTTAACAACAGTTTTTTACATATAACCGTTGTTATTACTTTTAACAACGGTTTTTTTTACATATAACCCTTGTTATTACCTTCGCACCAAAATATTTTCATTGTGGGACAAACCGGATCCCTTATGTTTCTTTCCCTTTCTATTCTTTATTCATCTTCAACCTTCGCATCTTCATCTCTCTCACACTCAAAAACAAAGCCTCTCACACAATACTCACTCAAAACCCACCAAATCACCCCCAAAACACTCAAAAATTCTCCCTAACTCAATTTACATACTTATAACCCATTTTCCAACTTTCAAAACTACCAAAATCACTCAAAATCGACTTTTAGAAACCTAGGGTTTTAAAAATACGAGAGCAAGAAATTGATTTTTTGGTTTGATTTTCGCCTTATTACTTCGATTGTTAGGTATGAAATACTAACCTACTCGATTTATTTGTCAACACAAAATCTTAATAATTGCACATCTATTTTATTTCCCATTTTACTGTTTTTTTACTAACCCTTCTTTATCTCACCATCGACATCACTCTCCCCTTTATCAATTATTGATTTTACACTATCAATTACCCTATTAAATTTTAGGGTTTTGTTTGATTTCATAAGGATCTCATCTTTCAGAGTATCCATGAAGGGATTCAGATCTAGAGGTATTCTTTCTAACCGTAATTGCTTCACCTATTTTGATTTTAAAATCTCTGGTGCCTTGTTGAATTTTAGGTTTCGTTTGATATTTGTACTTTTTTTACCGTCTCGCATTATTCTTATACTTGGAAATTTTTACATTGTAGTCTTGGAGTCTTGGAGGTAGTATGCTAATATGCTCAGCTGATTTAGAAGGTCAAACATGGTGGAAGTTTGTACATTGTAGTCTTTTACCGTCTTTCTTGTCAGGTAATCTTGCTCAATATATGGGCTCCTTATTTAATGATCATATTGTTTGGTGGACATGACGCTTCTTTGTATCCTATTATTCGATTATAGATGATTAATTTCAGAGGTGCGTGAAATGGTATGTATTCCTTCCTTTTCACGAAGATACTAACCTGTGACCTCTTCATTTTCCCCATTTCAGCGGTATTACCTAGCATTGGGATTGTAATATATCCTCTTATTTAGGTTAACATCTTAAATTGACCTCTTCTTTAGAGAAATTGATGCTACAGGTAGTAATCACTGCTGCCGGAGCAACTCTGACTGACAAAGCAAGACGAAAGCCACTTCGTTTGGTAATTATCACTACTTTTTTTCATTAGAAATTATGTTGTTCATATATAGTTTACATATAGTGCAAAGTTTTTAATGGCTAAGGATTCGCAAGGCTCAGAATATTTTGTCTTTGGAATGTTATAGAACTTTTTAATTTATTTGCTGCATATCAACAAGTCTTTCAACTATAACTAATTTCACTCGGTAATTTAGTCCACCCACAATATCCATTATGGTTTGAATCTTCTTCCGAATTTTATGAAGTTAAGATGGATCAACGTCGTTTGTGTTACTTCAGTTTCAAGTGTTTGGGTCCACGACTTTTAGTTTTATGGCTAAAGATGCAATATATGCTCATTTTTGGCTAAACTTGTGAAATTTCTATGTTGTGCTACCTCACTTTCTTCTTTTTGATTTCTTCTTCATTTTTAATTTCTGTTTTATTCCTTGATTTTTGCTAGTAAACATTCATTTTATAATGTTTGTAGGTTAGACTTTTGGTGATTTTCATATATTTTCCTCAGGTATCTTCCTCCTTTGTTTTTCCTCAACTTATTGCTTTCATCCACTTCTCATATCTACGTAGGTTTCCCTTTTTTATTTCCATCATCTTAACTTAAATGTATCATTGCAGATTTAAATTTGAGAGTGTCAATTGAGGAGATGAGGGATGTTACTGAAGTGTAGCCTTACCAACTATTTAGGGAATACGTAATATTGAATAGTCTATTCACTAAGATGTTATTGTTATGTTGGATGTGATGCGAGATTGATGTAAGTTTGTTGGAGTTGTATTGTTGAATATTTTATTCACTAAAATGTGCATGCGTAGTAGTGGAGTCGTAACTCTCGGATATTAATGGATGTTTGAATTGTGGTATTAATATTTTGAGAAAATCGTTGTGCTAGTGCATAAAACTTTGCAGGTGTTTAATTTTGGGTTAATCAATTTAAAGTGAGCTTTTGTTGTATGTTGATACTGCTGCTGTTGTTGATACAGGATTTTTAATGGACTAATATTGTAAATTTTTAAAAAACAAATAATAAACATCAATAACAACGGTTATATGCCAAAAAACCGTTGTTAATAGTCAATTTTAACAACGGTTTTTTTAACATATAATCGTTGTTATTACTTTTAACAACGGTTTTTTAAAATATAACCCTTGTTAAAAGTCTTCACAATTTTGATGGAAAGATACAACAACGGTTTTTTATATTATAACCGTTGTTATATCTTTCCCACCAAAATTTTGTCAAACTTTCCACAACGACTTACTCGCAACAACAACGACTTTTAACCGTTGTGAATAATTTCCACAACGGTTTTAGTAAATAACCTAACCGTTGTAAATACCTGTTACAACGGCCGCTTTAACAACGTCCGCCTTTTGTTTTAACAACGGTTTTTACCCGTTGTTGTAGCCTGTATCTGTAGTAGTGCTAATTTGGTAAATAGATGTTTAATTTCCGTCTTGCATGCAAATCAACATTAAATCCAACTCGACATCAAATACTTGATACTTGGATTAAACAAACCGACATAGAAAGCTCACATGTTAGGTTCAAACTAGTGGATGCGCATTCATGCATTTACCCGTTTTATCCATTTTTGCATTTAACCAACCAAGATCGATCAGTAGAGGCCGCTATCGCGGGCGGGATTGGGTGTCCGATTAAAGGGCTTCCCAATACATACCTTCACCTCTTACTCAGAAACTTTGGATAGTGGACGACCTTATCCAGGGCGTACGAGAACAATTCTAGAGATAAGATGCTAAAGAGGGATGACTCCTTATCTTTAGTACCTATGTCAAACACCGCTTTTTGCCTTGGTTGACCTAGGTATAAAGTGGATTCAAACGGGTTGCAAGCATCCCACAAATGCTTGGTGGCGACTCCGAACATCTCTTGCATCATTTCGAGACCCTTGCCGAGACGAAACCGACCGATCTAAAATGATCCGGTCGAAAGCATTTTCTACGCCGCCGAGCGTGGCTTTCAAAAAAGACCGCTGCCGTTGTCCACAGATCGGCTGGGCATCCGCAGGTGGGCTATGTCCACAGATTGGCGACTCCGCTGGGGAAAACTGGGACACTTGTGTCTTTGTGATTTCTAGATGGTGAGACTCGAACGAGGTCTTGGTTGAAATGCATGAATTGATATTACGGTCAGTCGGGTTCTTTGTCCGGGGCCACAACCTAACCCTTTTCTACCGATTGGCTCGTCTCGTCGGCGTGAGTTTTTCTCATCCCCGCGTTTCGAATCCAGATTGAGTCAAGCATACCGTTGACGTTACATATTTCTGTTTCGTTAAAGAGCTTTCATCACCTTCGAGCACGAGGCTAGGGCACCCTCCTTACACATTTTGTTTGGATTGGTATCCCTCTCGAAAATCGGGGTTTGATTGCTTGGTGTGTAACCCACCCTTTAAGCCAAAACCCGTGTCAGCATTATGCATAATATAATGAAACTGCGAGGGCTTATGTGTTATGTGATCATAATTCCTTTCGTGTCATTTCAAACTTTCGAAAACACCCTTTTGCGCCGTTATAATCGCCATTTAAAACCTCGGTCTTTCACCGACCGTTGCATTTCAAACAACACGCCTTTCTAGGCCGTCGTAATGATGATTTTCAACCTCGGTTTTCTATAACCATTATAACACGGCTTTCTAGGCCGTCGTAATGACGATTTTCAAACCCGGTTTTCTACAACCATTTCAACACGCCATTCTAGGCCATCGTAATGACGATTTTCAAACTCGGTTTTCTACAACCATTTCAAAACACCTTTTTACGCCGTTATAGTCACCGCGTCAAAACACGGATTTCAACCCATCTCGCGCCGACAATGGCTCTTTCAAAACCCGAGAAAGGCACACACCCTTTTCTCGAGACATTTTCGAAGTCCCGAGGACCATACACTGTCCCTGAGACCTTTTCAAACATTTTAAAACTCGATTTTCAAAACATACAATTTTGAATTTCAAAAACTGCTCTGGAAATAGTACATTGCTTTCCGAGCCGACTCAAACTCAAACCGTCTTTTGAAAACAAACTTAAGACAACCCTTCAACTGACCGACTTTCGGAGATCCCTATTCTTCCGAAGCCGTCCATAAAGCGACAAACGAATCTTTTAGAAAATCTCTATTTTTGAAAACTTTAGTCCACCATTCCAATTCCGCCGCGTGTCTATCGAGTCGACGCAAGCGTACTTATGGGTCTTTACTTATGAGTCGTCTCACCACGAGACTCGTCCAAAGGCGTCACGCCACTACGTTGGACGCGAGTCAAAGTCTGGTCAACACTGTCACGTTATAAATCGAGTCAGCACCGAGGTACCACACACGGTCATCCTCATCTTGTTGAGCCTGATCTTTGTTCCGTCCTTTGTGTTGTCTGTGTTCAGTCTTTAGACCGTATCGGTTTGAGTTGTAATGTGAGCCGTTTTTCTGCCTCAGAACCATGGCCCCGTCTTCAACTTCGTCCAACAACAACGACAACAGAGATGTTACAACTGCTCAGCTAGCCAGCCTGCTCACTGCTCTCAAGGTCACCCTTGACCGTGTCAAGACCCGTATTGACACCCTTGAAAACAAGGAAGCTAGAGAACACAACACTCTGCCCTTGACTGCAACTGAGAAAAGTTCCAAACTCTTGGAAGAACAACTCCTAACCCGGGGTAACAACATCCACCTCGAAAATAATCGAAGATTTGAGCCCGTTGAGGATCAACTACCCGACAACTTTACCTTGACTAATGTACCCAAATTCAAGGGAGTGGAGGACCCACTCAATCACATTCGCGCCTTCAAAGACTACATGGCCATAAAGGGGGTCAAACAGGAACTCTTCACCCGGATATTTCCATCATCCCTGGAGCCGATCCATCGCCAATGGTACTACTCCCTCGACCCTAAGAACCACACTACCTGGGATGAAGTCGTGGTTGAGTTTGCTAAGCATTATGCCGACAATGTCGAGATCCAAGCCAACACCCGTACTCTTGAGGTCCTAACTCAAAATGATAAGGAAGGATTCACGGAATTCTTAACCCGTTGGAGGAGGGTAATCACCCAATTGGTCAGTAAGCCGAACGAATCAACTTTGGTAGAGGAATTTGTCAACAATCTCCGCCCGGTGTATGCCAACTTATTACGATACCAAAATATCAAGACATTCCAGGATCTACAAATCCTTGGAACCCGCATCGAAGACGACCTCCGAAAGGGTGTCCTAGACAAAACCATCGGTAGAGGCTACCAGGGATCTACATCAACCGGATATCGCCCCTATGGTCAAACAAATAAAATTGACGAGGTCAACCTCCTCGAGCCAACCGCGAAAAGAGCTGAACGCCCCTAAAGGGTGTTCACCAACCTAGGGTCAACTTATGCAAGCGCCCTAATAAAGCTTATAGACCAAGGGAAACTACAACCGATCGGACCCACTCCGCATCCATCTGAGGCTAAGAAGACCCATTTCTGGAATCCTAATGCCTACTGCCAATACTACCGAGGGAAAGGTCATGACACAGAAACTTGTTATAAGATCATACACGTCATTCAGGACATGATCGAGAAAGCGGAATTACCTTTGCCTCCACCGACAAAACCAAACAACAAGACAAGCCCTTTGGGAATCCATGCTATCTCCGATGACGAGCCAACCTTGGGTTGCTTACACCTCATCTTACCAATTGATGACAAGGTGAATTCCTTGGAGAAGGATGCCTCGGACGGGATATTTGTGTTCAGCGCCGCAACCATGCTTGTCATGTTCCAACAAGTTGAGGATGCTATAGCCAGTCTCTCGGAAAGGATTACTCGACTTGACGACGCTTACCACCGATTGATTTTCAATCCTCCAACACCACGCCCGAGGAAGGGTCCTCCAAACACCCAAAACTACCCTCACCAGGAAGGATTGCTCCCGCGACCATTCTGGCATGCACCCTACCATTATCAACCCCACAACAATCAACCCCAATCACCCCCACAATAATCACCCTCACAAAAACTACCCTCACAAAAATTTCCCTCACAAAAACTACTCACCGAGGAATACCCCTCTGAGGTACCCTCGAGATCCCGAAGTCAATGGTATCTGCAGAGACGACGCTGAGGATGTCTATGTGGTTCCGCGAAAAGAGAAACAGGCAAAAGAGATCGGTCATCTTACCTGGTCCGGACGCCCCTATCAAAACCCAAGCAACTCAACAGTCGTTCCAACAACGAATGACCAGATCGTCCCAGACATGGACACCCAACCCAAGGCTCCCGAAAATTCATTCCTCAAACAACTGCAAAAAGCTAAAGCCGAAATCTCAATTTGGCAACTGATTAGTACATCCTTCGAGCATCGGCAAGCTCTACTGCAAGCCTTGGGAAAACTAATTGTTCCCTCTACCTCCTCCCCTGAAGAAGTGGTAGCACACATGACAAGGGAGGTCCCCGACTTGAGCAACCGATTATCTTCTCTGATGAAGATATCCCTCCATTCGGAGCCAACCATAACCTGGCCCTATATATCACCGTGCAGTGCCTCAAAAAGAATGTGCCTATGGTCCTAGTGGATGACGGATCTGCGGTTAATATCATTCCCCTCAAAACGGCTCATAAACTGTGTATCAAGGAAACTGATTTGGTCCCAACCAATCAAGGAGTACGCGCCTATGACAGCACTCGTCATAAGATTGCGGGGCTTATTACCCAAACCGTTACAACAGGGCCTTTGGAAAGGCAAACTAGTTTTCAGGTACTCGATATTGACGCCTCCTTCAACATGCTTCTGGAATGCCCCTGGATTCACACCGTCAAGGCAGTTACCTCAACCCTTCATCAGAAAATCAGGGTCCCCTTCAATGGGAAGACTATTACACTTCCCGCTTCCCCGATCAAAGTCGTCATGAAAAAGGGAACAGCCTCCCAAGCCATTGAGGAGGACGACAGTGAAATGTGGGGATTTCAGGCTGTGAATGCCCTAACCGATGAATCAACACCTTTTGATTGTGACCCGTTTGCCAACCTCACAGTCAACCGCATTCTGATGCTCCAGGGTTACTTCCCGGGTCTACCCCTCAATCCACTGAAGAACACCTTACCTCCCTTGAAACAGGCTAAGGTCTCCAACATCCCCTTTGGGCTAAGCTATGAGCCTACCGACGAAGACATCCAGGAGATGAACCTCCTAATACGGAAGCGCAAGAAACACGGAGTTATTCTCCGTCCCTATCATTTGACCCTTAATGGATACTTTGTCCCCGAGGGAGAGTCCGAGCTCTACCACGGCTTTCCGGAGCCAGTTTATGATTCCGTGGCCAAGGTCAGACATCCGGGGGTAGAAATCTTTCAAGACTGCTATTTCATCCCCGACAACACCAAAGCTGCATCAACCAAATCTGAGTCGACCCCATGCCTCGACAGACAAGCTATCACTCTCCTCTTCGGAGAAGACAACATCAAGCACCTCGGCTATAAGAACATCATCAACATTGCCCTAAAAGACAACCCGTTTGACCCCACCGCCTTAATCTCTGATACTGACCCAGAGAAAACTACACAAGGTTGAGGGAAACCCATCAAGGGGGCCGATCGTCAAGGCCGCATTGTCAAGATTACAACTGGAGAAGGCCCTATGTTCAAAGTGGGAAGTGGAGAAGAATCTGAGTCTGAGTCGGAGTCAGAGTCTGTCTTAGCTCCTCGCACTCCGGATGTCCCAGGCAGAATCTCCTTCCCACTATTTTATCACAAACTTGTGGCTGCTTCAGAGGCCGAATCAACTAAGGTCATCCCCACTCACATGGAAGGTAGCAACCTGGAGCTTGTTCCAGGGGCCACCTCCTCTGATGTGTCGCCTCTGACTGCCCATGAGATGTCTGTCCTGTCTGAGCTTTTCGCTCAAGTTGACTTAATGAACGCTAAGTTTGCTTATGACTCGTCTCAATTTAACTGCAATGCAATTCTGAACGACTATGAGGAATTTGACTTGAGTGACTACCCACTTCACTTAGCCAAAGAAGTTGATAAATGGGAAACCAGGACCCCCATCATTGAGGAGACAGGACCTATTAACGTAGGAACCAACAACACACCTCAAGAACTTACGACAGGGACAACCCTTGACCCCTCGAAAAGACAACAGTTCATTGACCTCCTATATGAATACAAGGACGTATTTGCCTGGTCCTACAGAGACATGCCTAGGATCGACAGGGAGATTGCGGAGCACAGGATACCCATTAAGCCCGGAGCTAAGCCCGTAGAGCAAAAGTTGCGCCGAATGCGCCCTGAATGGGCCATGAAAATCAAGGAAGAAGTGGATAAACAGTTCAAGGCCGCGTTCATCAAAGTGTCTGTGAAAGATCATAGATCCATATTAGACTCTCTAATAAAATTAATTTATCTCATAAATTGTCATTTAGGTGATCTATGTAACATGCATGCTAATATGAAAGCATAAAAATAAAAGTATAAGAAAAAAAAACAATTTCCTTACATTGATTTTTTTGGTAAAAAGGGCACAAACTAGTTCACCTTACTAGCTTGCTCTTGAGCTATATGAATATGGAAGATGCTCCAAAAACCAACCTCCAAAGTAGAAGGTCTCCTTCCTTAATCCACCCAAGAACTTACACCCAAATAATTTTACAAGTATTAACTAGATACTAGTAAAATTTAACCCTTGATAATATGTTAATAATACTAACACTCTTACTATTAATTTTGTTTTACTAACAACTTAGTAAAAAGATGCTTATTATTTTAGAAAGATGTTGGAGAAAAAGTTCACATGCATGAGTCTTGTGTGTTGTAGTAAGGTAGTGTATAGAAATGAACAAAACAAATGGAGTGTATACATGTGAAAGTGGCGGGTGGAACTTAGTGGAGTGAGGGAGTGTACAAACTTTGTCTTATATTTTTCATCTTACATCACATGCAAAATCTTATATAAGATAACTTATGGTAGTATACAAAATAAGGTGAAATGATTATGTGAGTAATCATCCACTACTCTATTTTACATGGTCCACTTGCCCATTAACGGGTCCATGTTGGTTCTTATATTTGTCGCACAAATACGTGTAATTTTTATTTTAAACATCGTTTCATGTTTAAATACTTCCACAATTAATTCGTCCAATTCACTCTGTAAATATACGTGTACCACTACACATATTATTTACGTACTAATATTAATCACATTAATCAATTAGTACAATTTTAGTAAATTAACAGTTAATTAACTAAAACCCGTCTCCCAAAACTTACTATTCAATTATCGCATAATTAAATAATAATTGCCGCTCCTTGAGTTCGCAACTCGAAATCTCTCTAAAAATAATCGACTAACCTCTTAGTCTATAAATCAAGGGACTAAACAAATTGTATCTCATACAATTAATTAGTTATCAATTGGGGTTCGTTCCTTCAGGTGTGACCGAAAGGGGTCAGTTGATCACCGCCGTCTCACGACAATAACGTCAAACTCTAGTCAGCCAATCGTTATCGATTTACGTTAATCAACTGACGAGGATCAAATAAATAAATATCTGATGATATTCCATTAATGAGATTTATTATGTTAACGCACTATTGTGGAGGACACTAACTCCAACAATCTCCCACTTGTCCGACACAAGGTGTGCGCTACCAATTCTCTTGTCCGTTTTAATCTCCCACTCAATGCAAGGTGTCTTTTAGATCGCACTTGCACATGAACACATCGCGAGTTGTTTTCTCGATCGGGAGTGTGACTACCTGACCGGAAAAATCTCTCACAGATTACTTCCGAGCGTGGCCACGCATTTGTAGTCATTAACTCCTCGAGTGGCCTTGAGATATAGTTACCCAACGTGGGTGGACAATTCATGTATGCCCTATCTATCCTATTGCACAATACAGCTCACCATGACCTAGTAAATGCCCTTTTGGCCTCTTTTCACGGCACGACCTAGGACAAAAACCAAAGTCACTCGGAAACTGCACCTACTCAGATAATAGTCTCCAGTCAGAAGAATCGACTCATTAGAACATCTTAGAGATCCCTGCCACGACCAGGCATCTATAATAGAACTTAGGGACTCTCTAAACGGTCACTGTCCGGCAAAGTGTCATACACTCTGCCTATGTAATCGACCAGTCATCACATATGACCTTATGGTGTTGAACAACCATCAATCGACTTACAATCTAGTCACTCCGAGATGTCACCTCATTAAGTGACTAGGGACAAAATACAATGTTCATCTTATTCACTTGAATATTGTTCAACATTGTCTCCACAACTTATTCAGATAAACAAGGTATTCAATGTTTCCAGTCAAACTGAATAATTAAGTTCTTAAAGAAACTCTAACAATGAATGCGATCATCACTTATGTAAATATCAATACTCTATCCAATATTTACATAACGATCTTCAACAATTAAGGTATACTGCTCAATCACATTGAGATGACATAACCATCATGTCAACCTTATGCCAACGGCTTTGGTTAGAGAATTAGCAACAGTTGCATCACTCTAATTTTCATTGCAATTTTCCTTTGTTCTATGCAATATTTTCATCACATAGAGCCTTTCTAAGTAAATGTCTAAACAAGTTTTTAGACTCTGGTTCTAAAGCCAGTCAAACACTCCCACTGTTTTCATAGTCTCTCCGGGAACGATATTCAGCTAACAGAACTACTCTAGTTCCATTAAAATCCGGATATCAACTATCTGTTTTACAACATCGGATGCTGTAATGTACTTAGCTTTTCGTTCATGATTTATATGTATAACACTTATACATACACATCCTTCATATGAAATCTTTTATGTATGACTCCTCATACATATTTGCTTTATACATGTATAACTTCTTATACATATTATTCTTCATGCACATAACACTCTTACATGCTAACCATTCCTTAACGAGGCTCATAATATCTTATAAGCATAGGAATGTTTCCGTGTAATCCTTGTACACGAAATTCATAAATTCCTTCAAACTACAAGAGTAAATCCTCAGTGCTTCTCAAGTACTCAAGGATGCTCTTGATAATCATCTAGTGACACTCACTAGGAAATGATTGGTAATGACTTATCATATTCTCAATATGATACGTCCTGACGAGAGAAGCTTTTAGCATATTTAATAGATCCTGCAGCAGAAGCACAAGAGATCATATTAATTGTTCAACAACTTGAATGAGTCAGGAATCTTATCACATAAATCTCTTGACTATAATGCTAATATCCATAGAGATCTATCTCATTAGATCCGGATATTTAATATGCCCCATGCTACTCTCAAGTACTAATATGTCAAACACATATTTAGACTAAGAAATATCACCTTAGCTACATTTCTAGTCACTAATATGTCAAGCACATATTTTAGACTAAGAAACTCACTTTTAACTCCCACTAAACTCCATGTATCATCATGTTATCTCGACACTCGAGTAATACCGTTTTGATAGACTACATAATTGAACCCAAAGTTCCAACTCTTTGACGTATATAGATCACAAAAGGGATCTTTCAAGCATGCTAGGCTTCTTAGCATTGACAACATCAACCAAACTTTTCCCAAGGAGAAAGTTTCATTATTCATTTGCCGAATCTCATCCTCATGAGAAGCTATATTGCTAAGATCATACGAATTGATAAAGGCATTTGGGTTGTCACAAACTCTCTATAACAAGCCCAAATTTTAAACATCTTATGTAACCTTTACGACAAGATCAAAGTAAGCTACCAAAGTATTAACCATAAATCAAGTCTCGAAAACATCTCGTGTTTCCTTCCTTATCGCATCGTGTGCAAAGAGATCAATTCGAATTGCATGGTGACACGCCATCACATAGAGTTCATACTATAGAAAAGCTTTTGATGAGGGTTTATGATTCGTCATTTTTGAAAAGTAACGCAATATTATCGCAAAATTATCTCCTTATAATCACTGAGCTACAATAAAGAACGTCTTCTTGCATTGTACTCACCACTGAGCCTTAATAAATAACGCCTTTTTCATTGTACTCAGTTTGTGGGTCTTGGACTTCCACAAGTTCAAAATTTCTCCCACTCTGTCTTCCAGAATATGAAAATCTTTCTGGAAAGACAGTATTATGAGCCACAAACTCTTTGTTCTCATTTTAGAGGAGTAAAAACCAAGTGGTTCAATTTTGGATAACCCTCACAAATAGAGAAATTGGTTCTGAACATAAACATTTATGATCCCAAATGTATAAAAAGATAAGTTAGGGACTCTCCCTATCCATATCTCATATGGAGTCATTTAGGCTATTATAGTCGGTTTTAAACTTTTAGTGAGAAAATAGCTTACAAAATTGCGAAATACCTCAAACTATATCTCATAAAGTTCGTTTATATACTTGACTTCACCATACTCTATGGTGTCCCAAGGAGAAGGTATTATGTGAACTGGTTCACAACCTTCTTAGTGATTATCAAGATCATTACTTGATATTACCCATTTGATCTTGAAAGTCATTACTTTGAAACTTCCGATCAACATCTTGATCTTGACGTGCTTTTGGTTTACTACTTCATTTTGAAAATATTTCACGTTTCAAAAATCACTTTTATGTCTTATTAAATAGATACGAGGTTTTCATATCTACTTAACAATACGGTAAAAGTAACCAAGTATGTATATTACCAACTATCGGCCTTACACATCCGTATGTATATGGTCAATCACCTCACTATTTGTGTTTCTTTTCTACAAAAGAAAATATAATACATGCACACATACCATAAAACTCACAATCAAATGGTTGTTCGATGTGCTTATCGTTTATACGTGAAACGAATTTACTTGAGGTTTGATCAGTTTGGGTTCACCGGAGTAAAGACTTTAAAATCTACAAGATAGTATAACATTTAGTTCTCGTGAAGGATGTAAAATTCCTCTAACTTGAGTGGTCTAAACCAACCACTAAGTCATCATAGGAGTAGGTACAACATTTTGTTTTAAATCACATAAGTGATGCCTTCTATGTATGAACATAGATGATTACATTCTTTTAAAACTAAATTTAGGTACATTTGTCCTCATCAAAATCATTGCTAATCTAGCACCATTTCGATACAAAAATGTCCTACGCTAGACGTCTTACGTTTTATCAATTCATGTAAACTTCTTTACAAAGAAATGATCCATACTTGGTATCTCATATCAAGATAGTGGAACTAGCCTATCCATTGAGTAGATGTCTCTTTCAACTTTGTTCTATCGCATACATTTAGGGTTGATTCTTCTTAACTCCCACTCACTTTCACATTCCTCTTTGCTTCAATCAAGCAAAAATGAATCTCATGAAGACCTCTCTTCAAGTCATTTGGGATATTTTATACACTTAGTAAGAGTGAATTACTATAAAGTGAGTGCAACATGTGGCAAAATCTCAATTTCTTGCGAAATTGGACTACCTAACCGTTCAATTGTCATCATATGTCTAAACTCTTTAGCGCATAAACAATCGATTTGGCTTTTATTGAATTGAGCCATTTGACGGTATTATATTGGAGTATCATTTGTGTTTTGAAAACTCTTTTCGCATACTTTTGAATTACTGTTGAGTAATTAAAAACTAATATGTCATCTTCATGACGGAGGTGTCACTTCCGAAATCAAGACTCTCTTGATAAAATGTGACTCCCTTTTAAACTCGTAATAAGAGTTTGTAACATGAAAACCCCTTTTAAATATGTATGGATGTTAAGTTGTATAATAATTGCAATAATTGTTGTAAGCTGATGTAGGTGAATTAGTAAATCATGTTACCAATCATTGCTACCGAATTCCTTCAAAGAAACCGCTTCCTATGAAAGAACGAAACGAGTATAACAATAAATAGAGAAAGGAGGATGAAGTGCGCGATGTCACACATTTATGAGAATGAACGAAAAATAGGAAAAAATAACATTCAATGTTTTAAAAATACTTGTGAAAAACATGTTCAACAAGTTATAGTATTTATATAATGATCTCCCACTAAATTATATAAATGATTCCAAGACCCAAATATTAAACAAAAATGAGCATCGCTTGGGCGAAACATCCCATAATTGCGTAAATTCGGTAAGTCACGTTGACTAATTCTACCTCTAGAACTCTTGGTCGACGAATTTCCTTAAATCCATCTACTAGCCCCGGAACACAAGACCGTCTTATATCCCGTTGAGTCCAACCAATTTTGGCATGTGATAATCGTTTACCACCCTACTTACCCAAGGTAAAAAGAGCACACCCCGCTTGGGCGAGCGTGGCTCTAATGAACAAGAGATTCATAGGTGTTACTAATTGGTAAGGCTAATCTCAATTTTAGGTATGTGAGAGATCTTGTCAATTTAGTCATAAATTCCTTATAAGTGAATTAATTCGGTGAATGTAAATGACGTGAATTGACAATTGCTAGAAATAAAATGCATGTGAATGGCGATTTTGGCATGCGCGAAAATAAAACAAGCAAACATGTAAGCATATGAATAAATCCTAGCATGGCCACCTAGTTAATAAAAACTAGTCTATTACATTTCGGAAACCAAATCCTTGGTCCCTTGCCTCTTCATTCCATAAGTGGCTCTTCCTTGTGGGATTTGGAACACCTTCCAAAAATAGACTCCGTCTCGTTGTAATCCGTCTTTTGGAAACGCCGGTAAAAATAACTATTACAATTAAATTACATAGTTATTCCTATTATACATTAATTAATAAAATAAATAAAACTATTAAATAATTACAAACCGACGATACGAGATCGTATTTAATTACAAACAAATCGATATTCCCATTCATTTCGGGTAATAACGATTAAAATTAACTAGGCCATACTAGGTACAACAAGATAAATACTTTAAGTAAAAGACAATCATTCATTCAACTTAAATAAATATGCTTAAAATGCTATAAAATGATGCCAAAATCGCCCCATCTATCATTCGTTGGCATCCATCTCGGTTTTTGTGGATTTAATCGATTTTTAACATGTAAAAATCAATAATCAACTCTTAAATCTCATTTAAGTCCAAACTAATTGTCCAAACTGTTTTGAACCTCAAAATTAGTCCTCACTAATTTTATGATAAATAATTAGTTTGATTTGGTGATATTTTGCTAATTTAATCGATAAAATCATAATATTTAAGTAAAAATCCAAAATAATTGAAAAATTACCCAAAAAATTGAAACAAAAATTTTTAGTATTCTAGAACACTCCCAAGAACACCAAAATGTCAGAAAAATTTCCCAAAAATTCCGGATAAATTTTATGAAGAAAAAGATCGATATTTATCGGTTTTTAACCACTAAAACCAATAAACATCAAAACAAAGTGAAAACACACATGCAAAATCACTTTTGACATTTAAATAATATTCCTAAATGTACATAAATTTATCATGGGCAGAATCAAAAGTTTCGAAATTATGATTAATTAATTTGACTTTTATCGACTTTTAACTCAAAAATCAATAAACATGCAAAAATTTCGAACCAACCTTCAACTTTTTGCATACAATCAGTAGAAAACATGCATGAAGTACCATAAACAATCCATGCACCGAATCAACTTTTAACTAATTTTAGTCAATTTTTCACTAAAATACGGCATTTTGACTCGGTTTTCTACCAAAAAACATTAAAAAATAGCAAAATAACTTCAAAAATCACCAAAAAATTCCACAAACCTTTTGAGATCAGTAGATATGCATTTCCCAAAAATTTCGTGCTAAAACCTCTTCTAACACAATTTTTGAGTTTTTATAAATTATCACATAATTCATTAAAATGCTTAAAATCAACATGCAAATTACAAGCCTAAACTCTGATACCACTTAAAAGATCATAGATCCATATTAGACTCTCTAATAAAATTAGTTTATCTCATAAATTGTCATTTAGGTGATCTATGTAACATGCATGCTAATATGAAAGCATAAAAATGAAAGTATAAGAAAAGAAAACAATTTCCTTACATTGCTTTTTGTGGTAAAAAGGGCACAAACTAGTTCACCTTACTAGCTTGTTCTTGAGCTATATGAATATGGAATATCCTCCAAAAACCAACCTCCAAAGTAGAAGGTCTCCTTCCTTAATCCACCCAAGAACTTCCACCCAAATAATTTTACAAGTATTAACTAGATACTAACAAAATTTAACCCTTGATAATATGTTAATAATACTAACACTCTTAGTATTAATTTTGTTTTACTAACAACTTAGTAAAAAGATGCTTATTATTTTAGAGAGATGTTGGAGAAAAAGTTCACATGCATGAGTATTGTGTGTTGTAGTGAGGTAGGGTATAGAACTGAACAAAACAAATGGAGTGTATACATGTGAAAGTGGCGGGTGGAACTTAGTGGAGTGAGGGAGTGTACAAACTTTGTCTTATATTTTTCATCTTACATCACATGCAAAATCTTATATAAGATAACTTATGGTAGTATACAAAATAAGGTGAAATGATTATGTGAGTAATCATCCACTACTCTATTTTACACGGTCCACTTGCCCATTAACGGGTCCATGTTGGTTCTTATATTTGTCGCACAAATACGTGTAATTTTTATTTTAAACATCGTTTCATGTTTAAATACTTCCATAATTAATTCGTCCAATTCACTCCGTAAATATACGTGTACCACTACACATATTATTTACGTACTAATATTAATCACATTAATCAATTAGTACAATTTTAGTAAATTAACAGTTAATTAACTAAAACCCGTCTCCCAAAACTTATTATTCAATTATCGCATAATTAAATAATAACTGCCGCTCCTTGAGTTCGCAACTCGAAATCTCTCTAAAAATAATCGACTAACCTCTTAGTCTATAAATCAAGGGACTAAACAAATTGTATCTCATACAATTAATTTGTTATCAATTGGGGTTCGTTCCTTTAGGTGTGACCGAAAGGGGTCAAATGATCACCGCCGTCTCACGACAATAACGTCAAACTCTAGTAAGCCAACCGTTATCGATTTACGTTAATCAACTGACGAGGATCAAATAAATAAATATCTGATGATATTCCATTAATGAGATTTATTATGTTAACGCACTATTGTGGAGGACACTAACTCCAACAGTCTGAATACTCTGACTGGGTGGCCAACATTGTTCCTGTGCCCAAGAAAGACGGAAGAATTCGGGTTTACGTCGACTTCAGAGATCTGAACAAAGCAAGTCCAAAGGACGACTTCCCTTTGCCACATGTTGACATCCTGGTGGACAATACCGCTGAGCATGCTCTCCTATCATTCATGAACGGGTATGTTGGGTACAACCAGATCAAAATGGCTGAGGAAGACATGCATAAGGCTGCATTCACTACACCGTGGTGTACATACTGCTACACGGTCATGCCTTTCGGCCTCATCAACGTCGGAGCCACCTATCAAAGAACCGCTACCACTCTCCTACATGATATGATGCACATGGAGGTAGAGGTATATGTCGATGACATGATCGTCAAATCAAAAGAACGGGACGGCCAGATCAGCGCCCTTCGGAAATTCTTCGCTTGTCTACGGAAATACAACATGAGACTAAATCCTCAGAAGTGTGTATTCGGTGTCACCTCCGGAAAACTCATGGGACACGTCGTAAGAAAAAGACGCATTGAGATTGATCCAACCAAAATCAAAGCCCTTCAATAAATGCCTCGGCCTAAGAACGAGAAGGAATTTCGGGGATTCCTCGGTCAGGTTCAGTACATCAGCCGCTTCATAGCCAAACTCACCATGATATGTGAACCAATCTTCAAGAAGCTTCGCGCCTCCGATCACACCGATTGGGACGACGACTGTCAAAAGGCTTTCGACAGGATAAAATAAATCCTATCCAAACCTCATGTCCTCATGCCACCTCAACAAGGAATTCCCTTATCCCTATACCTGACTGTCACCGACACAGCCATGGGAGCAATGCCAGCACAAACAGTCGACGGCGAAGAACGAGCCTTCTACTACATCAGAAAAAAGTTCATCGAGTATGAGACAAGGTACACCCAACTGGAAAAGATATGCCTTGCCCTAGTATGGTCAACAAAGAAGCTGCAGCACTACATGCTCAGCTACACGGTCCACATCTACTCCAAGATGGACCCGGTCAAATACATCTTCGAAAAACCCGTACTAAACGGAAGGCTGTCTAGAGGGACACTCATGCTATCCGAATTTGATCTCAAGTTCGTCCCCCTCAAGGTTATCAAGGGAAGGGCAGTCGCCGATTTCCTAGCAGAAAATCTCGTCAACGAGGATTCAACGACCGACACATGGTCACTTCCTGACGAAGACATCCTTTGTGCCGACACCGACGCATGGGACCTATACTTTGATGGTGCATCTAATATGAGAGGCTTCGGGGTAGGAATCCTTCTAATATCACCAGAGGGAGTACATGTTCCGATCTCGGTCAAACTAGACTTCGCCGTCACCAACAATGCCGCCGAATAAGAAGCATGCCTCATCGGCCTACAAGGAGCCATAACACTTGGCATCAAGAGACTGAGGGTCCACGGCGATTCCTCACTCATCATCAATCAGGTGTCCGGATCCTGGAAAATCCGAAGCGACAGCTTATCACCCTACCAAGCTAAGATCAATCAAGAGGCTGAGTTTTTCGACCAAGTCGACTACTTCCACTTGCCACTAGAGGAAAATCAATTTGCGCATGCCCTGGCAAAACTTGCCGCGCTCGTCAACATACCTGACGACATGACATCAATGCCCCTATGTGTCGAGAGAAGGAGCGAGCCAACCCACATCTACGCCATCAACAGCGACGGGGAAAACCATGTCGAGCCTTGGTACCAAGCCATCCTCAACTACAAAACCAAAAACGAATTCCCTCCCAACTCTGATACAAGAGGACAAAGAGCCATCCGTTTGCTTGCATCAAAATTCGTGATGAACCAAGAACAATTATACAAAAGAACACCCCAAGGGATTCTCCTCCTTTGCATTGACCATCACAAAGCCAAAAAGGTCATGGGAGAGGTCCACGACGGAGAATGTGACCCTCACATGAGCGCAATGATGCTGACCCAAAAAATCATGCGGTTAGGCTACTACTGGACCACCATGGAAGCCGATTGCCGCAACTACGTCAAACATTGCCACAATTGCCAAATCTTCGCCAACGTACAACACATACCACCTTCCCTTTTATACACCATGACATCACCCTGGCCTTTCTCGACCTGGGGCATCGACATCATCGGGAAAGTCAACCCGATAGGCACTAAAGGGCATTTCTTCGTCCTCGTCGCCATCGACTATTTCACCAAATGGGTGGAAGCACAATCCTATGCAGTCTTGACCGCCAAACAAGTGGCCAAGTTCATCCAGGACAACATCATCTGCAGATATGAGGTACCCCATGAAATCATCAGCGATCAAGGCTCTCACTTCCGGGCGAAAACACAAGCCTTGCCGGATAAATACAAGATCAAACGACATCGATCATCCCCCAATCGTCCCCAAACCAACGAAGCGGTGGAGGCAGCAAACAAAACTCTTGTCACCATTATCAAGAAAATGCAAGATAATTACCGCGATTGGCCGAGTAAACTCCCATTCGCAAACTGGGGATACCGAACCTCCATTCGAACACCAACAGTCTTAGTTGCGGCACCTTGCCCATTTCGAATGCCCTTTGATCTGTCAAAGGCAACATCCATTTGCACTCAAACCAAAACACCGGAACTACGAGCATGGTTTGATTTCACCTTTTCAGGTGGATACGTAGGCAGTCCTTTGTTATACAAGTGGGACACAACCGCAAAACCCAAATAAATCTACAAAATATTTCGAACTACGATCATGGTTTGATTTCACCTTTTTAGTTGGATACGTAGGCAGTCCTTTCTTACACAAGAAGGATACAACCATCCCCATAATCAAAAAAAAAATCCCCATAAAAAAAAAAAAAAACATCCCCATAATCAAGAATCATCACCCATATCAACTCAAAAAAAAAAGAAAGGGAAAAACATTCTCTTTCCCACAAAAATACAAAAAAAGAAGCCTTTCTCCCTTCCCACAAAAATCCAACTTTCTAAGTGCAATGTTTAGGACAATGCAAGCCAAATTGCCTTTACAAAATAGATGGAAGAAACAAGCGTTCACAGTTTCTTTTGACACAAGCAATCCTCTTATTTAATTAATAATGAGAAGGATTACAAATTCAACAACAAATAAAGCTAAGGTGTCGACTAAGACACCTCACATAGTAAAACTAGCACAAAACACACAATACATAGCTAGTACAACATAATAAAAACTCACAACACTAATACAACATAATAATAAAGTGGGTAATGGAGATTTTTATTCTTCCATTCTACCTTTGCTTTTTCCCTCGGGGTACATCTTCCACTTGTTCTTCTTGTTGGCCCGCCTAGCATGAACTTCCTCTATGGAACGGATCCTCAACGGATCCACAACGGCGACGGCCTCCGGTCTCTTTCATGACCCCAAACTCGGCCCAAAGCAAGCCCATACATGGCCCACTACATCTTTGGGACCCGAGCTTCTCCTCTTTGGTGGCCTCATCACATCCGAGCTAGCTCCATCAATAAAGTCCTCAAAGATGGCACGGTTGGCCTTGCCAACCTCTCTATACTTTGAATCAACAACCTCGTCCTTACGAGATTTGGACCTCTCCTACAAGGTTTGAGCTCTTGAGCACTTGACGGAAGCGGGAGTCACCCATGTCGTGGCAACGGGATTTGGTACCTCCCAAAACGGCCGAGTAGCTCACCATCTTTCGAAGACCTCCACAAGCTCGGAGTTTCGAAAAACACTCTCTTGGACGAGAGTATCTTGAGCGGGCACCTTTTGTTGACGCCCCATTTGCCTCATGAGCCTTTTGAGATAAATGAAGGAAGAAACCTTCAAACCCACCACCATCAAAGAGCAAGAACTAGTAACCGGAGCGGGCAACCCCGTGAAGGATCTCAAGTGCCACCATGGCACCACCCAACGGATATGAGGACCACCCTCCTCCACCAATATTGAGGTCCAATAGGCCTCGGTGGATGCGAAACTATCCGAGTACAATTTATACCTCATAGTAAGGTGACGGAAGGAATAAGAAGAAGAATCGGTCAAAGGCTCTACATACCTTAGCCTCTCCAATAGCCACACCTGGAGGATCCTTGGAGATCCAAACGATGGAGCTTCTCCACAATAGCCCTTCTTGTCCAAAGCTTGGATGATCTCGCCAAGCACCAACCATGATGGATCTCTACCATGCTCCATTTGCCCAACCACATACACAAGGGTCATGCTACCATAACATTTCGACCCCTCCTTCTTCAAAGCATCAACAAAGAGGTATGCATGAACTAGGCAAAAGGCAAGAGCCCTTCTCCTAGCCACCTCCGAGACATTGACATCCAACCGATTGGAGAAAATGTTGATAAGAGCCACCATATCCACACCATGAGGAGAAAGGAGAAAGTTGACTTGACTTATCGACAAGCCCAACATTGAACAAAATTTCTCCTTATAACACAACCGAGTCGGGGGAAGCACCGGAACACAACCCGGCCATCCACCAATGGCGCCTACTTCTTCGGCAAGAGGACAAATTTCGCCTTTCGGGAAAACGAAAACATGATGTTTCGAATCCCAAAACCGAGAGCATGCTTCAAGAAACGAGGATTTCACCTTGACTTGACGAAGCACCGACAATTGACCAACTCCCATGCAAATGAGTTGATACTTCTCGGGAGGCGACAAATCCCAACACCATTGTCGCAACACATTTTCGAAAACATCCATGAATAATTTTGTGGAAGTAGAAGAGAGGTTTTTAGAGATGTTTTTCGTGTTTCGGATGATGAAACAATGAAGCACAAACGTCCTTATTTATACAAAACAATTAGCGCCTTTTTTCCGAAAAAAGGGGAAGCAGATTTCTATTGCCGGTCAACTCGCGCCTCTTTGGGCTGTTCCTCAGGATTCCCACCTTGAATTGCCCCTTTCAAGTTGTGTTTCTTCCTGACACCTCAAACCTCTTGCCACAAGACTCGCGCCTCTTCGGGCCTATCCAGGATGTTTTGTGTTTTCTCACACACACATTTCCTTGTTTTCGCGTTTTACGAAATCGGACACGGTTTCCATGACGCAACTTCAAACATCGTTTCCATGACAGTCGAAATTCCGAAAAAAATTTCGCTTTTTTCGCATTTTCCACAAAAATCGAAAATTGATAACACGACGTCAGTTTTCTTCAAAATTTCATGCTCTCACAAATCCGAGTCTTGATCTCACAAAAATCAAATCAAATACACTCGCAAAAATCTATTCTAAAATTCACCCCTAGCGGTTTGAGTTTTAATTTTTTCGAGTTACAAATCAATTCCGACAAATTTCCATGCAATTTAATTCAAGACACGAGCTAATTGCTCCAATTTCAGATCAATTTCTTTTTGAGAAATCCAAACGTGACGACTTGTCGCGGAATTTTCAAAATATCATTTCAAATTTCAATTTTAACTTCGAGTCATCATGGTTAATTTTGTTTTCAATCAAACGCTTTTTTACGTGTTTACGTTTATGCCTATGTGCTACCTGTTGCCTGTTTTCTACACTAACGATGCAGGAACTAGTGCGAAGCAAAGGGGACCTAACAGCCGACAACGCTTCTCCGAAACACAACACAAAAACTGCCAAAAATCACAAAAAAACCTCAATCCAAACACACATATACAAACCGCCTCACGCAAAATACATCAACACATGTTTGATATAAATGACTGACCATACAAATAGGATATGGTACAGACATTTATCATACAGACACTGGCCTAAAACAGCTAACTGAGGGATATCGGCTACCTACCGAACCAAGCACTCCCTACCCTTCCTATCAGAAGAGAAAAGGAGCAACACGGAGAACAAAGGAGCAACAACGGAAGCAGAGGTGGTTACCACGACTATAATACCTCGTTCCTACTCCGCGACAAAAAGGAAAATAATGCCTCGCAGACTTCGAACGACATAACAATCAAGAATTGTGACTCAGTGCATCATTCCGACGTTGACCCCCAATCGTCAGAATTCGGCGATGAAAAAGAGCCATAACATCGGGCGCTACCCCGATGTTGAATCCCAGTCATCGAAAATCAACAACGATCGAAGACGGCAACGTAGAACAATCCACCCTTCTTGACCCCCAATCATCAGACGTCCGAACCTCTGCAGATAACGGCCAATGATCGATACTCGATCAAAAGCCGGGCAAAGGCCACCAGGGAGAAACACAACCAAGCCTGTAACAAAAAACAGTCATCTATCCCCCTCCAAGGTCATCCTCGTCCTCCGAAGTCTCAGCAACAGACCCGGTGGGCCCCGAACAATCTAAGGCAAGGCAAGAACGTCAGCCGAAATTTCAGCATTACGACGGCACAAAATGGACAAATCCAAAAACAAAAGCTGCAAAACATAACAAGGGCAATCCCGCCCAAACCAAACAAAAAAAAACAACAAAACAATCCACAAAAACCGCACAAAAAAAACGACTCGCCCTTCTTTTCAAGCAAAAGACGAGTCACAACAACAACAACAAAAACGGCACCTCGAGACCCACACAAGGTCCGCCAACAACCAAAATATTCCCGACACAATGGGGTATTTTCCACGGCTCAAAAAGGCGGTTTTACCCCAATTCGAGCGCAAACAGGTCAAAATTTCAAAATACGGCCACAACAAAACAACCTGATTTTACCACGTCTCAAAGCGGCCTAAACTACCAATAAGGTCCATTTCAAAACAAGCTGACGCAGTTTGAGCTCAATTTGACGCTCCTTTTGACAGACATAAGACCGCCTCAAAGGCGAAAATTCCAATTTTGCCCACAATACCCCAACAAAGGGTCAATATGGCAAATACGGTCTTCCCCGACTACAATACAACCTAGTGGGGCACACAACTCAAGCAAACAAACTTGACATTGTGAAATAAGACGTTTTTACCGTCTCATCCACGTTTTTCGAACATAGGGAGTGGGAACGGGGACCAAAATGCAAACTAAAAGCACCCGTATACTCCTAAAAAGGTTTCTAACCTAATGCAATCATCAATTTCACTCGAAAATGGCTTAATCAAAAACGCCCAATTCGATTTTTGAGGGTTTAGGGTTTCGCCCTAATTCAATCAACAAAAGGACCAGCAAATTTAAATGGATTCAAGAGGATTTACATACCTTGAGATGACATGTTGGCAATGGCATGAACTCAAGCAAGGAAAGAGACCCAAAATGGCGATTTCTTTGTGTTTGTCGAGAGCTTGAGGAAGATAAAGTGAGAATGGCGAGCAGCCTGTTCTCGCGTCTTTTCTACAAAAATAGGGAAGCTCCCTTATATCGCCAAAGGACTCGCGCCTCAATGGGGTGTTCCTTTGCTTTGTTTAGCGAAATCTTGGGCTTTGGACCAATTTCCCACGCAAAACTTCAATTTCCAACGACGGCAATAAAAACCGTCATTTCAAACAACAATAATAGTGAAATTCAAAATTCACTATTTATTCAATTTCCAACGACGGCAATAAAAACCGTCATTTCAAAAAACAATAATGGTGAAATTCAAAATTCACCATTTCTTCAATTTCGAACGACGGCAATAAAAACCGTCATTTCAAAAAACAATAATAGTGAAAATCAAAATTCACTATTTCTTCAAATTTCAACGACGGCAATAAAAACCTTCGGTTCAAACACGAAATAGTGAAACTCAAATTCGTTGTTTTCAAAATTTCCACGGCGGCATTAAAAGCCCTCATCTGTCAAAAACAAAACCAATAGCAGGATTCAAACCCGATATCCTCAAAAAAATTTCAACAAACATTCATCAATCTCGAATCGCGGGAAGACAAAATTAAAGTCATGCTCCCCAAACGAACTTCAGATGACAGAGTGATGCGTGTCCAAAATATGATGTTTTACACCCTATTTTACACGCATTTCATAGCTCAATTGTGTAGTTTATTCTACGATATTCCCTATTTCCGTCTACTTTCGTGTTTTTGTGTATTATTGCAGAAATGTGAAGAATTCAGCGGAAAATGAGCCGAATCCATCCCCGGGTATTTATCATAGGACCTGACATAAAGTAGTGACTCGAGAGATGAACTTGGTGCGCGTTTCAAGGCCTAAAAGATAGCAAAAGCATGGTTGCGTACAAGTTGCAAAGCTTAAACAAGCGAAGAAGTGCTTCTCGACATTGTAGCCTTATTCAGATGGCTATATCTCGAGTTCTAGAGCAGATAATCGACTGATTCCACTTGGAGGTGAAAGCTTATCCTCTTAGCTTTCCAACACCGCGTAGAACACCTGATTTGACCAAGTAACGAAGAAATGGAAGCTGTTTGAAGATCGGTGCGCGCTGCAGGAATCGTCAGAATGCATTACTGTACAGCGCATGTGGTCGATCGACTGGTCCCGTTGGTCGATCGACCACCCCTCGACTCTGACGCAAATTAAGAACGAGAATTAGAAAGCCCAATTGTAATTAGTTTTTAGGTTTTTTTTGCGTGACATCTCTATAAATAGGACCTCGAACTTCAGTTTTGACAACGCATTCAGTAGGGGTTAATCCCGTCTACTGATTTGACTTTATCGTTTTAGATTCAATTATAATTAGTTTAGAGTTTTCAATAAAAGCTTCCTTTTGCAAAAAAAAAAAAAAAAAAAATACTAAACAAGAAATACACTCCGGGTTGCCTCCCGGCTAGCGCTGGTTTCAGTCAGGTCCCGCTCGACCTCTTTTTCAGCCAACTACTCTAATTGAACCCAATCAAAGCAGCTCAAAGCTCGCAAAGAACTTTGTCAAATAGCTGCGCATGTGCTACACAAAACTGTAAGTAGCACCATAATATAGTAATAGCATAGGAAATTGAAATGCAAAATCGTTTAAGCCTAACGAATTTCCTATGACAACTCCCAAAATCATTCACAAAATAATTCTGCCCTCCAACTAAGGGCGGAATATAAAAGCTCAAATTATCAGCAGGTGGAGAACAAGAGAGCTCAACAACATACAACCCATAAACAATGCTAGTAGATGTTAAATGCTCAGACGGGTAAGACATGTGGGGTGAAGGAGTCTGGTCAGCTAAAGGTGAAGGTGGATAATCGTCCCAAATGCATGGGGATGTAAAGTCAAATGGGTCAATGGGGTCTCCTAAAATAGACTCATCATCTATATCATCATAAGTATCCCATTTGACCTCAAGACTGTTTAAATCTACCTCCTCACTCTCCGCATCGCTAGACTCGTCAAGATGGAGATTCTCAAAGAGAGCCTCCAAATCATCCTCACTATCTGTGTAAGAATCATAAAGGGGTTGTTGACTATCCTCATAAAAAGGATTGTCAACCACGCTAGTGGTCTCCTCTATGTCTCCGTCAGCATTTCCTAGATTGGTTTCTAAGGTCTTACCCACCCCCTCATTCAAGTTAACATGAAGAGAAAAGTCAGGTTTACGAGTTTCAGCAACAAACCAATCAAAAAATTCTAATACCTCATTCACGGGGACTCCTTCGAAATCCAACTTACCAATAGATTCAAGGTATGCTCGCGTAGGGTCATTCACTCCATGGATGATAGTCCAGCATAGTTGGAGTCCAGTATGAATTCCCCGTCTGGGTTCGAGCCACTCCAAAAACATGGCTAAATAAGCACCAAAAATTTCGACTTCTCCCTGCGGAAATCTCAGAAGGAACGACATGAAAACGGTCTCAAGGAACCGAAGCTCCTTGAGACAAGAAATAAACTAAATAAAAATAGATAAAACTACGCTGCCTCTGTTGGAATATGTGTCCTCCGACAATAATGCGATCACAACTGTTGATCATGATGATCACATGTTTAAGTCTCATTATAAAGAATACAATTGGGAAGTAATCTTTTACTGTCAACTGGTCCACACATATCGGTAATGATTGGCCGACTTGAGTTTGACATTCGTCGTGAGACGGTGGTGACAGATTGATCCCCTTAGGTCATACCTAAAGGATAACACACTTAATTGATCATTTAATTGATCGTATGACGATACGGGTCAATTAAATTACTTAAAATTGACGGACGATTTTGGAAGTTAGATTTACGTGTCTTATTGAAATTGATTAAATAAGATACGGTCTAAGTAATTGAATTGTTTCATTACTTAGATGAAATTATTGTTTAAGGAAACAATTGCTTTTGAATGAATTAATTATTATAAATACAAGATGTTGTGATTTATAAATTGGTAAAATATTTTGGTACAAGTAATTATGAATTACAAAGTCGATTTTGTATATGACGTATTTTTGTTAATACGTTGATTTTTAATATGTTAAAAATACATAACAATTTTATGTGACATGTGACATATGACATATTGACAATTTGACAAAGATAAAATGGAGTTCATTTTATCCATGTTAGCCGAAAATAATGGGAGGATTAAGGAAATATTATGTTTATTGTGTGAGTGGTAAGCATAATGATTTCCCTAATTTTCTAGCCATGCAAACCTAGTGATTATTGTGAAGAACAACTAGTGCATGCATTGGTCCCTTCTCTTCCCCCCTTTACCCGGTTTTTGATGGAGCAAAGCCAAGAGTTTTGCTCTATTATTTACCTAATATTCACTATAATGTTAACTAGTGAAAAATCATTCAATCATCCATCTAAAAATAAGAACTTTTAGAAAGATAAAAACCTTCCTCTTCCTTCTCTCTTAACCGGTTTTAAGAGACCAAAAATCAAATATTTTTGGGTCAATTTTATACAAAATTAATATTGTTCTAGTAATAATAGTATTTATTTTATTAAGTTTTTGTTTTGAGTATAATACTTTTGGGAGGGATTCTCTTCTTGAATCCTTGTTCATCCATCAAGGAGAGTTCAAGAACAAGAGAGTAGGAGAACTCTCTTGTGCCCATATAAACCGAAATTCTCAATGTAAGAATAAAGATTTCTTCCTTATTATTTTTTATTGTTTGCATGCATAAGATCACCATTTAATTTTATGACTAAATTAACAAAAACATATATGAATATGTTGAGTATAGAGTTATAGATTTCTAACAACTGGTATCAAGGGCCTTGGTTGTTTGCATGCAAATCGGTTATAGTTTTTCCGAGTTATACGATTAACATATAAAACTTGTAAATTTGTGTTATTATGAAATATCACGAAATAAATTTATGCATGTTACGTTTCTGGTCCTAAAATGTTTTTAGGATATTTTGGTTATTTTATGGGTTTTTATTGTTCATCTTATAATATAATGGCATTAAAAATGTGATTTTATGATTAAAATATCATTTTCAGACTAAAATTAGCTAAACTTCGAATTTTCCGGTGATTTTTGGATATGTTATCACATGTATTATTTTTAGATGAGCTGTAAATTTTCATAATTTTTGGAGTTCTTATGCTCGAAAAATGGATTTTTCATGTTTAAAATCGGATTTAGATGAAAAATAGGTTAATATAAGATAAATTTCGAATCTGGTCATAGAAATTTAGTATGTTGTCACATGCAATTTTACAAGATGTGTGTAAAATAATGGGCTATATTGAAGTCTTTATGCATGATTTATGGATTTTTGATGAAAAATAGCATAAATAGTGACTTAATTAGTAAATAATTGCTAAAACATACTCCATGACTAAGGAAAAACGTCACATGTTGCATTTTATTATCTTTTTCAGATATAAAATTGAAAAGTTGATGAATATAATTTTTCTCATGTTTTTATGATTTTTATTGATAAATCCGGTAAACCGCAACATAGTTTTTCCGATAATTTTACGAAATTTTAACCTAAGTTTTTGAACATTATGAGTGTCATGGTATTTTTCCAGAATGTTCATAAGTTTAAATTTCAAATTTCAAATTTATTTGGAATTTTTGTGATTTATTTGAAGTTTATAGCATTTTATTATAATTTTAGATCCATTAATGAACAATTTTAGAAATATGAGTTAATTATGGTCAAGTAATTAGTGAAAACTAATTTTGAGTCCTAAGAGGTTAGGGTAATTAACTTGTGCATAAATATGAATTTATGTAATTTTTGTGATTATAAAAACGTTGAATCATAAACGTAAAAACCGTATAATATACGATATTGGCTCCTTAAAGGCGATTTAGCATAAAATTGGGCATGTTCATACATATTATAATGCTGCATTTTATTTATGATTGTCATAATTTTATTTTATGTAATTTTTGAATTATGTAATTTTACTTAGTATGGCCTTAGTTTTTAATTGGTATTACCCGAAATGTATGGGAATATCGATTCGGTTGTAATTTATTGTGATCTCGTATCACCGTTTTGTAATTTAATAGATTTATTTTATTTTAATTACAAATGTATAATAGGAAATTATGTAATTTGTTATGTAATTTATTTATTCCGGAGTTCCTTGAAGACGGTGTCACAAAAGATAGCGATACATAAAGACAGTGTTACCTCGAGATGCGTGCCACAACCGAAGTTCAAGGGACCAATGGAGTTGGTTTCCGAATATGTAATAGTTAATTAGATTTTCTATTTTAGGAAGGCCATACTAGGATTTTTTTTATGCTTTGCATTTTATTTATATGTTGCATGCATCGCTAAATCGCCATAACTAAAACATGCATTATCAATTAATCGAGTTTATCGACCGTGTCAATTAAAATTATCGTAATTCACCGCTTTAGTTCACTTAAAACGTGATAGATAATAAATTGACATGACCTCTCGCTAAAAACAATAAATTGAGACATAGCCTTACCAAGTAGTAGAAACCATGAAAACCTATTTCGCGAGGGAGTGCACTCGGCCCTACCGGGGTACAAACCTTGTTACGTAGGGGAAGTGGGTGATAAATTTCTATCCACCGAGTTCATATTAATGAGGGTTTCATCGGCCATACCGTGCCCAAGTTGATGTAGATTTGGATCATGGACACATTTATTCGAAATTTGGATTGAGCTCAACGGAAGTATTCGTGACCGTAGTCGCATGTGTTCCGGGCTAAAGATAAATGTTAATGTAATTTATCGACCAAGAGTTCTAGAAGTAGAATCGATTAAAACGTTAATCCACCGAGTAATATTGATAAGGGTTTAATCGGCCCTACCGTGCATAAATCGATATGAATTTGGGTCTTGGAATCATTTATCTAAGTTGGGTAGAGGTCACTAGATAAATGCAATAAAACTTGTTTAAATTAATTTTTACGAGTATTATTATTATTATTATTAAAACGACATTTGTTTTACTCCTTCTATTTTGTTTTGTAGACCACTTCTTTTTCTCATAACAAATGGCTACACCAAACCCAAACGCCACGCCTCTCGCTAATTCGTCATGGCTCCGATCCTTTATGGATCGATGTAAACTTGAAAAGAATGGGTCAAATTTCTCCGATTGGGGTGCCCAACTCAAATTAGCCGCCCAAGGTGACGACAAGCTTCGTTACCTTACCGAGGCCTCTCCACCCGAACCTAATACTAGGTCGACCGCCGCCACTAGGGAAGCATATGAGGCTTACCATAAGGAGTCCGCCGCAATGAAAAACGTGTTGATCTTTGCGATGGAGGCGGATCTCCAAAGGAGAGCCTTTAAGATGGGCACCGCTAATGAGATTTACTCCAAGCTTGTGACAATGTTTTCACAAACTCCGCGGATCGTCCAATATGAGGCGGCCGCGGCATTCTTTGATCTCGACTTCAAAGAGGGCCAAAAGGTTAGCCCTCATGTGCTCAAATTAATGGAGCTAGTCGAGACCTTGAAAATTCAAAAGGTTGAAATCCCCAAAGAACTCATTGTAGATAGGATTCTACACTCCTTATCCAAAGTCAAGGCATATGTTTAATTCCGGGTGAATTTTAACATGCAAGACAAGGATGTGTCTCTTGAAGAATTGCACAAGTTACTTGTGCAAGTCAAAAGGGACATGGGGTTAAATGTGAACCCACCCAAGGATGTGCTTAACATTAGCACCAAAAGCAAGGGGAAGTTCAAGAAGAATGGGAGGAAGGGTAAGAAACAAGCTCCCACTTTCACCAAAGCTAAGACTTACGAAGCTAGCACTTCAAAAATCAAGAAGGGTCCTCTTGATAAATGCCATTATTGTAATGGTGTTGGACATTGGAAAAGAAATTGTTCCAAATACCTTGGTGATATTAAGGCTGGAAAGATTACTCCAGTAGGTAAATAATGACTATCCTTTCTTTTATGTTTCTATTTCAACTATGGTATTGTGATACAAAGTTGTGATAATGTATCTCCCTTTTTATTGTAAATAGGGCCTCCACCAAGCAAAGACAAGGGAAAAGAAAAGCAAGCTTGAGAAACCATCAAGAAGCTAGGGATAGCTTTCATGGAGCTTTGCTTTTTATTGTCTTATTTTAATTATGTTTCGGATTTTAGAACCTTTTAATTTCCGTGTTCGACATGGAAATGTATTTTTGATAATTGGTTGTATTTTGGATAATGGTGGCTTGGTTTGCAACCCAAGTCACCCGTTTTATCGTTTTTATCCTTGTTCTAAAATTCGTCTTTACATGCTTGCTCAAAGAAACATATGATTATTCATTTAAAGTGATCTAATAGACAACTATAATGATGGGATTCATTATATGACCACAAGCAAAAGACTTGTGTATGATCATGTACAAAGTGTTATTGAGTTTATGAACTCTCTTAAAGGAATGTCAATCACCAAGAACACTTACAATATCAAAAACAATTAGTCTACCTATGAGATAGTCCTCCTTATACTTCAAAAATCATTATTTGTGTCTCATATGCTATCTTTGAATCTCTAGTGTATTTATTCTAAAGATAGAGTGGGAGAAAAATGAGGACACAACATCAAAAGAAATTTGTGTACTTGTGTAAATGAGATCTATGCAAGGGAGAATGATTTGAATTAAGGTATATCTATTTATATAATATTCCCAATAGATGAGATCTATGGTCTCGAATACTTCTACGTGACAAAAGAGACCAAGTGAAGTAATGAAAAGAATATTTTCTTAAGATAACTACATGCGGACACCAAAAGAAAGTTTTGGTTGAAGAATGACTAATGTCAAGTTTTTATTGACTAGTTTATGTTTTTGACCAATGGTTTCAATATTGATATTTACTTAAGAGCCTAAATGAATCGAAGTAACATCCTAGGAAATAAACGAGATTTATGACTAGAAATTGCAAGGATTGATATACCGATATCCTCAATAGCTAAGTTAAGAATTAACCATGCAAATGTCATTACTTAACCTCATTATGAAAATGAAATGGTTAAACCTCCTTCCGAAATGGGTATTTTGAGAAGGACGTGTGTTAGATATTATTCATATCTAAATAATGACATTGCTACTCATCATTATGATATGAATGAGTTAGAGATTAAAATCTCTTTCCATAAGGATAAGATGAGACCTCTTCAAAATAGGTATTTTGAAAGGATATGATGAGAACATATATGGTTTTATCTTAATAACTTGGCAATGCAATTTATGTTTCAAGAACTTGAAATGTTTCGATTGAGTAGTAAATTTCGAAACATATGGAATTGAGTGGGAGTTGGAAATTATCATGTGAAGACATGGGATTTAGTGGGAGCAATCATCTTGTAAAAGTTTATAACTCATCACTCATTGAAGAATGACGAGCTAATACCTTCCTTTACAAAGGAGTATTTGAGTTTTCAATTCTGGATGAAAATGGACTATGATGAATCCAATCACATCATGAGATGTTGGATTAGTATTGAGACATACACATCAAATCAACGAGAAACGTAGGTTATTCATGTAAATGAAAACGGAATTGCCATTAGCAGTCATGGTCGTTCCTTGAACCTAAGAATGGTTGATCTCATGATTATTAGTTACTAATGTTTCCGCCATTAGATTAATCATGCCCATGTCCAATCATGATTCATATGCATAAATTAAAAGCATGATGAATCGTTGGCGAGCCATACAAGAAACGTCATGAATTCTCGAGGAGAATTTGATAAGCGATTTAAGTGTTTGACAAGAAGACTCTGTTGTGTGTCAAGAGGTTGCACATATTGTAGTTCGAACACATGTAAGGATTTATGAAAATCCTGAGCTTTTCAAGCTAAAAGGAGAAATAGGAAGTTTGGAAAGATACTCAGTTGAATAAGAAGTTACTCAAAACTATTTTTCCTAATATGTTAGGACTTGTGAGAAGTGCTAGGCTAATCATCTTGACAATTGTTGCAAGATTCTACAAAACATATACCGAGTGCATTGTGTGTGGGTAGAGTACTTGATCAGTACAAGTTATATCATTCACCACAAATTCGTTTGTTATGGGATTATCGACAAAGAAGTTCTTTCAAGAAAAGAGCCGAAACCGAGGTTGTGAACCTAGATTTGTACTTGGTAAGGTTCATGCTATGATAGATAACATGGACGTAAAGGAAAATGCGATAAAAAGAAGTTTTGAACACATGGACACTTGATATGTTAAACTTCTATTGCAATTAACAAGTGTTTACGCACTTACGATATGCATCACAAGGTTGTAATATAGTATTGACCACCCGAGTGTGATGTCGACATTTGTCGTTTGAGTTATTATTAACTCACTTTATACTTTGTTACGTCCAAACGGGTTGTAGTGACAATTGAACCCCGTTTAAGTGAACACGGATTAGCATTGTATTCGCCCATAGTTACTTACATGAGGTGACGTCTCGAAGTGACTGGAATGTGATGCGATTGATGGCAAGTTCAAATGTCATAGAGTCATAAGAGAATGACTAGTCGATCACATATGCAGACTGTTAGGAACACTTTGTCGGGCCTTATGACCGCTTATAGAGTTCTGGCAAATTTATATAGCCTGGTCGTGGCGAGAGCTACTATAGTATTCAAATGAGTCGATTCTTTTGACTAAAGACTATTCGCCTAAGATGGCACAGTTTCAGATTAACTTTGATTTGTGTTACTACGACCTTCGTAAATGGGGTCAAATGGGCATATTTTGGGTTATGATGGCTGTGGCTAGTCGAAGGGAATGAGTGCGATAGGAATTGTCCACCCCTAGTCAGGGTTATAACAATATCTCAGGGCCACTCGAGGAGTAATGAAGCGGAAATGCGTGGCCACGCTCGGAATGAATCCATGGTGGATAAATCCGGTCAATCAGTTATTCTCCAGATCGAGGAAACCACTCTCGATATGATCACTTGCAAGTACGACCTGAAAGACACCTTGCATTGAGTGGGAGATAGTAATAGGACAAGAGAATTGGTGACGCACCCTTGGCGAGGACAAGTGGGAGATTGTTGGAATATGTGTCCTCCGACAATAATGCGATCACAACTGTCGATCATGATGATCACATGTTTAAGTCTCATTATAAAGAATGCAATTGGGAAGTAATGTTTTACTGTCAACTGGTCCACACATATCGGTAATGATTGGCTGACTAGAGTTTGACATTCTTTGTCGTGAGACGGTGGTGACCAGTTGATCCCCTTAGGTCATACCTAAAGGATAACACACTTAATTGATCATTTAATTGATCGTATGACGATACGGGTCAATTAAATTACTTAAAATTGACGGACGATTTTGGAAGTTAGATTTACGTGTCTTATTGAAATTGATTAAATAAGATACGGTCTAAGTAATTGAATTGTTTCATTACTTAGATGAAATTATTGTTTAAGGAAACAATTGCTTTTGAATGAATTAATTATTATAAATACAAGATGTTGTGATTTATAAATTGGTAAAATATTTTGGTACAAGTAATTATGAATTACTAAGTCGATTTTGTATATGACGTATTTTTGTTAATACGTTGATTTTTAATATGTTAAAAATACATAACAATTTTATGTGACATGTGACATATGACAAATTGACAATTTGACAAAGATAAAATGGAGTCCATTTTATCCATGTTAGCCGAAAATAATGGCAGGATTAAGGAAATATTATGTTTATTGTGTGAGTGGTAAGCATAATGATTTCCCTAATTTTCTAGCCATGCAAACCTAGTGATTATTGTGAAGAACAACTAGTGCATGCATTGGTCCCTTCTTTTCCCCCCTTTACCCGGTTTTTGATGGAGCAAAGCCAAGAGTTTTGCTCTATTATTTACCTAATATTCACTATAATGTTAACTAGTGAAAAATCATTCAATCATCCATCTAAAAATAAGAACTTTTAGAAAGATAAACTCCATGTAACCTCACCACATGTTTTATGTACCCATTAGCCAACTGAACCTTATTCCATGTATCTTTCATTGGGATAAAGTGGGCTGACTTAGTCAAACGATCCACTATCACACATATCATGTTATTACCCTGCTGACTCCTCGGTAAACCCACTATAAAGTCCATAGAGATAGATTCCCATTTCCACTCAGGTACCTCAAGAGACTGAATCTTACCTTGTGGTCGCCGCTGCTCTCCCTTAACTCGTTGACATGTCAAACATCAAGCCACGAACTCAACTGTTTCCCTTTTCATCCCACGCAACCAGAAAGTCTTCTTCAAATCTCTATACAGCTTGTCACCACCCGGATATACTGAATACGGTGTGTAATGAGCCTCTCTCATGATTACCTTTTTTAACTCCTCATCTCTAGGCACACAACATCTCCCATCAAACCGCACACTCCCATCTGTATGAATAGAGAATCGAAACACCGTCCCCTTCTCTACCCCAGCTCTCCACTCCTGAATCTTAGAATCAAGATCCTGCTTCTTGCGAATATCATCATAAAGATCTGGCTCCACTGTCAAGTCTCCTCTAGCATCCCCTTTTTGTATTACATGTATCCCCATCTTCCCCACCTCATCTCTCCACCTCATCAAGGACATAGTTGTGCATAGAGAATGCACACTCTACCTGTTCAACGCATCAGCCACAACGTTTGCTTTCCCTTCATGATATATGATATCCATATCGTAGTCCCCTATCAGCTCCATCCACCTCCTCTGTCTCATGTTCAGCTCCTTCTGAGTGAAGATATACTTGAGACTCTTGTGATTTGAAAACACCTTAAAGGTCGCCCCATAAAGATAGTGTCTCCAAATCTTGAGAGCAAACACAACTGCACCAACTCTAGATCATGTGTCGGATAGTTCTCCTCATAAGGCTTCAATTGCCTAGAAGCATAGGCAATTACTTTGCCCATCTACATCAACTCACATCCCAACCCATTCTTTGAAGCATCTGTATACACCTCAAAGTTCTTAGACCCTTCAGGTAAGGCTAAGACTGGAGCTATGGTCAAACGCTCCTTTAATGTTTGGAATGCCGTCTCACAACTTTCATCCCAACGAAACCTGTTCTATTTCCTCATCAATGATGTCATAGGTCTAGCGATCTTTGAAAAGTCTTTCACGAACCGACGATAGTACCCTGTCAATCCCAAGAAATTCCTGATCTCTGCCACATTCTTCGGTATTTCCCACTTAGACATTGCCTCTATCTTTGTTGGATCCACAGACACACCATCCATGGAAATCACATGCCCCAGAAAGGCAACTTCCTCGAGCCAGAACTCACACTTACACAACTTTGCATACAGCTGATTGTCACGCAAAGTCTGCAACACCAACCTCAAGTGCTCCTCATGCTCCTCCTTAGTCTTGGAATAGACTAAGATATCATCTATGAACACCACCACAAACCGATCCAAAAACTGACTGAAGACCTGGTTCATCAAATCCATAAACACTGCTGGTACATTAGACAACCCAAACGGCATCACCACATACTCATAGTGACCATACCTCGATCGAAAAGCTGTCTTTGGTATGTCCTCATCCCGAATCCTCACCTGATGGTAACCTGATCTCAAATCAATCTTTGAATAGACTCCTGCCCCACTCAACTGGTTAAACAGATCATCTATCCTTGGCAAGGGATACTTGTTCTTCACTGTAACCCTGTTCAGCTCCTTGTAGTCGATGCACAACATCAAGCTCCCATCTTTTTTCTTCACAAACATAACAGGTGCCCCCACAGTGATACACTAGGTCTAATGTCTTATATATCAAATCATCCAACTGCTTCTTCAGTTCTTCTAACTCTTTAGGACCCATGCGGTACGGGGCCTTAGAGATTGGTCCCGTCCCTGGTTTCAGCTCCACACTGAAATCTATATCTCTCTTTGGTGGCAACCCTGGTATCTCCTCCGAAAAAACATCTAGGAACTCTCCCACCTCTGGTATCTCATCAGCTGTCGAACTCACCTTACTATGGTCTTTCACATGGCATAGAATCAAAGAACACCCCTTCCTCAGATAAGACCTCAATGTCACCGCTGCAATCACTTTGACTTTGGGTTTGACAACAAACCCACGATAAGACACGCTAACACCCTTAGCCCTTCTCACAGAGACTCTCTTATGGTAACAAACTATTCTAGCATTGTACTTACCCAGTCAATCCATACCAACTATCATCTCAAAACCATCCATAGATAATTCTAACAAATCCACTGGAAGGTCAACCTGCCCAACTATCATAGATACACCTTTATACAACCTCCCACAAGATACTGACTCTCCCGAAGGTATAAAAACCTCATCTTTTATAGACTCATACTCTCTCAAACCCAAAAGCTTAGCATGACTGGACGATATAAAAGAGTGTGACGCCCCCGAATCAAATAAAACAAAGGTAGAAACATCATTAACAAGAAAGGTACCCGTGATCACGTGAGCATCATCGATCCTTAATAGCTTTCTTGTCCATCATGAATAACTTGCCAGTGGTCTTTTGTCCACCTCCCCGGCCTGGTTGTTGTTAGCTGCCGGTTTCTGATAAGAGTTACCGCCATTGCAGTTAGATCCACCGTTGTTGTTACTCTAACCTCCCTGGTTATTCCATGACCCAGCCGGCCTATTGTAAGCATAACTCTGAGACAGACCCTGCGAAAAGCTCCTCTGCGATGGCCTCTGAAAACCCCTTCCCACGACACTATTACATTCATGTGTCTTGTGGCCCATACCGCCACAGTTGTAGCATGATATACCCCAGCTGCTACTACCACCATCACGACCACGCCCATAGAAAGCTCCACTACTAATACCCGATCCCGAAGAGTAAGCCCTCATCTGGTTATGGTTACCCCTCTTGTAACTGGACTGACCACCACCCTCACTCTCAGCCTTTCACTTCTCAGGACCCCTCTCCTTATTCTCTTTGGCCATTTTGACCAATCTCTCAACTCTCCCTGCTCGCTCAAAAACCTCCTTAACATTTGTAAGTACCCCAACTGGTAGCTTATCCATTATCTGATAAGTTAAGCCCTTCTCAAACCTCAGTGCCAAATTCTCCTGATTCAGCTCATATCCTCTGCATATCTTGACTTCTCATTAAACTTATGATAGTAATCAGCCACGGTCATATCCGGAGTCATCTTGAAAGCATCAAACTCCTCCCTCAGCTTACTACGAACATATTCAGGTACAAACTCCCGGCGTATAGCTCTCTTAAACTTACTTTATGGTATAACTGACTTTCCCTGCTTCAGATATAGATCTAAGGCACTCTCCCTTACCTTATCCCACTACTCTCCCGCAGCATCTCTCAAGTAGAACTCAGCTTGTTCCACTTTGAAGTCTTCGGGACAATGAACTACATTCAAGATGTTCTCCATCTCCCTGTGCCAATTGTCGAGCAAAATTAGCGCACCGGTATCCATATACTCGTTTGGGTTGAAGCGGGCTATCGTAGTGCTCATCTTGGCAAAGTCCACCCCGGCTTCTTTGTCTTTCCCAAAATTCTTTAAGGCCTCGGTAAGCGCATCTTGTGTTGGAAATCATATTTTACATATCACATATTTTAGTTTAAAGTTTTAGTCATAAAAACTTAAGGAACTTATGCATGCAAAACATATAAATAAGTGTAAAGGAAAACCGGTTCCTTACATTGGATATTTCGGTTTATGGGCACAAGTAAGGTCTCCTACCATCACTTATTCTTGAGCTATGATGAGTAATAGGATGATCCTCAAAAGACTTCAAGTGTAGAAGCCACTCCTCTTGATTGCACCCAAGATTATCCCTCATCTCTACTAAATAATATGTGCTAGATATTTGTTTAGTAGTTTACCTTAAAATTGATTACTAATACTCATATATTACACTAATAATATTAGTAATGTGATTGAACAATTTGAATCAAGATTTCTCAAGTTTTTAGAGAAAAAGAAGGAGTAGAGAGAAAAATGCATGTGAATATCTTTAACATGCATAAAGAGAATGAATTAGAAAACAAAAACAAAAGTCCCCCTTAGGAGTCATGAGGGTGCACCGGTTTTGGGGAGTATATGGACCAATATATGGTCCTTCCCTTTTTCCTTTTGTTCTTATCTAAATGTATAGGTATGCTAGCTAGTTAGACTAGGTATGATTACAAGTATTTTATCTCATAAAATAAATCAACCACAATCCACTACCACTACCTTCATTTGGGTCCATATGTATAAAATGGACTACCATTTTATTTTGTCAATTTGTCATTTGTCACACAATATGTCACATGTAGTATGATACATGTTATTAATTAATTTAATGCATATTTATCACATAAATATCATTTTATAAATTAATTAAATTACATACAACAAATTGACTAGTGATACTTGATCACATAAATAAAATGGGTCATATAATTATAATTCACAACATCTTGTAATTATAATTAACCATTCATTCTCATCTTTATTGTTTCACAAACAATAAACAATTTTAGTAATAAAGTATTTCAATTACTAAAATAAATCTTATTTAATCCCATTACAATAAGATATCAATATTCTCTCTCATAAATTGAATTGTTCAATTTTAAGGAATTGATTAACTTGTATCGTCATACAATTAATCAACTTTACAGATTAGGGCATCATCCTTTAGGTGTGACCTTAAGGGATCAACTGACCACCACTGTCCCACGATAGTAACGTCAAACTCTAGCAAGCCAATCGTTACCGATTAATGTTGATCAGTTGACTATAAAATGAATCATCCCTTACGTATTCTTAAAAATGAGATTTAAACATGTGATCATCATGATCGACAATTGTGATCGCATTATTGTCGGGGACACTCCAACAATCTCCCACTTGTCCTCGACAAGTGTGCGTCACCAATTCTCTTGTCCTATTACTATCTCCCACTAAATGCAAGGTGTCTTTCGGGTCGTACTTGCAAGTGATCATATCGAGAGTGGTTTCCTCGATCTGGAGAATAACTGATTTGACCGGAATTATCTACCATAGATACCTTCCGAGCGTGGCCACGCATTTCCAGTTCATTACTCCTCGAGTGGCCCTGAGATATTGTTTTAACCCGACAAAGGGGTGGACAATTCCTATCGCACTATTCCTTCGACTAGCCACAACCATCATAACCCAAAATATGCCCATTTGACCCCATTTACGAAGGTCGTAGTAACATAAATCAAAGTTAATCTGAAACCGTGCCACCTTAGGCGAACAGTCTTTAGTCAAAAGAATCGACTCATTAGAATACTATAGTAGCTCTCGCCACGACCAGGCTTTATAAATTTGCCAGAACTCTATAAGCGGTCCTTTGCCCGAAACGAGTGTTCTAACGATCTGCCTATGTGATGGACTAGTCATCTCACATGACTCTATGGCACTTGAACTTGCCATCAATCGCATCACACTCTAGTCACTTCGAGACGTCACCTCATACAAGTGATTATGGGTGAATACTATGTTAATCCGGGTTCACTTTAACGGGGTTCAACATTGTCTTCACAACCCGTTTGGATGTAACAAAGTATAAAAGGAGTTTTTTTAGATAAAAACTCGAACAACAAATGTGATTATCACATATGAATAGTCAATACCTGATTACTACTTCATATTCTTATAATCAAATTTGATCATGTATGTAGTTGTTCATCTCAATCCAATTGAAATGACATGACTCATCATGTTAAGCCTATGAGAAGGCTTTAGTTAGTAGGTTTTATCAACTTCTTGTACCTTACTTAGCCTTACTACATACTCGTTTTCCTTTGTAATGTATACATTTCTATTACAAAATTTTCTGAGTACGTGTCTAGATCCAATCTAGACAAAAGCTCTCTAGTCATAGAATAGCTCCCACTGTTTTTCACAGTGTGCGGGACCCATCCCTCTCGCACATCTCATGACTGCAAGTGTACTCAATTTCCGTTGTGAACATCTCTCATTGTTCTTTATTGCCTAGAACGATTCTAACAAATTCATTTCTTAAATAACATAGCCACAATGGTTCCTTAACCATCTTTAGGTGTTTTGAATACGGTTTTTATCTGAAACCTTATACAATCTCAACAGTCATTAGTACAAGCCCTTACACCAATTTGTGAATTGCATCAAAAACACTTAACTTTACATCCTTAATGCTTCCTCAAGCACATAAGGATAATCTATATGGCTACTAGGCAACTATTACTTAAATTCGATTTGAAATAATTCCAATTCATCATACTCAAAGTATATGAAGTGTTATACATCATTACTTATTTAATGATCCGGCAGCGGAAGCAAATGGAATCAATCAAATATGTTCAACTTGATTGAACTAGTCATGAATCTTATCAACATAAGACTTCTTATTTGACGCTAATATCATGTGGATTTGTCTCCATAAATCTGGATATTAAAGATGTATTATATTTTTCCAAGTCTTAAATCATTCCCAATGATCAATATGTCATTCACATATTAGACTAATTAAAATTACCGTAACTCCCACTAAACTCCATGTATAAACACAACTTCTCGACTTATCGAGAAAAGTTTTATAACATGATCAAAACATTGATTCCAACTCATTGATGTCCTACTTAAGACCCTCTCTTAAGTTTCACATTATCTTAGGATTGCAAGAATCTACAAAACTCAAGACATGTATTGAATACATTCCTTCTAATTGAAGAAGTGGGTTTTAGATTCACTCGCTATATATCTCATAATGAAACACAATACCTAAGAAGATCCAAATAGACTTAAGCATTTCAACTAGTGCAAAACTCGTTGCCACCAATCAAGCTTTGATATCTAACAATTCACTTGGAATTTATTTTGGATTTTCATGGCTCTAAGCCTTGTATTGAGTTGTGACTTAACCACTCTCATGTCAGTCATATATTCATTACTTTCCAGAAGTAACTTGAATCAAACAATTTCTTTTTAAGTTGTAAGCTCTTTACTTTCTTAAAAGTAACATGAATTCGTCATCTTCAACAAGTGATGAATTTTAACCTCCTTGGTTTCGAAGAAACAACGTCATATAGCCAAGAAAATACAGTTTCTTGCGACATACAATTTCCTACAATTTTTGACACAATTCTTTTGTGGCTCTTGAATATTTTCTCCCACTCTGTCTTCTAGAAATAAACTTGTATTCTAGAAAGACAGCTATACTCGTGATAATTGTAAGAAAAATGAGCATTTGTTTCTTGTGAAAAACTTACAAGCATGGTACCCTACCATTACATATCTCATATTAATCGTTTAAATTTAGTGGAAAAATAACTGACAAAATGATAAAATCCCCAGAATAAGATCAAGTAACTCAAAGTAACTTGATTAAAGTTCAAACCATATATAATAGGGTTTGATTTCTTTATCCAACCACACATTATCCCATAATGCGCGCTAAGAGAGATTAACTTGTGATACTATATCACATTTCCTTTGGCTTATATCAAAGTCTTCTCTTTGATAATCCCATCACGACTAAATCGTGATTTCTGGAACTCTTTGAATTTCTTCAAAGATTCCTCCTTTTACCTTATTAAGTGAGCACATTAGTGTCAACTTAAATGGTTGGTAAAATAAATTGATCAACCTATTCTGGATCAATGATTTACATCCTCGATCTCCTTTTCAACCAAAAAGCACGAGACATCTTGCTTCAAATACAAGATATGCATATACCATAAGATTAACAATCTAATGGTTCCAAGAGTACTCGATAACTCTTTGCATTCATCATTCAAGAATTTAAGGTTTAATCTTGGGTTACCAATTTGAGTCTTGCATCATTTACATGATATATCATTCTAGTTTTGTTTAGAATATAATCACCTTGATAATGGGCTAGCCATACATCAAATCATGGTGTATAGGGTCACAAAAGTGAAACCTCTTTTGTATCTTAACAAGTTTATATTCTTATTTAGAGTTTATGTACTTAATAGTCACAATTAAGTACAACTTTAAACCCAAAAGCTAGATTGAGTACACAATTACTCTATATCTCAACATCATTGTTGCTAGTATTATCCATTTAAATACGATTTTAACTTATAAAATTCATATTTCGAGCACAACAACTTATTTTAACATGAAAATTTACAGGCCATCAGTATGTATTACATGTGAAAACATATCCAAAAACCACTGGAAAATTCGAAGTTTAGCTATTTTTCGTCCAAAAATGACATTTTCCTCATAAAAAAACACATTTTAATGCCAATAATAAATAAAATGAACAATAAAATCCATAAATCATCCCATATGACCTAAAATCCATTTAGGACCAGAAACTTTTAACATGCAAAATTATTTCATGATTTATCTTCATAAATCCTAAATTACAAGTTTTATATGTTAATTAAATTAACTCGGAAAAACTAACCCGATTTTGCATACAACAACCGTGTTGCTCTGATACCACTTGTTGGAAATCATATTTTACATATCACATATTTTAGTTTAATGTTTTAGTCATAAAAACTTAAGGATCTTATGCATGCAAAATATATAAATAAGTGTAAAGGAAAACCGGTTCCTTACATTGGATATTTCGGTTTATGGGCACAAGTAAGGTCTCATACCTTTACTTATTCTTGAGCTATGATGAGTAATAGGATGATCCTCCAAAGACTTCAAGTGTAGAAGCCACTCCTCTTGATTGCACCCAAGATTGTCCCTTATCTCTACTAAATAATATGTGCTAGATATTTGTTTAGTAGTTTACCTTAAAATTGATTACTAATACTCATATATTACACTAATAATATTAGTAATGTGATTGAACAATTTGAATCAAGATTTCTCAAGTTTTTAGAGAAAAAGAAGGAGTAGAGAGAAAAATGCATGTGAATATCTTTAACATGCATAAAGAGAATGAATTAGAGAACAAAAACAAAAGTCCCCCTTAGGAGTCATGAGGGTGCACCGGTTTTGGGGAGTATATGGACCAATATATGGTCCTTCCCTTTTTCCTTTTGTTCTTATCTAAATGTATAGGTATGCTAGCTAGTTAGACTAGGTATGATTACAAGTATTTTATCTCTTAAAATAAATCAACCACAATCCACTACTACTACCTTCATTTCGGTCCATATGTATAAAATGGACTACCATTTTATTTTGTCAATTTGTCATTTGTCACACAATATGTCACATGTAGTATGATACATGTTATTAATTAATTTAATGCATATTTATCACATAAATATCATTTTATAAATTAATTAAATTACATACAACAAATTGACTAGTGATACTTGATCACATAAATAAAATGGGTCATATAATTATAATTCACAACATCTTGTAATTATAATTAACCATTCATTTTCATCTTTATTTTAGTAATAAAGTATTTCAATTACTAAAATAAATCTTATTTAATCCCATTACAATAAGATATCAATATTCTCTCTCACAAATGAATTGTTCAATTTTAAGGAATTGATTAACTTGTATCGTCATACAATTAATCAACTTTACAGATTAGGGCATCATCCTTTAGGTGTGACCTTAAGGGATCAACTGACCACCACCGTCCCACGACAGTAACGTCAAACTCTAGCAAGCCAATCGTTACCGATTAATGTTGATCAGTTGACTATAAAATGAATCATCCCTTACGTATTCTTAAAAATGAGATTTAAACATGTGATCATGATGATCGACAATTGTGATCGCATTATTGTACAACACCTACAAGTCGACTTAATCCGCACCACTCAACTATATGCATGGTCTAATGAGACTCGAGTTGGTTTATGTCTTACAAGTCTCATTGAAAAGGTAAGTGATGGGTAAAAAATGCAAGGATTCATAGGCTCGCATTTCATCAAACATTACATGTGCATAAGTTGAGATCACAACAAGCAAGCAAATAAATTATGAAAACATATTAAATTAAGCATGAATCATCCCCCATGTTGGTTTCCCCTAATTACCCATTAACCATAGTTAAGGAAACTACTCACTCATTATCAAGTTTAACATGTTAACAAGGTTGTCAATCATATTAACAAAGCAAAACATGATGAATAAATGAAGATTATTAACAATAATTAAAAAGGGATTAATAGAATTATACCAAATAATGATTCCAAAATAAAGCAAAGAATAATAGAAGTACTTGATGAATGATTGGAAGGTTGTCAATCTCCCAATAATGACCCAAATAATCTTCAATTACCCAAAATAAAAGATGAACAAAAGAGAAATTAAGGAAATGAGATTTGTATTAAGACTTGATTAGAAGTTGATTACAAGATTAAAGAGAGATTAGAATGGTATAAACTACACTAAATATTGATAAGATGAACATGCTTATCTAATTAGACTAATGGGGTATTTATAGTGGGGATTAGGTGCACAAATTAGGGTTTACTAAGGGCTTAAATGACGATTAAGTCCTTGAGGAATCGCTCCTCTCTGAAGAGATGCGAATCTCCTTTTTGCTAGTCTTCCGAAAATATGTGCATCTTCAATGGAGGGAAGAAGAGGACGTGTGGGCCTGTAACACAATCTGGGCGTCCAAGGGTCGGGACGAGCGGATTGTCAGGTGACTGGACGGGCGGACTGCTGGCTTGGACGAGCGTCCTGGGAGGCTTTTGGACGGGCGTCCCTATGGCATAGACGCTCGAATTCTTGCAGTCTTGGACGGGCGTCCTGGCTGGTTGGGCGAGCAGATCTCGTTCCAGCCTTCCGTTTCTTCTTTTCTTCCTCTCTTCTTCCAATAATCCTTCGGGATTTTGTCGGGGATGCAAGGATTTCTTCATCATTGCCCATCTACTATAATATGTACAAAGGCCTTCTAGTCTTGTCTTCTCTTTGATGCTTGGTCATTAGATTCGATCACTTTAGCTCTATTTTGCCATGAAAGTGCAAGGTTTGCACTCCTCTCCTACCAAGGAAACAAAACCTCAAAGAATATGCAAAACAAAGGACTAAAGATAGTAAATGACCCAAATATGCACTAAAAAGCATAGGAACGAGGCTAATTCGGGGACTAAATATGCTCAAATAATGGTCACATCAAATATCCCCAAACCGAACCTTTGCTCGTCCCGAGTAAAGAGGTGTCAAAACTAGGACCCTTATTTAAACTATCCTACTAATATAGCCGATATGAGACAATTAGCGGGTCTCACTCCGCCCCTTCAACTCACAACAAGACAACCATGAGGTAGGATGCCTTCTTGCAAGGCAAGGTGGGTCTTGCCAAAATGGCGACACATCCAAGCATTAAAGCACACAAAATCAAGTAATGGATGCATCTACAAAAGAATGGCCACTTTCCTCATCTAAGTGGCGGAAATTATCCAAATGGGAAGCAATTCAAGGGTACACACTCCTTCATAGATATGATTTCTTCAAACTACTAATCCTAGAACGATAACAATAAATCACCTCCAAGTTGTGTCAAGCTAGGGTACCTTTGTCCTCAATCGTTAAATGCTTTCGTCAAGAATAGACTCCTTATGGTGTTAGAAACACTGGAGGATCGCGGAATTCCCCTTCTTGCCTAGACAAGAAGAAGGGTCGTCCCCTCTCTACCATGCACAAAAGTGGATACGATGGATAAAGGGATCAATAGATATTGAGTTTCATGTGGGAGTTTACTTTTTGTTGTTGTTTTTCCCCCCAATTTCTTGTGGCATATAACATTTGAGAACACTTTCTTTTTGCCATTTCTTTTTGATTTTTGGCATTTCAATACTTGACAATTTTTCAACTTTTCTTTGCATTTTTTGAACATTTTCAAAGTCACCCCATATGTAGGAGGGTGCTTATATTTGAAGCTTTAGGAATCTATTTTTGCTCCTCTTTTCTTTTCTTTTGATGCATTTTGCAAACTTTTTCACTTTTCTTTTCTTTTCTTGAACTTAAATTTGAACAATTTTTGTGCCCATTCGCTTTGATGAAAAAATGTGGTAGAACATGGATGATGGATAGTTGCATGGTTTCAAGGGTCACCTTGGAATAAACGGTAGCCAAGGAGTTATCACACCATAAGGTACTCTTGACTAGGCCTTAATCCATGGGTCAAAGGATACTAGCATGACACATCCTAGGGTGTTTTACAAGTATTCTAACAAGCAAAGTCTTAAGAAGAAAAAGCATCTACTAAGGCCTATATACACTTGTCAAGCTTCCCAAATAGACGGTTTCACAAAATTTTTCGAACATGCAACTACATGCCATGATGCTACTAACATTTATACATCCTAATGCATATGCTTCTACCAACTAGTATGCCAAACAATCTAAATGCAATCCTAAATTCACATTGTTTATACCGCATCAATTAAAATAAAGCCACATAGTCATTAACATAAAGAGGAAAAAGGAGATTGGAAAGATCATACCATGCGATCTTCAATATCCTCATGCCTCGGATGTGGCGTAGTCAATCAATGTGAAAAAGGATGAACAAACACAATATATACAAAACAATATATACAAGACTACACTATAAAGGAAATAAACTTGTTTTTGATTTTTTCAATTTTTCAATGTTTTTGGATTTTTCGAAATTTTTGATTTTTTTCGGATTTTGAATAAAATTCAAGTTAGAATTTCCCATCCCCACACTAATATGGGCATTGTCCTCAATGGCCAATACGATAGGAAATTATGCAAGCATGATGCATGATTTCTAAACTAAATGCAAACTATACTAAACTACACTACATGATGCATGTGTTTTTGTTACGGCAGAGAGCGTAATTTAAATTAGCTCCCATTGCATATGCATGGACTTCCCCAAACCAAAATAGACATTATTTCTAACGTCTTGAATTTCGGGGTAGTTCATGCACATGGAATGCAATGCATGAAACTACAAATTGTCATTTTGGATTTTACAAGTGGGAACAATAAAAAGAACACCTTAATGAAGCCAAGGTGTTAGTCCCCCAATGTTGCTAGGACTCCTCAAAACAAATGACAAATATGGTACAAACTATCAAAACATCAAATTCTTTTCATGAAAATTAAAAATAAAGAGAGAGGATAAGGAAACTTCACTTAAGCTTTAATGGGTGCCTCATGCCCGCTCCATCTAGCTATGAAGAGATCTCTAGAGATCGCCATCATCCCCCTCTAGTTCACTATCCCAAACTTCTTTGGATGCATCACTCGCATTAAAGTCCATGAACTCATCTCCCTCGCTATTGAGCTCCACCGTATCTCCACCCCAAGATTTATCACTCCCTTCGCCTTCTTGCCCATTTGCTCCTTCATTTGCTTTTTCTGAGTTTGGGAAGAGAATGTCCATTTGGGCCCAAGAGGGAAACATTCCCTCCTCGCTAATCTTCCCTTGTTGAACCAAATGGTGGAATTGAGGGTATAGAGCATAGTAGCTATCCGCGGCGGCTTCATATTGACGCAAATGCATGTCTTAGAGAATCCCCGTCACAAAATCATCTCGGGGAAGAATGAAGGAGTTAGGGTGATTGTATGGTTGGTATTGAAAAGGGTAGGGAGGTATCTTGATCTTTTCACTTTGTTGTTGTGGCTCTTGTTGTTAGGGATTTGGTGGTGGTGGTGCTTGATTTGCTTGGTTCGGTTTAGCGGAGATGAGGTATGACGGGATTGGTGATAGAGGACCCCTCCTTGGTTAAATTATCGGTAAACCGGTCATTGGCAAGTAGATAGGGTTACTTCCCTTTGTTATCCATTTGATCCGCTTTTCAACACCTTTGTGGGTTATCCAATGATGTTGCACAAGAAGTAGTTCCTCATTGATCCTTGTATTCCCGGAGAGTGGAGTGTACTCATTGTTTTCATTGAACCTTGGATTGAAGTGCTTTGCGAGCCTTGTAATGAGTCCTCCATTGACGATATGCTTCATCCCATCGTCATCCCCATTTATAAACTTAGCCCACTTCTCAAGTAGTACAAGAGGTGCATTAAAATGATATCCACCTCTTCCTTGTATTTCGAGATATGACTCTATGAATACAAGATCGAGCTCGTTCACAATTGCCGGGTCTCGGCGTGCAAGAATAGTTCCGGACAAGAACCGATAAGTAAGCCTTAGAATAGGGTTTTGGATGTGAAATGCCAAACATTCCTTAATGTACATAAAGTCTCTACCGGTCATGGCTCTCCACAATGGTGCTACACTATACTTCTTTGGTTTTGATGTTCGGGTAGGCGAAACATCCAAACCGAGTACATTTGCAAACTCAACAAGAGTCATCATCCTTGTCACATTCTCCAATATAAACTCTATGCAAATTGTTTTGTTCAAAGTTGTGATCTTTAGGAAACTTAGGAACTCAAGAACAAGGGGTCGATAGGTTTTCTCATGCATGTGAAACAAAGTAGAAAGACCGAACAACTCAAAAAGGGCTTCCGTTTGATGGTATATTCCAAGCTTTCTCAATGTTTTATGGCATAAAAATTTGGTAGAAAGCATATTCTTACCAAGTAGTCGGTGAATGACAAGCCTTTGAACATCATTCACAAATTCAATGTTGGAAAAATTGTCAAGCTTGGTGATATCCACAATCTCTTCATGTTCCCTCCTTAGAGTGTTGATGTCAGAAGTAGATGAGCTTCCTCTCACTCTTGGCCTCCTTCTTTCCCTAAATGAAGATCCTCTTGGTCCCATTCTTTGATTGTGGAGTTGGAATTTTTGATTTGTTGAAGTATGGAGATGCTCTTTGTGGATTAAATCTTGCTTTTGAGTCTTTTGAAACCCTAGAAATTGGGTTTTTTTTTTTGTGGAGTGAATGAGTGCTTGGGAATGTTTTGGAGTCATAAGAGAGGGGGGTTTTATATTACAAGTGGAAGGAAGGATGATGTGTCACAAATTGTGTGGTGGGGGAGAAATAAAATCGCGAAAACCGGAAATAAAGGTCGCAGGGAGACGAGCGGATTCGATCATGGGATGCTCGGATTCCTTCGTTTTGGGACGAGCGGATTCTTGGGAAGACGCTCGGATTCCCTTACAGCGAGTTTTCCAAAATTTAAAATAGCCAGGACAAGTGGATCGAAGTCGGGACGAGCGTCTTTTCTACAGTTGGACGAGCGTATTGTCTGAGAGACGCTCGGATTTCATTACAGGGAAGAATCCCAAAATCTTGCAGCAAAAAGACGAGCAGATCGAAGTAGGAATGAGCGTCTGAAGAAAGACGAGCGGATTGGCCTGAGGGACGCTCGGATTCAGGATCATGTTGAAATATCTGCTTGTCAGCTCTTTTTGGACGAGCGGATTCTCTGTCGGCCGCTCGGATTCTTATTTAGACGGTCGTCTTTACCTCGGGACGAGCGGATTTCCCTTGCTTTTCCTTTACTTCAACAAAATGCTTCCCCACACTTGAAAACTAGTTCCTTCATCCATCAAAAAGATTAGTGACCCTCCCTCTCCTACTTCTCATGGAAAGAATCATGTTTATGATAAAAGAATGCAATAAGGTTAAAAATACAAGTTAGAAGGGTTAGTATATTTACAAGTGGTGGTTTAGGGAGGACTCCACCAAACTCTCCCTTTGATGATTTCTTCAAGGATGAGGAGGCCCGAGGTAGGTGACCTCGACCTCTCCAATAAATGCTCCCTCATAATATAGCTTCAATATTTGGCCATTGACTTTGAAATTTCTTCCATCTTCCGCTTTGATCTCAAAGTCTCCATACTTTCCTACCTCGGTGATCACATAAGGACCCATCCATCTAGAGTTCAACTTCCCGGGAAAGGGTCGATATCGGGAATTGAATAGAAGGACTTTATCTCCTTTGTGCAAGGCGTTTTGCTTGATTCTCTTGTCATGAAGCAACTTTGTCCTTTCCTTGTAGATCTTGGTGTTCTCATAAGATTGTAGTCGGAATTCTTCCAACTCTTGAATTTGTACCATCCTCCTTTGACCACTTAATTTTAGATCAAGGTTAAGAGATTTGATTGCCCAAAAAGCTTTGTACTCCAACTTAATTGGCAAGTGGCATGCCTTTCCATAGACAAGTTTGTAAGGAGAGGCTCCTATGGGAGTCTTATAGGCCGTCCTATAAGCCCAAAGAGTGTCATCAAGCTTCGTAGTCCAATCCTTACGGGTCTTGTTGACAACTTTCTCAAGAATTTGCTTGATCTCTCTATTTGAAACTTCAACTTGACCTCTTGTTTGAGGATGGTATCCCAAACTGGTTCTATGTTGAACACCATATTTGGTCAAAAGGGATGCGAGCTTCTTTTCATGAAAATGCGTTCCTCCATCACTTATGATTGCTCTAGGGACTCCGAACCTTGGGAAGATTATTTTCTTGAAGAGCTTAGTAACCGTCTTTGCATCAACGTTCGGGGTGGCAATTGCCTCCACCCATTTCGAGGCGTAGTCTACGGTTACAAGGATATATTTGTTCCCATTGGATGTCACAAACGGCCCTTGGTAGTCGATCCCCCAAACGTCGAAGATCTCCACCTCTAGTATGCCCCTTTGTGGCATTTCATTCCTCCAAGAGATAATCCCCGTCCTTTGACAAGCATCACAATGAAGGATGAAGTCCCTTGCATCTTGGAACATCGTAGGCCAATAAAAGCCCGATTGAAGAATTTTTGCAATGGTTCTCCTTGCTCCATTGTGTCCACCGTAAGGTGATGAGTGGCATCCTTCCAAAATTCCTTGAATTTCCCATTGAGGGATGCACCTTCGGTAGAGCCCATCACTACACTCCTTGTAAAGATTTGAGTCATCCCAAAAGTACCTCTTTACTTCGAATAAGAACCTCTTCCTTTGGTTGTAGTTCAAATTTGGAGGGAGTACTCTTCCAACAATATAGTTGGCATAATCGGCAAACCATGGGGTGATGTGCCTCTCAAGTTGTGTTTGAATGGCCATCAAGATATCGTCGGGAAATGAGTCATTGATCGGCGTTTCTCCTTCTTCATCGTGAAACCGGATCCTTGAAAAGTGGTCCGCCACTACGTTCTCGGCTCCTTTCTTGTCTCTTATTTCTAAGTCGAATTCTTGAAGAAGCAAAATCAATCTTAGCAACCTTGGTTTTGCCTCTTTCTTGATCAAGAGATGTCGAAGAGCACGGTGATTCGAAAAGACAATCACTTTGGATCCAAGTAAGTAGGAACGGAATTTGTCCAAAGCATAGACAATGGCAAGAAGCTCTTTCTCGGTGGTATCATAGTTCACTTGGGAAGAATCTAGAGTCTTGCTTATATAGTAAATAGCATGTAGGGCTCTCCCCACCCGTTGGACTAGAACCGCGCCAACGGCGTAGTTACTAGCGTCACACATAATCTCGAACGGTAGTTCCCAATTTGGGGGTTGAATGAACGGTGCCGAGATTAGTGCTTCCTTAATTCTATTAAAGGCTTCAACACACTCATTAGTGAAATGGAATTGGGCATCTTTAAGTAAGAGTTGAGTGAGGGGTTTCGCGATTTTTGAGAAATCTTTTATGAAACGGCGATAGAAACCCGCTGACCGAGAAAGCTTCTCACCCCTCTAACATTCACGGGAGGTGGGAGTTTCTCTATCACCTCAACCTTAGCTTTATCGACCTTGATGCCCTTTTCTGAGATTAAATGACCCAAAACAATTCCTTCATTGACCATGAAGTGACACTTTTCCCAATTCAAAACGAGACTAACATCTTCACATTTTTGCAATACAAGAGAAAGATTATGCAAGCATGAGTCAAAGTCTTTTCCATAAACACTAAAATCATCCATAAAAACTTCAATTATGTTCTCTAGGTAATCGGAGAAGACACTCATCATGCATCTTTGAAAAGAGCGGGGGCATTACATAAGCCGAAAGGCATCCTCCTATATGCAAAAGTACCATAAGGACATGTGAAGGTGGTCTTGTGTTGGTCATCAGGGTGTATAGGGATTTGAAAAAATCCCGAATACCCGTCAAGGTAGCAGAAGAACTTGTTGGAGGCTAGCCTCTCAAGCATTTGGTCAATGAATGGTAGGGGGAAATGATCCTTCCTAGTTGCGGAATTCAATTTTCGATAGTCAATACACATACACCAACCGATGATCTTCCTTGTGGGTATTAGCTCATTCTTTTCATTTGTCACTACCGTGGTACCTCCTTACTTAGGTACCACCTGAACGGGGCTAACCCACAAGGAGTCCGATATGGGATATATGATTCCCGCATCAAGTAATTTCATAACCTCTCCCTTAACAACGTCTTGCATGTGGGGGTTTAATCTCCTTTGAGATTGGATGGTAGGTCTATGGTCTTCTTCTAGATGAATTCTATGCATACAAAAGTTGGGACTTATCCCTTTAAGGTCATGTAGACTATAACCTATAGCCTTTTCATGTTGTTATAACACATCAAGCAATCTTCCCAATTGGTTTCCATCAAGTTTGTCATTAACAATCACGGGTTTGGTCTTAGATTCATCAAGATAAGCATATTTCAAATTTGGGGGAAGGGGTTTTAAAGTTGGAACTTGTACCTCACTTTCCTCCATTGAAAATTCATTAAGAACTTGCTCCATTTCCATTAAACACTTCATTCTCATGGCATATTCAACTTATTCTTCAAGCTCACTAATCTCATCATACACGAACTCCATAACATCTCCTTCTTGCTCTTCGGTTTGTATGATGTCCTCTATGACTACTTGCTCTTGTTCTATGGGTTGATATGCTTCCACAAGGATGTTATGTACTAATTCGGATTGCTCATGTGTAAGTTCTTTATTATCTAGAGCGGTCTCAAGAAGATCCACCTCCAATTCCCAATGCATATTTTTGGCCTCACTTGCTTCCAAGGCTTCCAATGCTTGCATGGGGTCCTTGAAGAAAGGTATACTCAAGTGGTCCTCAACAAAACAATCTATAATATCCATCTCGCAAAATATCGAACAACTCGAAAATAATTAGAACAAACCTTGAAGAGTTTTACTTCCCCAAGGCAAATAAAGACACAACTAATAACAATCTAAGAAAATCAAATCAAGTTAACACCGTCCCCGGCAACGGCGCCATTTTTGGTCGCGCTCACTTGGAGCTTAATTTTCGGTTACTTGTCGTTAGGAGTACCTAGACCCAAACAATATTTATAACTTCACAAACAACTCTACTATTAGTAAAGAGGCAAGTAAAGGTCGGATCCCAAGGGACGGGTATTGATGAAGGATTTTTGATTGCAAGTAGCAGTGTCTAGGGGTGTCACAATTTGGGTTGAGATAAGAAGATCACTAAACTAAATGGCAATAAAAGTAAACAAGCAAGATGATTAAAATGAGATGTAAACAATTGATTAAAAGCACTAGGGTGTCATGGGGTCATAGGGGATTCATGGGAATTGATCATACAAACATATTCTCAAATTATAAGCAAGCAATTATTGTTGTGATGGATCGAGTTGGTTTATATCTTACAATCCTAGGAAGATTTGGGTCCCGGAGCCGAATCGATTAGATTGTACAACACCTACAAGTCGACTTAATCCGCACCACTCAACTATATGCATGGTCTAATGAGACTCGAGTTGGTTTATGTCTTACAAGTCTCATTGAAAAGGTAAGTGATGGGTAAAAAATGCAAGGATTCATAGGCTCGCATTTCATCAAACATAACATGTGCATAAGTTGAGATCACAACAAGCAAGCAAATAAATTATGAAAACATATTAAATTAAGCATGAATCATCCCCCCATGTTGGTTTCCCCTAATTACCCATTAACCCTAGTTAAGGAAACTACTCACTCATTATCAAGTTTAACATGTTAACAAGGTTGTCAATCATATTAACAAAGCAAAACATGATGAATAAATGAAGATGATTAACAATAATTAAAAAGGGATTAAGAGAATTATACCTAATAATGATTACAAGATAAAGCAAAGAATAATAGAAGTACTTGATGAATGATTGGATGGTTGTCAATCTCCCAATAATAACCCAAATAATCTTCAATTACCCAAAATAAAAGATGAACAAAAGAGAAATTAAGGAAATGAGATTTGTATTAAGACTTGATTAGAAGTTGATTACAAGATTAAAGAGAGATTAGAATGGTATAAACTACACTAAAGATTGATAAGATGAACATGCTTATCTAATTAGACTAATGGGGTATTTATAATGGGGATTAGGTGCACAAATTAGGGTTTACTAAGGGCTTAAATGACGATTAAGTCCTTGAGGAATCGCTCCTCTCTGAAGAGATGCGAGTCTCCTTTTTGCTAGTCTTCCGAAAATATGCGCATCTTCAATGGAGGGAAGAAGAGGACGTGTGGGCCTGTAACACAATCCGGGCGTCCAAGGGTCGGGACAAGCGGATTGTCAGGTGGCTGGACGGGCGGACTGCTGGCTTGGACGAGCGTCCTGGGAGGCTTTTGGACGGCCGTCCCTATGGCATAGACGCTTGGATTCTTGCAGTCTTGGACGGGCGTCCTGGTTGGTTGGACGAGCGGATCTCGTTCCAGCCTTCCTTTTCTTCTTTTCTTCCTCACTTCTTCCAATAATCCTCCGGGATTTTGTCGGGGACGCAAGGATTTCTTCATCATTGCCCATCTACTATAATATGTACAAAGGCCTTCTAGTCTTGTCTTCTCTTTGATGCTTGGTCATTAGATTCGATCAATTTAGCTCTATTTTGCCATGAAAGTGCAAGGTTTGCACTCCTCTCCTACCAAGGAAACAAAACGTCAAAGAATATGCAAAACAAAGGACTAAAGATAGTAAATGACCCAAATATGCACTAAAAAGCATAGGAACGAGGCAAATTCGGGGACTAAATATGCTCAAATAATGGTCACATCAATACTCGATCGAGTAGCCCTCACTCGATCGAGTACTCCTCTTACTCGATCGAGTTCCCCAAAATAGAAGCTACTGCCCAACATCTTCATATACCCACTCGATCGAGCTCGGCTCACTCGATCGAGTCCAACCTACGTTATCGAGTATCCCCCACTTGATCGAGTTATGCTAACTCTCTAGCTACCCGCATGCTTTAACTCAACAACTTTCCGCAACAAATATATGGTTATATATATACACAAAACGCAACATCCTATTCATATGTTACTCTAACACCACATTATAAATTATCCATCATACAACATCATTATTCACAACAACATATTATCATATGGACTACCTCACCTTTTTACACCATATCTTTCATTCCTCCACAATCATTTATCCAACAATTCCATACAACACATCATCCAACATATGCAATAGAACATTAGTAAACATATAGCGATCCCATGATACCCCATAGTGACCGGTTTGAAGTTGTAGGGCGAGTTCGCGACTTTAGGACATCTCCCAGGCCTTTGCATTAGCTCCTAACAACTCCTACCCGGGTTCATTTTAATTTGACTCCCTAGATTCATTAGGTTCGTTAGTTACAGGTTCCAAAATCGTCGCTCTGATGCCACTTTGTAACACCCCGATACACCAAGGTGCCTTACCAAGACCACCTAATGCATGGAAGTGCCACCATCTCGGTTACCCGAGGCAATGTATATCAAATTGACCATAAAGAAACATACTTTAGATAAATAAGTTTAACTGATTACATATCCAAAACCCAAAACTGTAAAGTGAAATACATCTGTTCCAAAATATCAAACCAACTGAAAAGAAAATAAGTCCAAGACACATCGGAAGACTCTAATGACACGTGGTGACTCCATCCCAGCTATCCCTCGCGCAAGCCATCTCATACATGCTCAATAAGTGCTCACCATCCCCGAATGGATCACCACAGTTTTCAAAACATTTAAACGGGGTCAGTTACTATTACACAATACAAGATAAGCAAGATAACAATACACAGATCACCCAACTCCGTCACATCTCCACACACGTGAGTACACACTAAAGTGTGTAGTCCTGCCAGAATATCTATCACAACAGATATTCCACGCCACCAAGGGGGGCCGCAGCCATACCCACCAAATCCCCGCTCATCAATTTCGAGCGAAAACCCAAGTTCCTTAATATGCACATCCCCTCCTATGGCGGGTTCCATAGAGGGTGAATCAAGGGCGTGAAGCCACTCCCGCAAGTGCCTCCACTCAGCCGAGGACGGGCCTCGCGAACCACGGACAAACACATCCAACCAATTATACAACAACAATTTCCAATATGATAAAGATCAACAACAGTAAACAACTAACAACAATCCACCATCAAACACCATGTTATTAATAACCGAGTAAGGAAACCCTACCTGGAAAGGCAAACACCAAGATCATCACAATCAGCTACTCAAAACCGCTCTTCTACGAAATCACCTCCTATAATCACACAATCATATAATTATTATCTAATAATCACCATACTCCCAAAATCCCCCAAAATACCCAATTAGGGTTTCAACTAAAATCAATGAAACGATATAAAAACTGTACAGGGATCTTACCCACAATACGACGGTCTCAACGGTGTAAAGAACACAACTATCCGACAACTCTAGCCCTTAGGATTTGATAGCAATGCGAAGAAGAAAGCAACGTAAATTGTTTAACTCTTGTGAAGTTTTAGAAAAAAGTAAAAGTGAAAAAGAAACTGACGAAAGGTGTTTATATATCTTTCTCGCATTACTAACAAAACCCGGCAAAATAACCCGTAAAACTGACTTACTCGATCGAGTAAGTCACTTACTCGATCGAGTGACCCTTACTCGATCGAGTACCCCACTTACTCGATCGAGTACCCCACTTACTCGATCGAGTACCCATCACATAATACAGTGTTTTAAAAGCAAAACTCACTTACTCGACAGAGTAAGCCTTACTCGATAGAGTACCCAACAGTATAGAAAATCGTAGTATTACAGTATAAGGACGAGTGGGATCAACTGGTGCCTTGATTTTGGCTGTAGGTGATATCTGAAATATGGAGAGACAAACAAAAAGGATTTTAGTCTTAGTTCTCCCCTTGTTTAGCCAGAAATGGCAATCTGCTTTATGCTTTATGTCCCTTTCAGCAACTTGTCTTTCAGCTTGGTTTTCTCTTGGATGCAGTGTGAATTAAGCCTGGCTGCCTAGGACTTTTCTGAGCTTAGTTGGTCAAAGTTTCAGCTGGCCAATGTGGCAACTGGTGGTCGAGCTTTGATGTGTGTCATTTATATGATGTTTTACACCTTATTTTAGACGCATTTCAGAGCTCATTTGTGTAGTTTGTTCTACTATTTGCCCCATTTCGTCTACTTTCGTATTTTCATGTAATATTGCAGATTATTGCGGAAATGAGTAGATATTGAGCTAAATCCGTCCCTGAGTACTTAGCATTACATTTGACATGGAGTAGATGCTTGATAATCTAACTTGGCGCGCATTTCAAGGCCTGGAAATAGATTTATGGAGAATTTAGAGGCAGACTACCAGCTACAGTGGTCTATAGACTGACTTACGTGGTCTATAGACTGTCAGAATGCTGAACAGTTTACTGCAGGAAGAGCAGTCAGTCTATCGACTGAGGTCTATGGTCGATCGACCGCACCACGAGACTGACGCGCAAATTAAAAGACGAGAGTTAGAAGCCCAATTGTAATTAGGTTTTAGGAATAAGAGTTACGTGACATTCCTATATAACGTAACCCCTTCCTACTCTTTTATTCATTCATTCATATTGGGATTCAGATTTACATACCTAGTTTACAGTTTGCATTAGTTCTAAATAAAGTTCTTCTTTTGCATTCGGATTCGCTTTTTCTTGCCTTCTTTATTTCTGGTAATTCTTGCTCTAAGTTATATTCCTTCTTTATAGATTAGAATTGACTAGTTAGAATCCCTAAGCCCTAATTCTTTCTTTATGCGATTTTAGTGTTCATTTAATTTAGTTATGAATCCTGTTGTTTTCATCTTTATTTTTGTTTCTGTTATTATTTCCAGTATGAGTAGCTAAATCTCCCGCGCTAAGATGTGAGGGGATCTGTAGTGTAGATGGCGTAGAATAGGTAGACCTGAGTCGGGCTATGGTTGATCGACTAACCTTGTTGGTCGATCGACTGTACCTGTTGGTCGATCGACTGGCTTAACTGGTCGATCGACTGCATCGTGTTAGATTAGCACCATTTCAATGTTTTAATTGCAATATTAACGACGAGACCGTGAGGAGACTTGTTAAATACTTAGGAATTGACCGACCCAGAAGACCGAGAGATAGGGAAGGGAAATAAACTAATAATTGAAACGACTAAATTACGTTGAGATCAAAAGATAAGTAATTTAGGCTTTAGGAATCACTTTTCAAGGCGAGAGCTAGTATTAGTGAGACCTAGGGACCAGTAGCATAGGCTGAAAGGCGCTTCTAGTTAAGTTGGACCGAGAGGACTTCTTATTTGCCCATCTACATGATTTTTATCAGACTTACTTAGGATTACCGCCGTTAAAACTGCAGTGAACCGATCGTCTTAGCTCCCTTTTAGTCATTGTTCACATCCTTTTACTTTATTCGCATATTTATTCGCTTTAATTTTAGATTTATTTTATTTTCATTCATTAGTTATAGCTCAAAAATCAAACCCCCCTATCACTTATAGACTAAATTTAGGCAACTAATAATTCCCTACCTCCCTGTGGTTCGACCCTGCTTACCGCTAGCTTCTGTTAGTAGTATTTAGGTTATAAATATTATTTTTGATACTAAACGACGGTATCAAATTTTGGCGCCGTTGCCGGGGAGGCAGCGTAAATTTTTAGTTGTTTTAATTTTAGTTTTTGGTCTCATGGAGCATCCGTTCCTTGAGGCAGTATTTATCTTCTTCTTGTAGTTTCTTCTTATATGCAGGTCACATTGCGCTAGACAGAGAGTATTAGAGAAGTTATTTCAGGAGGAAGGCTTGAGTACTCCTGATAGATGGAGAGCAGAAGCATAGCGCATCATTCTGGGCCTAAAGTTCAGGATATCCCAAAGGGATACGCTCTCCCAGCTGGTACAGATGGTTCCTTTGAGCCCCGTCCTTCGCATATATATTTAGTGGAGAGGAACCAATTCAGTGGAGCTGCAGATGAAGACCCAGCAAAGCATATGGAGGTTTTCATTGATTATGTCTGTTCTATTCCTCCACAAGAGGGCGTGACACAGGATCAGATTAAAGAAACTCTGTTTCTCTTTTCGCTCTGAGATGCTGCTAGGGAGTGGTATAGGGATTTGAATAGAAAGCTTTGGGTATTACTGATTGGATTTCATTGGCTCTAGCTTTCTACAAGAAATACTTTTCACCGTCCAAGACAAATGCAATTAGAGCCCAAATTACAAATTTCAAGCAGTGGCCTGATGAGGAATTTCACGAATCTTGGATCAAATATAAGAAGCTAGTCCGCTCTATTCCACACCACGGTTTTCAGCAGTGGTATTTGTGCAACCAGTTCTACATTGGGTTGTACGATGACCACAGGAGTATTCTTGATGCAGCAGCTAATGGCCGGTTCCAAAACAACATTGGTGATAATAAGGGTTGGAACACGATCGAGGAGATGGCCACTCACCGTGCAGAATTTGGTAATCCTAGGGGTAACACACGGTTGAGCTCGAATGATAATAATGCTATCCTGGCACAATTGGAGGCTATAAGTGTCAGATTTGATATGCTGGAGAAGAAGCAAGAGGAATTTAATTTTGAACAACATTATATACCTCCTTATGTAGCTCCACCATTACCCACTCGCTTGTGACAACTATTAAATGATGAAGTTGCGAGTTAACAAATTTAGTGCGAGTTGCTTATGGTGGAAGTGCAGAAAAATAATGCTGCGAACGAGGCCTCAATCACGGAGCTGAAGTCTCATTTAGCTAACTTAGACAAGAATGCAGCTGAAATTTTGGGTCAATTTCTTTCTCTGAATCAGTGTATAGAAACCGTACATGCAATGATGCTGAGGAGTGGGTCTACCTTTGATGGGCCCACTATGGTAGAAGGTGTTTCCGAGGGAGACGTGGCTGAACCAACTCGAAAAATGACTGAAACAGCGAAAAGGAACAAATCAGAAAAAACGAACAGCAGCATAGGCAGTCGATCGACTTCAAAGGGTGGTCGATCGACCGCTTCCAGTCAACAGTGGCGAGTTTCTGATGTTTCTGGAAAATCTGAAAAATTGAGCAACAGCGATGTTGGTCGATCGACTGACCACATTGGTCGATCGACCAGCTACAGTCCTTCAGTGAAAGTTTCGATTCTCACGAGAATTTTGGGAAGAGGAGATCGTCGATCGACCGACCTACATGGTCGATCGATCAAGATCTTGCGACAACGAGCCTTTCCGTCCTCCTTTACCTGATAAGTTGAGGCAATTTTTGTTCGGGGGTAAGCCGACCCCGCAATTTTTGAAGCAAGCTCCCAATGCTGATGGGACGATTCCAGCTCTGAAATATGACCCGACAACGGTCAATGGTTCATTCTTGAGACGGTCTGAAGAAGGTTCGAGCTACAACAAGGACAAAGTAGTGGATTTTCAGCCTAAGTCCACTAATGCCGGTATGACAGACCTAGAGGAGAGGGCCAAGTTACTCCTGACGGCCCCATATCCAGAGAGACTAGTGCCATCGAAGGATCAGCTATCTTTCGAAAAATTTAAAGCTGTTGTTAGAAGTTTAAATGTTCAGGTTCCTTTTCTAGAGCTAGTTAATCAAGTACCTGCTTATATGAAATTCAGGAAGCAATTATTGTCTAAAAAGCGGTCACTTGATAAGGTCGAGTCAGTTGCTTTAACCGAAGAGTCTTCTTCTTATTTAAGTCACACTGCTCCTCACAAGTTAGCTGACCCTGGTAGTTTTTCTGTTCCTTGCAAAATTGGTACCTTCTCAATTGAGAAGGCATTATGTGATTTAGGAGCTAGTATCAGTGTTATGCCTTTGAGTCTAGCTAGGAAATTGGGATTGACTAAGTTTGCAGTTACTAATATGACTGTACAGATGGTTAATCGTTCTGCAGTTCAGCCAGTAGGGGTCTTAGAGGATATTCCTGTGCAGATTGACCGATTCTTTTTCCCGGTTGACTTTATTGTTTTGGACATACCAGAGGATGTTCAGATCCCAATTATATTGGGTAGACCATTTTTGCACACTGCTGGTGCAATAATTGATGTAGGGAATAAGAATCTCTCCTTCAAGGTGGGGAAGCAGTCAATTGTTTTTGCCCAAACCCCCAAAAAGAAGGACGCTATGTGCCCTGTAACTTGCAATGTTGTGTCTGATAAGAAATCCTATGTTGTGTTACCTGACATTCCTGCTTCAGTACCTGTGCCTATTCCTGCTATAACACCTCCGCCCCAGATTGGGAGCAATATGGAGGAAGATTCTTCTGTTTTTACTATTGCAGGAACTGGTTTGGGGAAGGAAGAACCGCATGTTGTTCCAGCTGTGAAGGAACCAATTACCCAGAGAGGTGGATTGGGATGTCTTAGTTACGGCACAGATGAGGAAAGTGTCGGAGTATGACTTGGAGTTCGATGAGCCGGATGATCCAAGAGCTTGGGAGGTTGCTAGAGCTGGAGATGACCCATTTGAGTATTCCGGATGTTGGAGTAGAGTGGAGACTCTTTGAGGAGATTTGTACCGTGGAGGGAACTTCCTATAGCCAGAAGCCGTGGTCGGAGCTATTCCGCAGCTTGGGTGGATGAACTCTTCATTTCATAGGCTTTTAAAGACCATTTTATTGCTGTTTTTAGACCACTTACTGTTTTGGTTTGCGCGAGACTTCGCTTTTATTGGTTTGCTTAGGATTCTATAGACTATAGACTTTGCATTTGGGTTTAGCGCAATTTTGCGTATTTGTATTTATGTGCAATTTGCGGGTTTTAGACCAAGTTAACTCCATTTATTGAGTTAATTCAAGAAAAATCTTGTTTCGTTAAGTAAGTCGATCGATCGATCGACCGGACCATCGGTCGATCGCGCTTTGCAAACACTGAAGCTTCTGTCTTAGTTGACCTAGTCGATCGACCTGTACCAGCGGTCGATCGACCACTATTGCTGTTGTACCTGTTTTCGATCATTTCCCTGCTGTGTTTGGTCGTTTTTGCCGAGCACGAAAGGGAGTTTTAGGGAGTTTTCTCCTTATTTTCTTTCCTTTTCATTCATCTATCGCTTTCTTCTGCTTAATTCTTTGCACATAATTACCCCTTCAACTTTGTTTTCTCGGAAAATGCGTGGTATTCTGTCTTTTCGGGTACTTATTGTAGCACTGCTGGCTACTGAAACCTCCTAGCTCACGCTGGTTTGGGGAGGTTTCCTTTTGCGCTTAAAATCTTGTGAGTTTCCGAGTTCCTTTTCATGTCTTATTTAGTTATTTATCGCAAAAATCCCATTTCCCTTTTGTTTCTTTTATATGATTTTGCACAATGGGGACATTGTGTGATTTGGTTTGGGGAAGGGTTTTTGCGTCGCATTTGCATTGTTTTTATTGCATTTCAGTTACACGTTTATTGCATTTCTGCTTGCATTGCATTTATTTCCTATATATTTAAAAATCAAAATTCAAAAAAAAAAAATGAAAAAATGTTATTAGTAGAGTCTTATTGCATATCTACGAGTTTTCGTTAATTTATTCGCTGAATCTTGAGACTTGACTTAAATATTTGGCAAACTACATTATATTCTGAGTTTTAGAGCCTTATAACTGGTGTCATCCATGACCAGTTCATTTAGGAATGTGAGTTGTTACTCCTTATGAGACGTGTTATATCAATATGCATAAATATGAACTTAATCTGCTTAATACCTGTATGCATTCAGTTTGTGGTTTGTTGACACATGTGGAAGAGGTTCCCCTTTATTCATTTTACCCATAAGCCCCACAAAAGCCAAACTTGCCTTTTTTGTCCCATAATCTACATTCCATATTTAGCCTACCCTTGCTGAGCCAGTATTGGTAGTCGTTCGGGCATATTATATTGCATTTTGGTTTTTATGTCTCGTGTTGAGAATATGTTGGTGAAATGTTGAAGGGAAAGAAAAAAAAAGAAAGAAAAAAAAAAGAAAACAGGAATTCGAAAAAAAAAAAGATCAGTCGATCGACCGTCCCACTTGGTTGATCGACTGCTTGCTGCAGAAGGGAAATAAAATATCAAAATCGCATAATTCAATGTCTTTATTAAATGGAGATATTTGCTCCCATGTTGTATTTGTATCTTATGGGGAGTTGACTTATTGTGGAAATTGTGAGATTTGTGCTTCTAATTGGCACCGTTTTGTATTGATTGATCTTGAGTTTGAAGTTGAGATGTTCCTATAATTTGGATCTGTAGTTACTAGCTTGGCTTTAACTCCTCATTTCCAAATTTATTTTAGCCCCTTCTTACCCATACCTCACAATCCCAAATCGCCTCGGCATGTGTCATGGTCATTAGATGGTTGGAATGCATATGTATGGTTGTAGAGATTCTTTTCATATTAGACTGCAGGCATGTTCTTATAGGTCGTAGTTAGGTGAGAGTCATTACAAAATTACTTCTTTCTATCTTTTACATATATTCACCTATGCTTATTTGTGATTTGAGCGACCCGTGAGAGTCCAATTTGATAAGTCTCTACGGTCAACGGTTCAGCAGTTTTTAACGACTACATAACTCGTTTGCATGATTCATATTACTAATGGATTGTTGATTTTTAGCATTAAACTGGTTTAGGCTTTGCAGTTTGCATTTAGCTCTGAGATTGAAATCGTTCCATTAGGTCTTAGGATCGAGTCTAGTTCTTGCTTGGGGACAAGCAAGGGTTTGGTTTGGGGAAGTTTGATGCGTGTCATTTATATGATGTTTTACACCTTATTTCATATGCATTTCAGAGCTCATTTGTGTAGTTTGTTCTACTATTTGCCCCATTTCGTCTACTTTCATATTTTCATGTAATATTGCAGATTATTGCGGAAATGAGTAGATATTGAGCTAAATCCGTCCCTGAGTACTTAGCATTGCATTTGACATGGAGTAGATGCTTGAGAATTGAACTTGGCGCGCATTTCAAGGCCTGGAAATAGATTTATGGAGAATTTAGAGGCAGACTACCAGCTACTGTGGTCTATAGACTAGCCTACGTGATCTATAGACTGTCAGAATGCTGAACAGTTTACTGCATGAAGAGCAGTCAGTCTATCGACTGAGGTCTATGGTCGATCGACCGCACCACGAGACTGACGCGCAAATTAAAAGATGAGAGTTAGAAGCCCAATTGTAATTAGGTTTTAGGAATAAGAGTTACGTGATATTCCTATATAACGTAACCCCTTCCTACTCTTTTATTCATTCATTCATATTGGGATTCAGATTTACATACCTAGTTTACAGTTTGCATTAGTTCTAAATAAAGTTCTTCTTTTGCATTCGGATTCGCTTTTTCTTGCCTTCTTTATTTCTGGTAATTCTTGCTCAAAGTTCTATTCCTTCTTTATAGATTAGAATTGACTAGTTAGAATCCATAAGCCCTAATTCTTTCTTTATGCGATTTTATTGTTCATTTAATTTAGTTATGAATCCTGTTGTTTTCATCTTTATTTTTGTTTCTGTTATTATTTCCAGTATGAGTAGCTAAATCTCCCGCGCTAAGATGTGAGGGGATCTGTAGTGTAGACGGCGTAGAATAGGTAGACCTGAGTCGGGGTATGGTCGATCGATTGACCTTGTTGGTCGATCGACTGTACCTGTTGGTCGATCGATTGGCTTAACTGGTCGATCGACTGCATTATAACACCCCCATATTCCAAGTGCCTTACCAGGACCACTTAGATATAGAGATGTCACCATCTCGGTTCCCCGAGGCAATGATAATCATAAGACAATAACGAAACAACATTTAAATAGTATAAGTTTAGTGAATGAATACAATCCGGAAACCAAACTGATAAATGTAAATACATGTTCTCCAAAACCAAATATCTAAAAGCTAAACATAATGTCTGACAACAGCGGAAGACTCTTCTAACTGCAGTGATGAATCATCCCAGCTAGCCCATGTATCTCTACTCATACCTGCTCAACAACTGCTCACCATCCCCGCATGGATCACCACAGTTTTTAAAACAATAAACGGGGTCAGTACTAATCGCACAATTTATATAATCCAACAACACAACAAGCAACACAGCTCAACCATCACAGATATACTCCAAACATCGTCACCAACTCCACAATACTGACTACACACTAAGTGTGTAGCCCTGCCAGAATGTCCATCGCAACAGGTCACTCCACGCCGCCAGTGGGGGACCGCAGCCGTTCCCACCTAATCCCCGCTCATCTCCGTCGAGCGATAAACCCAAATCCATTAATATGCACATCCCTCTTGTGGCGGGTTCCACAGAAGGCGAATAATGGGCGTGAAGCCACTCCCGCAAGTGACTCCACTCAGCCAGGGACGCGCCCCGAAGAACACAGACGGATACAAACAATCACAACTACTAATCTACAATCAAAACCAACAACCGTCATAATACTCGTATGATAGCAATCAACAATCACAAATCATCACCAACACATTATGGGACTAATACTGAGTAGGGAAAACCCTACCCGAAATGCAACACAGTCAGACGATCTCAACAACTGTTATCAAAAGGCCTCTTCTACGAATCCTCCTCCTAACATATGATCATACAATTACTACCAATCAAGAAAGACAACAAAACCCCCAAATCCCCAAATTAGGGTTTAACTAACTTTAACAAAATACTATAAAAACAGTACGTAGATCTTACCCTCGACGCAAGGATCACAAAGATGTAAAGAAAGGTTAATTCCGACCTTCCAAGCTTCGGGATTTGGCAATAATGCGATGAATGCGAAGTACGTAGATTGTTTTCTCTTTTGAAAGTAATTAGGTTTGTAAAACGTATTATGAGAGTGACGGAAGTGTTTATATATTAAATCGCATTATTAACAAAACCTGACAAATTATCCCCCCGTAAACCGGCTACTCGATCGAGTAACTGAGGTACTCGATCGAGTGCCCCCCCCCCCCTACTCGATCGAGTGCCAAGGCTACTCGATCGAGTACCCAACAAGTCATAAACTATTTTAAATCGTAAAACACCCTTACTCGACAGAGTAAGGCCCACTCGATAGAGTACCCAGAGACTCACAAAACCGTAGTATTATAGTCTTCCCTCCTTAAAAAGAACTTCGTCCCCGAAGTTCAAACCACAACAAAACAAAGACATACTACTACACTCCCGACACAACAACCAAAACAAAACTCAACATAAAAACATGCTACTAACCAAACTCAACCCGACTCAAACCATTACTAACCATACCGACACAACACAAAATATGTAAAAACTCTTAAAAACTCTTTGCGATCATCTCCTACCCCCCTAAAAGAAACAAGGTTACGTCCCCGTAACCATAAATACCTGATCAAAAAGAAAAGGGTAACGCTCTCTCATAGCCTCCACTGCTTCCCATGTAGCTTCCTTAGTCTCGTGGTTAGACCAAAGGATTTTGAGCAAAACTATCTCACCACTCCTAGTCTTCCTAACCTTCCGGTCAAGAATCTGCTTAGGTACCTCAAGATATGACAAGGACGCATCTAGCTCTAAGCTCTCTGCCTCTAACACGTGACGGATCACTCTGTTGGAATATGTGCCCTCCGACAATAATGCGATCAGAAGTGTCGATCATGATGATCACATGTTTAAGTCTCATCTTAAGAATACATGTGGGATGTAATATTTTACAGTCAACTGGTCCACACATATCGGTAATGATTGGCTTACTAGAGTTTGACATTATTGTCGTGCGACGGTGGTGATAAGTTGATCCCCTTAGGTCATACCTAAAGGATAACACTCTTAATTGATTATTTAATTGATCGTATGTCGATACGGGTTAATTAAATTACTTAAAATTGACGGACGATTTTTGAAGTAATATTTACGTATCTCATTGTAATTTGATTAAATAAGATACGGTCTAAGTAATCGAATTGTTTTATTACTTAGATGAAATTATTGTTTACGGAAACAATTAAAACTGAATGAATAATTTATTATAAATACAAGATGTTGTAATTTATAATTGGTAAAACGTTTTGGTACAAGTAATTGTGAATTACTAAGTCGATTTTTACATGACGTGTTTTGTTAATACGTTGATTTTTAATATGTTAAAAATACATGACAATTTTACATGACTTGTGACATGTGACAAATTGATAAATTGACAAAGATAAAATGGAATCCATTTTATCTAATATGGACAGAAATATGGAGGGAGTATGGTGTTTAAATTATGTTAAATTATTTGAGTGGAAACAAAATAATTAAACCTAGCTATAGCCATGCAAGCCTATGATTTCTTGGATAGAAAAACTTGACCATGCATTGGCTCCCCATCCCTCCTTCCCACCGGTTTTTGAAAGACCAAAATAGAGAGTTTTTCTCTATTATTATTCATTCATAATTCACATAATATTTCTACTGTAAGAAATAGAAAGGCTCTCTAAGAAAAACTAGAGAAATAAAAACTCCAAATATCTTCCTCTCTTGACCAAAATACAAGAGATAAAACAATAGTTGTGGGTCAATTTTATTAAGATTATTATTGTTCTAGTATTAATAATATTAGTCTTTTAGGAGGTTATCTTGGGTATAATTCCTTGGGAGAGATTCTATCCTTGAATCTTTGTTCATCCATATTAGGAGAGCTCAAGAAAAAGTAAGAAGGAGATCTTACTTGTGCCATTTGATCCGAAATCTCAATGTAAGAATGACGATTTCTTTTCTATATTTATTTATGTTTGCATGCATAAGATCTAAATTAATTTTATGACTAAATTAATTTGTAACATATAAGAATATGTTGTATAATGAGATATAGATTTCTAACAAGCGGTATCAGAGCCTTAGGTTGTTTGCATGCAAATCGGTTATAGTTTTTTCGAGTTATACGATTAACAAATAAAACTTATAAATTTGTGTTTATTATGATATATCACGAAATAAATTATGCATGTTAAAGTTTCTGGTCCTAAAATATATTTAGGATATTTTGGTTAATTTATGGATTTTTATTGTTCATTTTATATATTAATGGCATTAAAATGTGATTTTATGATAAAAATGTCATTTTTGGACTAAAATTAGCTAAACTTGGATTTTTCCAGTGGTTTTTGGATATGTTTTCACATATATTATATTTTGATGACCTGTAAGTTTTCATAATTTTATGAGTTCTTATGCTCGAAATATGGATTTTTCATGATAAAATCGAATTTAAATGGAAAAATAGGTTAATATGAGTTATATTTTGAATCTGGTCATAGAAATTTAGTATGTTGTCACATTCAATTATACAAGACGTGTGTAAAATAATTGGCTATAATGAAGTCTTTATGCATGATTTATGAATTTTTGATGAAAAATCACATAAATAGTGACTTTAATTAGTATAAATTGCTAAAACATACTTCATGACTAAGGAAAAACGTCACATGTTGCATTTTATCTCTTATTTCAGATCTAAAATTGAAAAGTTGATAAAAATAATTTTTCTCATATTTTTTAGGGTTATAATTGATAAATCCGATAAAACGCAACATTATTTTTCTCGATAATTTTCGAAATTTTTAACCTAAGTTTTTGAACATTATAAGTGTCATGGTATTTTTCCAGAATGTTCATGAGTTTAAAATTTCAAATTTCAAATTTATTTGAAATTTTTATGATTTATTTGAAGTTTATGGCATTATATTGTAATTTTAAGTCTTTTATGATCAATATTAAGAAATATAAGTTAATTATTGTCAATATGTTTGTGGAGACTAATTTTGAGTCCTAAGATGGTTAGGGTAATTAACTAGTACATAAATATGATTTTATGTAATTATTGTGATTTTTAAAAGGTTAAATCACGCAAATCCATAAAAACCGATTAATATACGATATTGGCTCCTTAAAGGCGATTTATCATAAAATTGGGCATGTTCATACATATTATAATGCTGCATTTTATTTATGATCGTCATAATTTTATTTTATGTAATTTTTGAATTATGTAATTTTGCTTAGTATGACCTTAGTTTTTAATTGGTATTGCCCGAAATGTATGGGAATATCGATTCGGTTGTAATTTATTGTGATCTCGTATCACCGTTTTGTAATTTAATAGATTCTTTTTATTTTAATTACAAATGTATAATAGGAAATTATGTAATTTGTTATGAAATTTATTTATTCCGGAGATCCTTGAAGACGGTGCCACTCGAGAAGGAGATCCATTAAAGACGGTGTTACCTCGATATGCGTGCCAAGACCGAAGTTCAAGGGACCAAAGGAGTTGGTTTCCGAATTTGTAATAATTTATTAGATTTACTATTCTAGGAAGGCCATACTAGGATTTTAATTTATGCTTTGCATTTTATTTATATGTCGCATGCATCGCTAAATCGCCATAACTAAAACATGCATTATCATTAAATCGAGTATATCGACCGTGTCAATTACAATTATCGTAGTTCACCGCTTTAGTTCACTTAAGACGTGATAGATAATAAATTGACATGACCTCTCGCTAAAAATAAACAATTGAGACATAGCCTTACCAAAAAGTAGAAACCATGAAAAACTATTTCGCGAGGGAGTGCACTCGGCCACCCCGGGGTACAAACCTTGTTACGTAGGGGAAGTGGGTGATAAATGTCTATCCACCGAATTCATGTTGATGAGGGTTTCATCGGCTACCCCGTGCCCAAGTTAATGTGAATTTGGATCATGGACACATTTATTTGAAATTTGGATTGACCTCAACGGAAGTATTCGTGACCATAGTCGCATGTGTTCCGGGCTATAGATAAATATTAGAGTAATTTTATCGACCAAGAATTCTAAAAGTAGAATCGATTAAAGAGTTAGTCCACCGAGTTATATTGATAAGGGTTTCATCGGCTACCCCGTGCCCAAGTTAATATGAATTTGGATCTCGGAATCATTTATAATAGTTGGGTAGAGGTCACTATATAAATGCTCATATCTTGTTAATTTATTTACAAGTATGATATTAAAAAGACAAATGTTAATATTTCCTTTTCCTCCATACTTGTAGTTCATTACAATGAATCCATCAAACGCTACTACACCGATAACTATTGAGTCTTGCCACAATGTTTTTGACGACGTTTGCTTCAACAATGATTTCGACACTACTAGAGAACTTCATTTTGGGATAGGTTCGGATGGAAACCTAAACTTCATCACTTCTTCTTGACCACCTACTACTACTAGATCTCTTGTGAGCCGGTCTCAGGAAGACCGCCTCATAAAATCTATAGGATCTTTGTCCTTGGAAGAGAAGGATGCCGAAACTAGTGGGAGCTCAAGCAATCAAGCTCTTGCTTCTAAGGGCAAAAAGTTTAAGAAGAAGGGAAAAAAAGGGAAAAACTTCAAGCAAGTTGAAGATGAGTGTCATTATTGCTATGGCATGGGACATTGGCTTAGGAATTGTCCCGTATATTTGCGAAATATAAGGGAAGGAATCATCGTTCCAAAAGGTAAAATTCCTAAGCAAATTTATGTTATTGATATAAATTATACTTCCTCTACGACATGGGTACTGGATACCGGTTGTGGTTCTCAACTTTGTAATCATTTACAGAGCTTAAGAGACGTGAAGAGGCTTAGCAAAGGAGATGTGGATCTACGCCTTGGAAATGGAGCTCGAGTAGCGGCCGAATCCAAAGGAAATTATGTATTAGCTTTGCCTAATTGATTTTAGTTGTATTTACATAATTGTTTTTATGTGCCTACACTTTCTAAAAACATTATTTCTATCGCTATGTTAGACATGGACGGATTTTGTTTTGTCATTAAGACCAATTGTTGTACTATTTCTAGGAACGACTTGGTTATAGGCCAAGCTCCTTCCAATAATGGCATTTACATTTTAAAAACCTCGAATCCAACTAATGATATCTATAACATTCAATCAAAGAAACTCAAATCAAGTGACCCAAATGAATCGTTTATTTGGCATTGTCGATTAGGTCACATAAACGAGAATCGCATCAAAAGATTAATTTCGAGTAATGTGATTACACCAGTTGATTTTCAATCATATGGAACATGCCAATATTGCCTTCTTGGCAAAATGACTCGAAATCCTTTTAGTGGTAAAGGGAGACGAGCAAGTGAACTATTGGGACTCATACATACCGATGTGTGTGGACCAATGAGTATCACCGCTCGTGGAAATTATGACTACTTCATAACCTTCACCGATGACTTAAGTAGATATGGGTATATATATTTAATGAAGCATAAAAGTGAAGCTTTTGAGAAATTCAAGGAATTTCAAAACGAAGTAGAGAACCAATTGAACAAAATGATAAAGGCACTACGATCCGATCGTGGTGGAGAATATCTTAGCTTAGAATTCGATTCACACTTGAAAGGTTGTGGTATTATATCACAACTTACTCCACCCAGAACACCACAACTCAATGGTGTTGCCGAAAGGAGAAATCGAACCTTACTTGATATGGTTCGATGCATGATGAGTCAAACCAAGTTACCGAACTCGTTTTGGGGATTTGTAATCCAAATTGCAATTATATCTTTGAATAATAGTCCCACAAAGGCAACAGAAAAGACTCCATTTGGGATGTGGAAAGGAAGAGTTCCTAATCTATCCTACATGAAAATTTGGGAATGTGATGCTTACGTCAAGGCAAAGACTGACAACAAGCTTGCCCCAAAATCCGAAAAATGCATCTTTGTAGGTTACCCCTTGACCTCTCGAGGATACTACTTCTACAAACCTCAGGAGAACAAAGTGTTTGTGTCTTGCGAGGCTGTCTTCTTAGAAAGTCAATTTATTTCTAAGAGACAGAGTGGGAGAAATTTTGAACTTGATGAAGTTCCAGAGCCACAAACCGAGATAGAGACGCAAGAAGATGTTCCTTCGCCGTCTAACGCGGTTGTCTCTCCACCACTTAGAAGAACGGGCCGTGTTATTCGTCATCCCGATCGATATGTGGGACTTATCGAAGAAGATGGAACACTCGATGTGTTGCTTTTAGAAAGTGATGAGCCCGCCACTTACAAGGCCGCAATCTCTAGTCCAAATTCCTCCTTATGGCTTGAGGCCATGAAGTCCGAAATGGATTCTATGCATGAAAACCAAGTTTGGAACTTGGTAGATTTGCCTAAAGGGGCAAGACCTCTTCAATGCAAATGGATTTTCAAAGTCAAGAATGGCATAGAAGGACATGATGATGTCTACAAAGCTAGGCTAGTGGCAAAAGGATTTACCCAAGTCCAAGGTCTCCATTATGATGAGACCTTCGCCCCCGTAGCCATGCTAAGATCCATACAGATTTTGTTAGCGATTGCCGCATTTCATGATTATGAAATATGGCAAATGGATGTCAAAACCGCTTTTCTAAATGGGCATTTAGAAGAGGAGGTGTACATGATACAACCCGAAGGTTTTGTTGATTCTAAGAATCCTAACAAAATGTGCAAGCTTAAGAGATCCATTTCTGGTCTTAAGCAAGCATCTAGAAGTTGGAATCATCGATTCGATCATGTGATAAAAGAGAATGGTTTCACTCGAAGTGTTGAGGAACCATGTTTATACATGAAATTTAGTGGGAGCAATGTTGTGTTCCTAATCTTGTATGTCGATGACATACTACTCATTGGAAATGACATTCCGATGTTGTCTTCCGTTAAGAACTTCCAAATGAAGGATTTAGGAGAGGCACAACGCATATTACGTATCCGGATCCATAGAGAGAGATCCAAGAGGATATTGGCACTAAGTCAAGAGTCTTATGTTGATAAGATTCTTAGACGTTTCAGCATGGACAAATAAAAAAGGGGATTGGTACCTATGGTAACTGGGACTATATTGAGCAAGTCTCAATCGCCCTCTGAACCCCATGATGTTGAACGCATGGAATTGATCCCTTATGCTTCCGCTGTTGGATCAATCATGTATGCCATGATATGCACACGTCCTGATGTCTCGTATACCTTGAGCATGATGAGTAACTATCAAGGAAATCCAGGTGAGAGTCCCTGGATAGCCTTTAAGAACATCCTTAAGTACTTGAGAAGAACTAAGGATTCTATCTTAGTGTTTGGAGGAGACACCGAGCTCCGTGTTAATGGTTACACGGACTCGAGTTTCCAAACGGATAGAGATGACATGAAATCACAAGCTAGTTTCGTTTTCATGCTCAATGGTGGTGCCGTTAGCTGGAGAGGCTTCAAGGAAGCTATGACTGGGGATTCAACAACGGAGGCTGAGTACATTGCAGCATCAGAAGCTGCTAAGGAAGCTGTGTGGATCAGGCAATTCACGGAAGGTCTAAGAGTAGTACCTACCGCAAATGATCCCATCACTCTCTATTGTGATAATAGTGGGACGATCTTCCAATCTAGAGAGCCAAAGTCTAGTAATAGATGTAGACATGTACTTAGAAAATATCATGTAATTAGAGATTTCATTGAAAGAAAGGAAATTGCGTTATGTAAGATTGGGACAGATGATAACATAGCTGATCCGCTCACCAAGCCTTTATCGCAGGCTAAGCATGATGGACATGTTGCGTCCATGGGACTTAAACGTGTACCAAGTTTGTGTTAGATTTTGAAATGAAATAAAAGTGTTGTTTTTGTTCATGTTCATAATCACATTTGTCTTTTATCTTTTCTTTATACATTGTTACATCCAAACGGGTTGTAGTGACAAATTGAACCCCGTTAAAGTGAACACGGATTAACATTGCATTCGCCCATAGCCACTTGTATGAGGTGACGTCTCGAAGTGACTAGAGTGTGATGCAATTAATGGCAAGTTCAAGTGCCATGGAGTCATAGGAGAATGACTAGTCGATCACATAGGCAGACTATTAGGAACACTTTGTCGGGCCTTATGACCGCTTATAGAGTTCTGGCAAATTTATATATCCTGGTCGTGGCGAGAGCTAGTATAGTATTCTAATGAGTCGATTCTTTTGACTAAAGACTGTTCGCCTAAGATGGAACAGTTTAAGATTAACTTTGATTTGTGTTACTACGACCTTCGTAAATGAGGTCAAATGGGCATATTTTGGGTTATGATGGTTGTGGCTAGTCGAAGGGAACAAGTGCAATAGGAATTGTCCACCCCTTGTCAGGGTTATAACAATATCTCAGGGCCACTCGAGGAGTAATGAACTGGAAATGCGTGGCCACGCTCGGAAGGTATCCATGGTGGATAATTCCGATCAATCAGTTGTTCTCCAGATCGAGGAAACCACTCTCGATATGATCACTTGCAAGTACGACCTGAAAGACACCTTGCATTGAGTAGGAGATAGTAATAGGACAAGAGAATTGGTGACGCACACTTGTCGAGGACAAGTGGGAGATTGTTGGAATAGGTGTCCTCCGACAATAATGCGATCACAACTGTCGATCATGATGATCACATATTTAAGTCTCATTTTAAGAATACAAGTGGGATGTAATATTTTACAGTCACCTGGTCCACACATATCGATAATGATTGGCTGACTAGAGTTTGACATTACTATCGTGCGACGGTGGTGATCAGTTGATCCCCTTAGGTCATACCTAAAGGATAACACTCTTAATTGATTATTTAATTGATCGTATGTCGATACGGGTTAATTAAATTACTTAAAATTGACGGACGATTTTGGAAGTAATATTTACGTATCTCATTATAATTTGATTAAATAAGATACGGTCTAAGTAATGGAATTGTTTTATTACTTAGATGAAATTATTGTTTACGGAAACAATTAAGACTGAATGAATAATTTATTATAAATACAAGATGTTGTAATTTATAATTGGTAAAACGTTTTGGTACAAGTAATTGTGAATTACTAAGTCGATTTTTACATGACATGTTTTGTTAATACGTTGATTTTTAATATGTTAAAAATACATGACAATTTTACATGACTTGTGACATGTGACAAATTGATAAATTGACAAAGATAAAATGGAATCCATTTTATCTAATATGGACCGAAATATGGAGGGAGTATGGTGTTTAAATTATGTTAAATTATTAGAGTGGAAACAAAATAATTACACCTAGCTATAGTCATGCAAGCCTATGTTTTCTTGGATAGAAAAACTTGACCATGCATTGGCTCCCCATCCCTCCTTCCCACCGGTTTTTGAAAGACCAAAATAGAGAGTTTTTCTCTATTATTATTCATTCATAATTCACATAATATTTCTAGTGTAAGAAATAGAAAGGCTCTCTAAGAAAAACTAGAGAAATAAAAACTCCAAATATCTTCCTCTCTTGACCGAAATACAAGAGATAAAACAATAGTTTTGGGTCAATTTTATTAAGATTAATATTGTTCTAATATTAATTATATTAGTCTTTTAGGAGGTTATCTTGGGTATAATTCCTTGGGAGAGATTCTATCCTTGAATCTTTGTTCATCCATATTAAGAGAGCTCAAGAACAAGTAAGAAGGAGATCTTACTTGTGCCCTTTGATCCGAAATCTCAATGTAAGAATGACGATTTCTTTTCTATATTTATTTATGTTTGCATGCATAAGATCTAAATTAATTTTATGACCAAATTAATTTGTAACATATAAGAATATGTTGTATAATGAGATATAGATTTCTAACACACTCACATACCTCCGCAACTGAGATACATGAAACACATTATGCACTCTCTCCAACGCAGCTGGTAAAGCCAAACGATAAGCAACCCTTCCAACCCGTTCTAAGATCTCATAAGGGCCTACGAACTTCTGACTCAGCTTGCCTTTCTTCCCAAATCGCATAACCCCACGCATAGGAGACACTTTCAGAAGAACCTTGTCCCCAACCTGAAACTCTATATCCCGGCGATGTAGATCTGCATAACTCTTTTGCCTATCCTGAGCCGCTCTCATCCTTTCCCTGATCATCTTAATCTGCTCAACCATCTCATGCACCATCTCTAGTCCTAGAACCACTGCCTCAGCACTGTCATCCCAACAAATCGGACTCCTACATCTCCTCCCATATAAAGCCTCAAACGGTGCCATGCCAATGCTGGTGTGATAGCTGTTGTTGTAAGAAAACTCAATCAAATCCAACCTCTGTTCCCAGCTATCACCAAAGTCCATCACACAAGCTCGTAACATATCCTCAAGAGTCTTGATCGTTCTTTCAGTCTGACCATCTGTCGCAGGATGAAATGCTGTACTCATCTTCAATGTCGTTCCCAAAGATTACTGCAACTCTTTCCAAAACTTTGAGATAAACCTCGCATCTCTGTCAGATACTATGTCCTTAGGGACCCCATGTAACTTTAGCACATTCTTTCGATAAGCCATAGCTAATTGTGCCTTAGTCCATGTATCTTTCATTGGCACAAAATGAGCTGACTTGGTCAGTCGATCCACTATTACCCATATCATGTTGTTACCCTCCTGACTCTTTGGCAAACCCACGATAAAATCCATAGAAATTGATTCCCACTTCCACTCAGGTACCTCTAAAGACTGAATCTTACCTTGTGGTCGTCGATGTTCCCCTTTAATTCTCTGGCATGTCAAACAACGGGCCACAAACTCAGCTGTCTCTTTCTTCATCCCAGGCCACCAGAACGTGTTCTTTAAATCCTTGTATAGCTTGTCACCACCTGGATGTACTGAATATGGTGTACAATGTGCCTCTGTCATGATTGTCTTTTTCAGCTCCTCATCATTAGGGACACACCATCTCCCATCAAACCTCAAACTACCATCTGTATGAATAGAGAATCTAGACACTGTCCCTTTCTCTACTCCAGCTCTCCACTCTACCATCTTAGGATCCAACACTTGTTTACCTCGAATATCGTCATAAAGATCAGGTTGCACTGTCAAATATCCCATGGCATCCCCTCTCTGCATCATATGTATCCCAAACTTCCCAACCTCATCTCTCAACCTCATCAGAGATAGAGCTGTACACAAAGAATGTACACTCTTCCTACTCAAAGCATCTGCAACAACATTGGCTTTCCCTTCATGGTAGATAATATCCATGTCATAATCGCCAATCAGCTCCATCCACCTCCTCTGTCTCATGTTCAACTCCTTTTGAGTGAAGATGTACTTGAGACTCTTGTGATCAGAAAATACCTTAAAGGTCGCCCCATAAAGGTAATGTCTCCAAATCTTGAGAGCAAACACCACTGCACCCAACTCTAGATCGTGTGTAGGATAGTTCTCCTCATAAGGCTTCAATTGCCTAGAAGCATAGGCAATCACTTTACCGTTCTGCATCAACACACATCCCAACCCGTTCTTTGAGGCATCTGTATAAACCTCAAAGTTCTCAATCCCTTCAGGCAATGCTAAGATAGGAGCTGTGGTCAAACGCTCCTTTAATGTTTGGAACGCCGTCTCACAACTCTCATCCCAACGAAACCTGTTCTCTTTCCTCATCAAAGCTGTCATAGGTCTAGCAATCTTGGAGAAATCCTTCACGAACCGTCTGTAATATCCAGCTAAACCCAAGAAACTCTTGATCTCAGCAATATTCTTTGGTGCTTCCCACTTTGTCACTGCCTTAATCTTTGCCGGATCCACAGCTACCCCATCCTTAGAGATCACATGCCCCAGAAAAGCAACTCTCTCTAACCAGAACTCACACTTAGACAGCTTAGCATATAACTCATGCTCCCTCGAGGTCTGCAACACCATCCTCAGATGTTCCTCATGCTCCTCCTTAGTCTTGGAGTAGACTAAGATGTCATCGATAAACACCACCACAAACTTGTCCAAAAACTGTCTGAAGATTCTGTTCATCAAATCCATAAACACAGCCGGTGCATTAGATAACCCAAATGGCATCACCACATACTCATAATGGCCATACCTCAACGTGAAAGCTGTCTTCGGTATGTCCATCTCTCTAATCTTCACCTGATGGTACCCCGACCTCAAATCAATCTTGGAAAAGACTGATGCACCACTCAACTGATCAAACAGGTCATCTATCCTTGGCAAAGGATACTTGTTCTTCACCGTCACTCGGTTCAGCTCCCTGTAATCTATACACAATCTCAAGCTCCCATCTTTCTTCTTCACAAAAAGAACTGGTGCTCCCCACGGTGATACACTAGGTCAAATGTATCCCTTCTCTATCAGATCATCTAAATGTTTCCTGAGCTCCTCCATCTCCTTAGGACCCATCCGGTACGGTGCCTTTAAGATTGGCCCCGTCCCCGGTTTCAACTCAACTGTGAAATCTATCTCCCTCCTCGGTGGCAACCCCGGAATCTCCTCTGGAAAGACATCTGCAAACTCCCCCACCACTAGTATCTGATCAACAGTCGGACTCTCTATCCGGTCATCTCTCACATGGCATAAGATCAAAGGACATCCCTTCCTCAGATAGGACTTCAAGGTCACAGCTGCAATCAACTTAACTTTGGGTTTGACCACAAACCCACGATAAGACACACTAATGCCCTTAGGACCTCTCAAGGACACTTTCTTTTGATGACAGTCTATCTTAGCTTTGTACTTCCCTAACCAATCCATCCCGACTATCATCTGAAGACCGTCTAAAGGAACTTTAGCAAATCTACAGGTAGATCAACTTGCCCAACTATCATAGATACATCCCTAAACAACCTCCCACATGATACAGATCACCCGAAGGTATAAAAAATTTCTCACTTACAGACTCATATACCCTCAAACCCAACCGTTTAACATGACTCGAAGATACAAACGACTGAGATGCCCCCGAATCAAACAAAACAAAGGTATGAATACTGTTAATAAGAAAGGTACCAGTGATAACATGTGCATCGTCCTCAGCTGCTTTCTTGACCATCATAAACATGACTTTCCATGGTCTTGTCCACCTCCTGGACAGAGATCTTGGCCGAAGTGGTCGGCTTAGCACCCGACCCCTGATTGTTGTTGTTGTTCGTAGCTTGTTTCTGATAAGAATTACCGCCATTGTGGTTACCTCCACCCTGGTTGCTCTGACCTCCCCGGTTAGACCATGACCCACCTGGTCTGTTACTCGCATAACTCTGTGCCGGACCCTGAGAATAGCTCCCCTGAGCCGGTCTCTGAAAAGCTCCAGGTACACTCGTGTACTCATGTCTCTTGTGGCCTACACCGCCACAGCCATAGCAGGTCATCCCCCAACTGCCACTACCACTCACACGGCCATGTCCAAAGGAAGCCCCAGCACTAAACCCTGAACTAGAAGAAAACGCTCTAGCCTGGTTGTGGTTGCCTTTCTTGTAATTAGATTGGCCACCACCCTCACTCTCAGCCTTTCATTTCTCACTACCTCTCTCTCGGGCCATCTCCACCAACCTCTCAGCTCTCCCAGCCCTCTCATAAGCTTCCTTAACATCAGTAAGGACTCCCACGGGTAACTTATCCATATTCCTGGGGGTCAACCCCCTCTCAAATCTCAGCACTAGGTTCTCCTCACTCAAACCCATGTCCTCAGCATATCTAGACTTCTCATTAAACTGCCTGTAGTACTCAGCTACCGACATGTCAGATGTCATCTTAAACCCATCAAACTCCTCCCTCAACTTACTCCTCACATGCTCAAGTACAAACTCCTTCCTCATAGCTCTCCGGAACTCTTCCCAAGGTATAGCAGGTAGACCCTGCTTCGTGTACAACTCCCTAGAACTCACCGTTACCTTATCCTACCATTCACCAGCCGCTTCCCTCAGGTAGAACACAACTTGTTCTACTTTCAGCTCATCAAGACAATGAACCAGATCCAGAATGTTCTCCATCTCACGATGCCAATTGTCGAGAAGATTTGGTTCCCCGGTCCCCTTATACTCTTTTGGGTTAAACCTCGCTATATAAAGACTGATCTTAGAGTGATCAATCTCCTTATCCTTTCTCACTCTCTTCAGGGCCTCCGTAAGAGCATCTTGATGCTCCAACATCTTAACTACATCGTCGATGTTCATACTCTCAGCTCTCGCATACAAAGCGGTTTTCTTTGGCGGAATCTTGAAACTATATAAGAATAGGGTATATATAAACATACATACTATAACACAAAACACGAAAGCAACTGCCCAGAACCCACTCGATCGAGTGCCTAAACCTACTCGATCGAGTAGCGGCTACTCGATCGAGTGCCCACCATACTCGATCGAGTGCCCCGACTCCAGACCCAAAACAGACCTTCTGATCTATAACATACTCGACCGAGTAGCATAGCCACTCGATCGAGTGACCCCCTACTCGATCGAGTGCCCCTATGTACTCGATCGAGTACCCAAAAACACGCTTCTGATCGAGTCAGACCCACTCGATCGAGTACCTCACCTACTCGATCGAGTGCCCCCTACTCGATCGAGTCATGCTGACTCGTACCTACTACCCGCATGTTATCTCACATAACCCAACATGCTATACAGCCTATAATCTCAACATTATAATATAACTACGCATGCAATCATACACAACCCCTCATACCATCAACAAAGGAACCTATCTCATGTTATTAAATGTCACATAATAAACAATCATCATGCTTCTTTATGCAAACCAACATATAAACACACACTACCAACTTCTCAATCAAAATTCCAATCCTCTACTCCCAACATCTAACAATTCACAACATATATCGTTACATCGCACACAAACTAGTAAACACCACATACAGCTTTGACATATACCCCCCATGTGACCGGTTCAAAATTGTAGGGCGAGTTCGCGACTTTAGGACGTCTCCCAAGCCTTTGCATTAGCTCCTACAACCTTTACCCCGGGTTCATTTTAATTGACTCCCTATATTCATTAGATTCATTGGTTACAGGTTTCAGGATCGTCGCTCTGATACAATTTGTAACACCCCCATATTCCAAGTGCCTTACCAGGACCACTTAGATATAGAGATGTCACCATCTCGGTTCCCCGAGGCAATGATAATCATAAGACAATAACGAAACAACATTTAAATAGTATAAGTTTAGTGAATGAATACAATCCGGAAACAAAACTGATAAATGTAAATACATGCTCTCCAAAACCAAATGTCTAAAAGCTAAACATAATGTCTGACAACAGCGGAAGACTCTTCTAACTGCAGTGATGACTCATCCCAGCTAGCCCATGCATCTCTACTCATACCTGCTCAACAACTGCTCACCATCACCGCATGGATCACCACAGTTTTTAAAACAATAAACGGGGTCAGTGCTAATCACACAATTTATATAATCCAACAACACAACAAGCAACACAGCTCAACCGTCACAGATATACTCCAAACTCCGTCACCAACTCCACAATACTGACTACACACTAAAGTGTGTAGCCCTGCCAGAGTGCCCATCGCAACAGGTCACTCCACGCCGCGATGGGGACGCGGCCGTTCCCACCTAATCCCCGCTCATCTCCGTCGAGCGATAAACCCAAATCCATTAATGTGCACATCCCTCCTGTGGCGGGTTCCACAGAAGGCGAATAATGGGTGTGAAACCACTCCCGCAAGTGACTCCACTCGGCCAGGGACGCGCCCCGAAGAACACAGACAGATACAAACAATCACAACTACTAAACAGCAATCAAAACCAACAACCGTCACAATACTCGTATGATAACAATCAACAATCACAAATCACCACCAACACATTATGGGACTAATACTGAGTAGGGAAAACCCTACCTGGAAAGCAAAACAGTTAGACGATCTCAACAGCTGTTATCAAAAGGCCTCTTCTACGAATCCTCCTCCTAACATATGATCATACAATTACTACCAATCAAGAAAGACAACAAAACCCCCAAATCCCCAAATTAGGGTTTAACTATCTTTAACAAAATACTATAAAAATAGTACGTAGATCTTACCCTCGACGCAAGGATCGCAAACATGTAAAGAAAGGTGAATTCCGACCTTCCAAGCTCCGGGATTTTCCAATAATGCGATGAATGCGAAGTACGTAGATTGTTTTCTCTTTTCAAAGTAATTAGGTTTGTAAAACGTATTATGAGAGTGACGGAAGTGTTTATATATTAAATCGCATTATTAACAAAACCCGACAAATCATCCCCCCGTAAACCGGCTACTCGATCGAGTAACGGAGCTACTCGATCGAGTGCCCCCCTACTCGATCGAGTGCCAAGGCTACTCGGTCGAGTACCCAACAGGTCAGAAACTATTTTAAATCGTAAAACACCCTTACTCGACATAGTAAGGCCCACTCGATAGAGTATCCAGAGACTCACAAAACTGTAGTATTACAGCATCGTGTTAGATTAGCACCGTTTCAATGTTTTAATTGCAATATTAACGACGAGACCGAGAGGAGACTTGTTAAATACTTAGGAATTGACCGACCCAGAAGATCGAGAGATAGGGAAGGGAAATAAACTAATAATTGAAATGACTAAATTACGTTGAGATCAAAAGATAAGTAATTTAGGCTTTAGGAATCACTTTTCAGGGCGAGAGCTAGTATTAGTGAGACCTAGGGACCAGTAGCATAGGCTGAAAGGCGCTTCTAGTTAAGTTGGACCGAGAGGACTTCTTATTTGCCCATCTACATGATTTTTATCAGACTTACCTAGGATTACCGCCGTCAAACCTGCAGTGAACCGATCGTCTTAGCTCCCTTTTAGTCATTGTTCACATCCTTTTACTTTATTCGCATATTTATTCGCTTTAATTTTAGATTTATTTTATTTTCATTCATTAGTTATAGCTCAAAAATCAAACCCCCCTATCACTTATAGAATAAATTTAGGCAACTAATAATTCCCTACCTCCCTGTGGTTCGACCCTGCCTACCGCTAGCTTTTGTTAGTAGTATTTAAGTTATAAATATTATTCTTGATACTAAATGACGGTATCAAGCTTATACTGATACTTATGACCTCCCAAAGTAGGCCTGGTAGTGGTTGTTATCAGGGTAGTGTGGTTGAGACTGTTGTCTGTTCCCTGATCAGTATTGGCCTGGTTCCTGGCTCCTGCTGCACAATTTTTTTTACCAACCCACCCAAAACAATAGAACTAGTGGTTTTGTGACACTGTTTGGTAAAGTGAGTTGCAAAGTGGTAAGGGATATTAATCCCCCATTTTTCATCACCATTAACATTAAGAAACGCAACTAAAATTTCAACCTCCAATTTCCTCACCGAGAGAGGCTCATTTCTACCCAAAAAATGTCCATCCCATAAATCTTTGCCAAATACGAATTTTGGGACAAGGATTATGTAATACTCGGATATTGTGGGGCCCATAAAGGAATGTTGGGGTGCGTGAGAGGACCTTAGACTAGACTAGAGGTCACTCAGGAGTGAAGTATGACTATAAAGTGGGCTGAGTATAACCTATACTAGACTTAGTGGAGTTGTTATAACGTCTGTCTATAGAAGGGTCATATTAAAAATGTCATAACATGAGTTCTAGACATGATATTAATGTTATTCTAATTGGAGGTGATAGCTTGTCCTCTTACAATTCCAACGGTAGGTCACACGCACAAAATGACCAAGAAACGAGTGAGATATGACTGTTTTACGAAAACTGGTAATTGCTGAGAACTGCGTCGCACTCGACTGAGTGGGCTGGGCACTCGACCGAGTGGACTGGGCACTCGATCTAGTGAGTGACACTCGACTGAGTGGCGCTGAATTAGAACATGGGATAAGGAAATCTTATCCTCTTATCCTCATTCATTCTATTTTCTTCCTTCTTACTCCATATGCTCTCCCTTCTCTCTAAAACCTCCATAAACACTCTAACATGGCATTCAAGCTTGCTTTCATTAATTGTTCATCATTTTCCTTCCTTCCCCAACATTTGTAAGTTAAGATCCACCCTTCTTTAATTATTTTAAACTCTAAATTTTGGGAGTATTGTGTTGGGTAATTAATTAGTAATTAGTATATGTAATATGGGTAATTAGTGAGCAATAATAAGGGGTTTTGTATTATATAATAGTGTAGGATGTATTTATGATGGTATTACGTGGTTTGTTTAGGAATAAGACGGTCTTGCGAGATGGAATCATATGGGATTCGAGTAGCTTATGAAGAATGCTAAAAGGTAGGTTTATCCTACTCGGTTTCATTATTTTGGGTGCATATTTGTGTGTCTTGCATCATCATTTTTCTGTACGAGTCGATTGGGATGACATGTTGGTATTTGGGGAAGTTTTATCCATGATATGTAGGATTAAGCTCAGTATGAGTGATACAATTGGTGTTGTGTTACATTTTCCTTGTATGGTCATTGTTGTGTTGTGTTGGAGATCATTGGTGGTGTTACTTGGTTTTTGAGGAGACGTAAGACGGTTGGGAGACCGTCTTACGCTTAAGACGCCTCTTGGAGCTTCCCACTCCAAGCGGGATGTGCACATTAATGGCTTGAGTTCCGGAGGGACTCGTGAGGTTGAGACACGACGTCTGGCAGGGAACCGGTTGGCTTCCGGACCCGGTAGGTCAGGGCGTGTCCCGGTACCTATTTGTGGTTGATGGTATGTCTGGGCGTGTCTAGGTACCGTGGTGGCAGTTGTTTGATAGCGGTTCATTCATATTATAGTCATGTTGCATACTCACACACTTTGAGTCGTGTCACACCTTATTTATTTATTAAAACTGACGTTTGCGTATCTGTGTAATTGTCACCTATTTCCGGGGTGGCCTGTGTCGATCCATATGATATTTCTGATCATATGGGGAGCAGGTTGAGTACAGGTATTGCTTGTTGACTTGATCGAGATTCTGGCCGCGCTACGGACTTTAGAGTCGAGTACATAGCTATTAGGTGGATGATATAGTCATAGACGAGTTTTATTCATTTATTCACTAGTTTATGTTTGTAATAACTAAACTTGTTATTTATTTATAGAAGTTTCTTAATTGTAATTCCGATTTCACTGGTTCGGGAAACCGAGACGGTAACAATTCCTAATTACCTTAGCCGGGTAAGAAAGGGGTGTTAGAAAGTGGTATCAGAGCGACGATTTTCGAACCTAAACCAATGAACTAAAATGAATCTAGGAGTGTTTAATAAAATGAACCCGACATGAGTACCATAGGAGGTCGGTTTTGAGTGAGAAGGATCGCTCATTTCATAACTAGATCCTATTATTTCGGTTGGTCACTGCGTGGGTGGTTATGAGTCGGAACACGTGAAGTGACATGTTGCTTGATTATATGCGTGATATGAATTTTGTTGAGCATCGGGCATGATTTACTTACTCAAATGAAATGTTGTATGATTATATGTAGTTGTGATCATAGTTAAGTCGCTTGCATGATATCTTGGTCCATTTGATTTATGATAATGTGTAAAATGTGGCGTGATTACGTGTTTACTATAACAAGCTGATGGGTTTCTTGCATGATATCGTTATTTATGATGTGGCATATCTTATCATGTGAAAATTTGGTGCATGTATTCATACGTAAGACGTATTTGTGGTGAATGGTTATTACGTGTTAGAGTGTGAGTGGCATTAGCCACGTTCTTTAACATTTTAAATACCGTATATGCTTGAAATTATTTAGTGCTATAGTTAGAGTGCGATGGGTAATAGTTGTTAGTAAAATAGTCGCTAGTTTAAGAAGTAATCCTTAAACTGTAAACCATAGAGAGACACCCAGCCGAGTGCGAGCTACTACTTGACCGAGTACCAGTCACTCGACCGAGTGAATCCTACCACTCGACCGAGTGGACCAATTTCCAGAAACTTGAAAATTTCTGGAAGTGAGTCGCTCGACCGAGTGGAGAAGGCACTCGACCGAGTGGACTATCACTCGACCGGGTGGACTCAACACTCAACCGAGTGCCGATTTCTGAGCTGTGAATTTCGCAAAAATTGTATTATTACATTATTTATTGCATTTCTTCATGATTTTTCATAAAAGTTACCAAAACCTCTTTGGAACTCTGTCAAAACTCCATTGTTGATGTTGTTGAATTGCTTGGACCTAAACTTTTTACTCCATTTTATCCCCTTACTTCTTGCTAATTAAACAATGTGACTGACTTTTTCCTTGCTCTTAGTTTTTCTTAATTTGATTTTGTTTAAATATATGCTAGTTCTTTAAATTTTGTCAATTAATTGCGTGTTTTGTTTGATTCATGATATTAATCACCTTTTTACATCTGTTATGATGTCAAATATAAATGTTTCATGATGAAGTTTTGCCTAAAATTTTGTTTTATATATATGAACTAGAAAATGTGTGTTTTTAAATCAATGATTTGATTTTGTGTATGTTGCAAGGTTAATTGTTTGAGAAAGACTAAATTTTGGTTGTTATAGCTAACTCTTGTCGTACATTGAGATTTTGCTTTAAATTTTTTCGAGGCTTCTATGTTCGTGTTTGGGTTTTGATTTATTTTCGCATTTAAAACATAGCTAGTAATGACATGTATTATCTTGAATCAAAATTTCATCTTACATGTTGCCAAAATTTTGAATTCTCATAGTATGTATATACGAATGCTTTTTTTTTTTTATTTTGCACTCAAAGCATGATCTAATTGTTACTTGGTACTTCGTTCTTGTTGATGTTGCATTGTGTTGCATTAATCTAGAAGTTTTACTTTAGGAATCGCCCTTAGTTTTGACATGTAGGTTATTTATACCGAATAATTTGATTTTCATACTTCATTCTTTATCAGTTATGTATAAAGATTTACATGTTGTTTGAAGATGTTAGGCATGACTTTAAAATTTTAAAATTTGTGTTTTAAAGTTTCCTTGGTTTAATTGTGTACTAAGAGTTTGATTTTGTTGATAGTGCTACGTATTGCCCTAAATCGAGAATCTTACCTTAACATTTTGCCCAACATATTTTTATATACCATAATGTATAAGATTAAGTTTTAAATTTTTTATTTGAAATGTAGTTTCATTGTTTCGTAGTGTTGTAATGTTTGTTAATAATGTGTTGTTTAATTTGATTATATATGGATCAATGCTTTGTTTACCGTTTGGGTCGTATAGTTTTGATGAGTAAGGACGTGTAGACACATGTGATTATGCCTGAGAGGATGTGGAACAGGAGTGAGTCGATGAGTTTATGAGGGTAAAGGGGTGCTAATAATGTGTGATGACGGAATGTTAAATCTTGGGAGTTACAAATGTGAAACAAATGTTTTATTGGGATGGAGGTAAGTTAGTTCATTTTATGTGGATTTGAGCCATGTAGGTAGGTTTGTATATGATGTCGTGAAAGAGAGAAAGTTATTTGATGAATGAAGGTGCTATTGGTCAAAATTTTGATTCGATAAAGTAATGATGTAAGTATTGTGGATAAGGAAATTGACTTTTGAGAATAGAATCTTTTATGCTAAGTAGTGATCCAATGTTTTGGGAAGTATTATATTGTGATCCAAAGTTATGGGTGTGCTTAGTAGATTAAAATGAAAAGTTTAGTTGTGATTTTGTATATGATTCTTGTTTGGAGATTAGGAATAGAAGAAGGTGACTTTAACTTGCGTAAGGTATCTTAAATTGAGTAAAATGATTGTGTGAGGAAATTTGGGGATAATGAGTGAAGTGTAATCTAGGTTGGATATTTGTTAAGTGTTTGAACCTATGGATAGCGAACGAGACTTGAGTTGCATATTAAGGAATATTATTGTTAAGCATCACTTGGAAACTTTGGTTGATAGATAATTGACAGATATGATGGTAAATTTAGTATTACCAAGTTTGGTGTTGCGGTCATGAGAGCAAGAGTGTGGCATGTAATGCTTGAGGATTCAATCATATTGTTGAGGTATTTGATCATTCGTGTTATAGAGTGTAACCGCTTAATTTGAGTAGCTATGTATGAGTGTGAAAGTGGTTGTGTAGGAATCCGACCCTAGGAGTGGTAGCATAAATTTTATTGTAAAGTTGCCTCCCAATGCTCAGGTAAAGCGTCCGTGGTATGCATCGTGATCTTGTTGTAGTGTCTGTTTGGGTGATTATGTAGTTATTATTCCTTAAGAATAATGAGTGGTTAGGTCGTGTCCATGAAATAGTATGTTTGTGTCGGTAGTATGTCTCGAATATTTTATTTTAATTGTGTATTAATGATGGCTATAAGGCCAAGAGTTTATGTTTAGGTTGGTTATTTGATGATGTATTAGTTACCATCGGAGTCTATTAGCATTTGTGGGATGAAATAGGAAAGATGGAACCAAATTGAGAGTGAATATTCTGCCCAGGTGACACTCGACCGAGTGCACCACGCACTCGACCTCGACCGAGTGGTCTCCTACACTCGATCGAGTGGATTGCTTTGACTCTTGTTTTGTTGATATTTGACCGAATATTGAGCTTGTACCCTTATTTCGCGGTTTATGTTTATGTTTGATTATATGATGTGGCATTTTGCAAGTAAATGGAAATTGTTAATTCGATGTGAGTAGATTGATGACAGAAATGATGTGATAATCTTGTTTGGTGTGTGTTAATCAACGTGAGTTTATTTTGTTTTGTAAAAGTAAGATGAATAATGCAAATTATGTGTTACATAGTGGTTTTTTGCGTGATTGTGATTATGGTCTTCCGTTTGAGCGAAAGTGTTGATGATGGATGGGAACGGATATGGAAACACATGTGTGATCATGTGGTTGATTTGACGCGGTATATGCGTTGTATGATGTCCGAAAATGGAAATGTTGATCATGGTTGGGTCACATTACAAGTAATTTTTGTATTAATTGATTGTTTCATGGAGTCCGTATATTCGTGATTGATGTGCATACATGTTAGTGTAGGAGATTTGATGTGATATAGATACATAGTAATAATCGAGTTATACCCCGCGATACATAAGTATACATAACCAACATGAGTTGGGAGTTATTTATGGGATTATAGATTGGAACTATGGGTTTGACCTGACACTTGACCTTTGGGAGGCTTGTAGATGGGGGATTATATCGATAGAAATTATAACTATTGAGATTTGATTACGGAATTGCAATGAGTAAGAGAGAGTGTTGAACCTGGAACAAAGTCATTTGTGGAATTCGGTAATGAACGTATGGGAGCACAATATGAGGCTTGACCATTGAACTTCGGGACGAAGTTCCCTAGTAGGGGGAGTGGATGTAATAATTCAGAAGTTAGGAAAGACAAAGTACGGAAAGTGCGGAATGCGAGGAAGTAATATGAGTTGAACAAAGAACCTTGGGGTGAGCATGATGATTATAAAAGAGTGTATACGATAGATAAACATGTGTGGATTAATGAGAGTGATGATGATGGTAAGAATCTTGATGGACCTTACGATAGCATAAAGGACAATGGTAATGGCGAGAGATTACTTGAGAATCGAAAATGAGACTTGAGCAATAACTGTGAAAGGAGAGAGAGTGTAGCGAACTTCGGGAACGAAGTTCATTTTAAGGGGGGAAGATTGTAATACCAGGATATTATGGAACCCATAAAGGAACGTTGGGATCGTTAGAGGACCTTAGACTAGACTAGAGGTCACTCAGGAGTGAAGTATGACTATAAAGTAGACCGAGTATAACCTATACTAGACTTAGTGGAGTTGTTATAACGTCCGTCAATAAAAGGGTCATCTTAAAACTGTCATAACTTGAGATATAGACATGATGTTAGTGTGATTCTAATTAGATGTGATAGCTTGTCCTCTTACGATTCTAACGGTAGGTCACACGCACAAAATGACCAAGAAACGAGTGAGATATGACTGTTTTACGAAAACTGGTCATTGTTAAGAACTGCGTCGCACTCGACCGAGTGTGGTTCACTCGACCGAGTGGACTGGGCACTCGATCGAGTGGCGCTGAATCAGAACACGGAATATGGAAATCTTATCCTCTTATCCTCTTATCCTCATTCATTCTATCTTCTTCCTTCTCACTCCATATGTTTTCCCTTCTCTCTAAAACCTCCATAAACACTCTTACATGGGATTCAAGCTTTCTTTCATGGATTGTTCATTCATTTCCTTACTTCCTCAACATTTGTAAGATCCATCCTTCTTTAATTAGTTTAAACCCTAACTTTTGGGGGTTTTTTGTTGGGTAATTAATTACTAATTAGTTTATGTAATATGGGTAATTAGTGAGTCATAATAAGGGGTTTTGTATTATATAATAGTGTAGGATGGATTTGTGATGGTATGAAATGGTTTGTTTAGGAATAAAACTGTCTTGTGAGACGGAATCATATGGGATTCGAGTAGCTTATGAAGAATGCTAAAAGGTAGGTTTATCCTACTCGTTTTCAATATTTTGTGTGCATATTTGTGTGTCTTGCATCATCATTGTTATGTACGAGTCGATTGGGATAACATGTTGGTATTTAAGGATGTTTTACCCATGATTTGTGGGATTGAGTTCATGATGAGTCATACAATTGGTGTTATGTTGCATTTTCCTTGTATGGTCATTGTTGTGTTGTGTTGGAGATCATTAGTGGTGTTAGTTGGTTATTTAGGAGACGTAAGACGGTTGGGAGAACGTCTTACGCTTGAGTGTCCTCTAAGAGCTTCCCACTCCAAGAGGGATGTGCACATTAATGGCTTGAGTTACAGAGGGACTCATGTGGTTGAGACACGACGTCTGGCAGGGGATCCGGTTGGCTTCCGAACCCGGTACGTCCGGGCGTGTCCCGGTACCTATTTGTGGTTTTTGTTATGTATGGGCGTGTCCCGGTACCAGTGTGGTTGTCGGTATGTCTGGGCGTGTCCCGGTACCGTGGTGGCGGTTGTTTGATAGTGGTTCATTCATGTTATAGTCATGTTGCATACTCACACACTTTGAGTCGTGTGACACCTTATTTATTTATTGAAACTGACATTTGTGTGTCTGTGTAATTGTCACCTATTTTCGGGGTGGCCTATGTCGATCCATATGTTATTTCCGATCATATGCGGAGCAGGTTGAGTACAGGTATTGCTTGTTGACTTTATCAAGATTCGGGCCGCGCTACGGACTTCAGAGTCGAGTACATAGCTACTAGGTGGATGATATAGTCATAGATGAGTTTTATTCATTTATTCACTAGTTTATGTTTGTAATAACTAAACTTGTTATTGTTTTAAAGAAGTTTTTTAATTGTAACTCCGATTTCACTGCCTCAGGAAACTGAGACGGTAACATTTCCTAATTACCTTGGTCGGGTAAGAAGGGGGTGTTACAAAATGTATTGATGGGGGACATGATCCCAATCAACAAAGGGGTAATGAGAAATGGCTTGTCATGTAATCTTGGGGTTATAAGACTCGGGGGACTTTATATGCAATTTCTCATGTTTCAATTGAAAAGTTTCAGCAAATTCACCAAGAAACAGCCTATAATCATGATTAAACAACCAGAAACTTACACCATAAATAAAATCCTTCTTTTCAGACTTGTGAAATTCAAATGAACTCAAGAACTCAAGGGTGAGTTCGGGGAAGGTTTTGTAATTCATAGTATAAGCATGCTTCATGCAAGATTCTTAAACAAATCTTTAACATTTTTTTCAATACCAATATGCTTTAAAGAATCATTATTAATAAATTTGGTGGCCTTCATACCTGTGACTCTCAAAATAACCCAATTATCCCATTGCTTCTTACTAGTAAAGATGACTTGGGGAAAAGTTGGATCATCCCATGCCGGTGTTTCTTGCATCTCGACATCCTCCGCAGCATGGGATAACTCCGATTCACCTCTCCTCCTCTTTGAAGGACCTTGTGTAGAAGCTTTCTTAGTAGCCATGAAATTTCTGAAATTTTAAGACAAAAATTTCATCTTAAGACAAGCAAAAATTCATCCAAACAAGCATAATAGAACAAATTAGTGAACTAATTCATCCTATAAACATTAATAGAACACAATTTAATCAATTTCTAGCATTAATAAGTGACAAATCAATTTCCCCCAAATAGAGTTAGGGTTTGAGAAATTGGTATTAAATTGATGAGAATGGATGAAATTAAAGAGAAATGAGGTAGAAACTTACTTGTTGTTGATTGTTGATGAACAAACCTTGAATCTTGATGATGGAAATGGTGTTTGTGTGTGATTGTAGGTGAATAAAGTGAAGAAACTAAGAGAGAAAGGAAGAGATAGTACCGTCGTGGTCTTGAGGAATGATAGAATGATTGGCCTTATCCCGTCTTTCAATTAAAGCCAAAAAAATAAAATATCGCGTCCCCGATCGGGGACACCCCACCCTGATCGGGGTTGACCAGTTCAACGCGTTGACTTTCCTCTATTCCGTATTTGTTTTAGCTTCCTCCGTTTTTGAAAGTTACGACCCCGAACGGGGTTTTTTTGCATGGGGAAGCGTGCATTTCCTCTAAGAGCCTTCTTCTCTTCTTTATTCACCTACAAATCATAAAACAAAACACCGTCAAGTCTAGCAATTATTCCTAAATCTACGAAAACATTATATTGTTCGAAAATTAAAAACAAAACAAATAAAATCCGGGTTACCTCCCGATAAGCGTTGGTTTAACGTCCCGCACGACGTTCATTTCTTCTTTAATCAATCTTTGTCCTTGAGCTCACCGTCTTCCAAGCTCTCTTTCATAACATCTCTCACATTCTCCGTCCACTTCAAGCTCTTCCATGAATATCCCCTCTTAGCACTCTCGGCATTAGTGCTCTTAGAATCTTTACCTGCAAAACAATCAACACCAATATCGACCTCCAGCGGATCCATCAGTAAGGATCGAGGTATAGAAGAAACAAGAATAGAGTCCACAGTGTTAAGTAAATAACAAGACTCTTGTAATATTGGACTCCTAATGGTATTGTTTTTGCTAAAGGTGACCCGGTCATTGTCCACCTCTAAGGTGAACTTCCCATTTTTTACATCAATTAACGTGCTCGCGGTGTGTAGAAATGGCCTACCCAAAATAATTGGGATTTGTGAGTCCTCGGCCATATCAAGAATAAGGAAGTCAGTGGGTATAAAAAACTTACCAACTTTGACGGGTACATCTTCTAAACCACCTAAAGGTTGCATTATAGAATGGTCCGCCATTTGCAAAGTAATATTAGTGCATTTCAAAGCACTCGTGTTAAGTTTTTCACAAATGGAGAGGGGCATGACACTTACACTAGCACCTAGGTCACAAAGGGCCTTATTAATGGTAAATGTGCATATAGTGCAAGGGATAGAATAACTACCGGTGTTCGTAAGTTTCGGAGGAGACTTATTTTGTAAGAGTGAACTACACTCTTCGGTGAAAGCTACAGTCTCAACCTCATTGAAGGATCGCTTCTTTGTGAGGATTTCTTTCATGAATTTTGAGTAAGAGGGGACTTGGTGAAGCAATTCAATGAATGGCACGGTAACATGTATATTTTTAACAACATCCAAGAACTTACCAAACTTACTCTCTTTCTTATTCTTTGCTAAGCGGTGGGGAAATGGCACTTGAATCTTGATGGGAGTATCGGGCTCCTTCACCTTAAGAATGGGGATCTCCTCTTCAACATCTTCCACGATAGGCTCTTCACTAACCCTCTTTTTGCCTCCTCCCCCATGCTTGGACTCTTTACTCGCAACCTCACCATCCAAAGTCATGGATGGTTCATCATAGCTCTTATCACCTCTCAAAGTAATAGCTATAACGGTATCATGTGGTTGCTCACCTTGGGGTGGTAATTGACCCGTTTTCCTTTGAGAGCTAGAGGAGACTAGTTGAGCCATTGGATTCTCTAGCATTTTGATGGCGGCACTGTGAGCTTGATCACTCTTTTGGTATTAAAACAACAACTTGGATTGAGTTTTAACCATTTGCATCACCAAGAATGCAAGTTTACTGATACGTGCCTAATGTATAGTCTTTTTGGCCTATTTTAGCACGTATTTCTATGCATTTCTATACTGTTTTTATAGTATTTTGCCCCGAATTGGCTACTTTGGTGTATTTGGTCCTTTTTGTAGGAATGATCGCGGAAGTAGCGAAACCATCTTTCTTTTCGTCCTTTTTGCATGCATTTAGAGGAGACGGGATCGTCCCAGAGTAAGATATTGCACTTGGAAGTGTCGTTGCACGCATTACGAGGCGTTTGGGTGGAGATGTGAGCTGAATTGAAGATACAAGTGCTTGATCGAGCTGTTTGGTGGTCGATCGAGTGGTTCCTAGGCTCCCCGAGGCTCGATCGAGCTATTCCTTACTCGATCGAGTAAAGTCGCACATGACCCAGGCCTCGATCGAGTAACCTGCTTGGTCGATCGAGGGCCTTCTGCTGAGATGATGGTCGATCGAGTGGTCTAATCTACTCGATCGAGAGGTTTTCACAGGCGTGGGCTTTTAATTAGTCCGTGGATGTTTTATTTCGCAAGTTTTCAGTTTTACTTTCTATTTAAACCTAAGTAAATTAGGTTAATAGACATCTCATTATCTATTATTCACTTTTTACTCTCTAAGTTTCCACAGTAGAACTTTTGCTACGTTACTCTTGCTCCTTCAACTGTTATTTTTATTTTGGGATTATTTCACTCGGACTCGGTTGTTCTTTACGCCGGAATCGCTTAGATTGTAATCTCCTCTCTTCCCTTAATAATAATTAACCTTCTTGTTGTTTTTAATTCTTGTTTATGTTATCGTTCTTTCTTGCCCTAATTTCCGTTATTGAATTTTATTATTATTTCATTATGTCATCTGCTGGGAAATTGTTTGCTGTTAGTTTTATTAAGAATATGAGTAGCTAAATCCTTTCATGTTGGGATTAGGGGATCTGCGGTAGGAAAATGACGACGTAGCGAATGACCTGGACGAATTGATTAAGAGACTCTGTCACTATAGCAATTTAACTGTAATTCTCAACCTAGTTGAGTGCACGCTTCTATGTCACCCATTAAACTGGCTACAATTAATCCTGGATCGAAAGATTGGACTAAATAGGCCTGCTATAAACAGTAGACTACCCTAATGAGGACGAAAGTTAAGTTAGTGGTACTTTAGGGTGGGAAGTGGACCGAAAGGACCTTCTAATATCCGTCTCGCATTAGTTCGTCTGAGTCATTTACTGCTAAGTTGTTAAACTACCGTAGTGAACCGAATTCCCGACATGTCCCCCTCTTATTGATAGTTTTAATTCACTTCCTGCTTTACTGCCCTCTGCTTTATTTCTCTTTCCTTTCAACTCCGTAGTTTAGAAACCAAAAATTCAATCAACACCAATTGTTACCATAGGATTAGAAATAGATAGTTGTAGTTGCATTACCTCCCTGTGGATTCGATACTCGACTGCCTCTACTACATTCTTAGTTGAGACCGTTAGGTTTTATTTTTGACAGGTACGCGACAGACGTGTCAAGCTTTGGCGCCGTTGCCGGGGAGACAATTGTTCAATTTACTAGCTGTTTTATTTTTAATTCTTCTTTTAGTTTAAGGAACATCGTTCCTTAGACTATTCTTATATCTTGTCCGCAGTTTCTTCTTATGCGCAGGTCGCAAGGTGGTCCACTACTACCTTTTGATCCCGAGATTGAGAGATCTCTGCACGTAAAAAGGAGACTATTTCAAGAACAACAGGCAGAGGAAGAGCCTAGTTCTCGTGGTAGCTTTTACGAGAACGAGCTTTTCGAAGACAATCCACCGTCTTCTCCAGTTTCCAATTCATCAGTTGAATCTAGTATTTTCCCAGATTTTCCCGAAATGGCTGAGGAAGCAACCATTGCTAGTCACTCCGAGCCCACGGCTGACAATCTCTATAAAGGGATCGAATTACCGGGAGATGCTAGGAAGTTCGAGCCAAAGCTTGCATACATCAATATGGTCGAGAAAAATCGTTCGGGAGCTGAATCAAGATGCAGCTCAAGATATGGAGACCTTCATTGATTATCTTGCTCCATACCTCCTCCCTTGGCGTGACATGGATCGATAAAAGAAACCATGTTCATCTTCTCACTCCGCGATGCTGCAAGGGAGTGGTACAGGGATTTAGACCGAGCTGCTCACGGCATAACAGATTGGAATTCGCTAGCATTGGCGTTTTACAAGAAGTACTTCTCTGCTTCGAGAACCATCGCCATTAGTGCTCAGATAACAAGTTTCAAACAAGGGCCTGACGAGAACTTCCACGAGGCATGGCTTCGTTTTAAGAAACTAGTGCGGACCATACCACATCATGGTTTCGAAAAATGGAGTTTGTGCAACCATTTTTACAATGGTTTATATGATGATCAGAGGGCTATCTTAGATGCAGCAGCCAATGGTCGATTTGCTGACAACTTGGGGGCGACCAAGGGATGGAAAATCATAGATGATTTAGCCACTCATAGGGCTGAATATGGGAATTCAAGAGGAAACCAAAGGAGAGCCGCTGAATCCTCTTGATGAGCCGCATTAGAAGCCCCATTGCGAGGTTTGACAAGTATGAATTAGGGGGAGCTCTCAAGGGAGGGATGTACCAGGTTAATGCTATGACAGACGGTCCTTTCGTTTGTACGAGGTGTGGGGTAGATGGACATGTCTCTGATTATTGTCCTAGTCCTTATGAGCAATGTGCTGCCTTTCAACATTACAGGCAAAACAACACTCATTACGAGCCGAATATCCACCCCAATTTGAGGTGGAGTAACTAGAACGTACTCAACCCCACCGCCCCTCCAAATCAGCCGCAATGACCCTATATTCCTCCACACCGGAAGCAACAAGGCTATCGAAGCCTCCGTCTTTCAACCCTCCTAACCAAGGTGCTTCGTCATCTAGTGGGGTGAGTGAGATAGGTGAGTTAAAGTCCATGATGCAGTCCATTGCAAAGCAATTACAACAGAAGGACACGGCATTCAAGGCACTTGAGACTCAAGTTGCCCAACTGGCTGAAAATCAATCTTCAAGGAAGCCTGGTCATTTACCGACTCAAAATGACAAGAACCCAAATGAGACGGTACATCTGATAGAGTTGAGAAGCGGTCTTTCTTATGAGGGACCGGAAGTACGAGTAAATCGGACCGAGGAAGCATCGCGATGATGAACAGTGTTACGTTAAGAGAAAAGGACTCACGACAAATGAGTTACTCGATTGTCAAGTCGATGCTCGATCGAGTGGAAATGGTGAAGAATCTGGTCGATCGAGTAGAGTTCCTGCTCGATCGAGTGAAGCAGAAGATGAGGTTGGTCGATCGAGTGGTAAGTTTGCTCGATCGACTGACGCTGGTGAAGAAACTGCTCGATCGAGTGAGCACATTGCTCGATCGAGTGATATTGCTGACGGGAAGCTTATTCGAGAGCCTGCTAGTGCTCGTTTAAGCGAGGAATTACCAGAAAGGCCTCGTTCGAGAGGTAAGAAGCGTCCAAAGGATACCGAACTTGCTCCGGAAGACACTTTGGAAGCGAGAAACAAGGGGCTCGAAATACCAATTACGGTTCCCTTCCCGAGGCGGCTGCAGAATACCAAAGTTAATCAATAGTTTGGCAAATTTGTTGAACTTTTGAAGAGTTTGGAAGTTTCCGTGCCGTTCACTGAATTGCTGACTAAGGTACCCTCTTATTTAAAATTTATGAAAGAAATTTTAGCACGTAAGAGGACTATTAATGATAATGAGACCGTAGCTTTGACGGAGGTGGGGTCAGCCCTATCTCAAAATAAGCTACCTCCTAAGTAATCAGACCCGGGTAGTTTTTCGATCCCTTGTCACATCGGTATGCAATTGATTGATAATGCGCTATGCGATTTAGGCGCTAGCGTAAGTGTTTTACCTTTGTCTCTAGCTAAGAGACTTGGTGTGACAAAGCTGAGTTGCACCAACATGATCCGGATGGCCGACCGTAGTTTATCACGGCCACTAGGTGTAGCGGAAGACGTACTTGTTCGGATCGGGAAGTTCTTTATTCCGGTTGATTTTGTCGTCTTAGTTATCCCCGAAGATGCACACCCTATCATTTTAGGGAGACCATTTTTGTCTCTTGCCGTGCAGTGATAGACGTCGGGGGGAAGACTTTGACCTTTCAGGTAGGGGACGAGGAGCTGACTTTCCATCAGTCCAAGTTCCGGAGGGCTCCCATGCAAGCTCAGCCTTGCAATGCCCTCTCTTCTGTTGACCCTATTATTGACACTCCAGATGAAAATTTGGAGAATATTGCTGTTATTGCTAACCCTCCGCCTCATACTGAGAGCAAAAAGGAGGAAAATTCGTCTGTTTCCCTTACTGCAGGTACAGATGAAGGCAAGAAAGGAGTTGTCAAGGGACAGGGTGCAACCATTATCAATCAAACTGGAGCCAAGGATGCCAAAGAAGATGACAGAGGGGCGAGAACGAAGACAGTTCGAACCTACATAGATTGGAACTATGTTCCTCCTCCTCTTGCAAACAGTAATTCAAGCTCATGGAAATCAAAGAGGACGGTCAAGCATCGCGAAGTGACGTCCTCGATGTAAGCCCACCAAGGGGCTCGAAAGTGATGGGAATTAAACGGGGAAATGCCCCGTGTAACAAATTGTAATAGATATTTGTTTGAATTTCTTTTAAATTTCTTTATTACGTTTTTAATTAGGACAATTAGTTTAGACAATCCTTTAGCTCAGACTGAGACTATAGACTGTGCTTTCTGCGTATTTGGTATTTGGGATGTGTTTGGATGTATTCTATGCAGGTTTGGGGAAATGTCACGCATTTCGAGGAAGTAAAGACGGAAATCAAGGAGCCTACAAGAGGAAGCCCTCGATCGAGTACTTCTTGTACTCGATCGAGTGGAAGTTGGTTCGATCGAGGCATGTCAGTTACTCGATCGAGAAAGGCCAAAGAGGAACAAGTCGATCGAGAGGATGTCTACTCGATCGAGCAGAGGGACATCAAAAGTCCTCGATCGAGTGATTTAAAAACCACTCGATCGAGTGGTATGAATAGGACGGGAGTTTTTCTATATTAAAACTCTTAATTTTCCTAATTCTATTTTCATTCTACCCTAATTTCGTCTAAACCCCTTCCCTTATTGCGATTCCCATTTTCCCCCAAATCCCCATTTTTTGCCCAAACTCATCAAATCCACCACCTACATTCTATTACTAGCACTTAATTCTTCAATAGCCCCTTATTTTCCCCCTCTTTTGTGCTCGTTTTCACGGTTTCTAAAGGGAATTAGGGTTTGCGGGTTTTTCGATTAAAATCCGCCTTCATTGCTTGTTTAATTGAAGTTTAATTGCTATTGTAGGATAATCATCATCAAGTAAGTGTTTCTTTCACACTCTTTGCATTTTCTCTTCATTTAATTCGAATTTCTTGAGGTGATTTGAATTAGGGTTCGAAAATCCATGTCTAGTCGATTTTATTCCGATTTAATTGTGTTTATATACCCTTAAATAGCTTGTTGATGATCTTTTCGCAATTCCTCGCTGTCGTTACATGTTTAATTCGAATTTTGCGCGAGATTCCGCGATTAGGGTTCCTGTAAGTCGAAATTTGTCGACTGTCAGACGGTCTTTTCTGTTGCCTTGCTTGCTTAACTTCAGTTCTTTCCTACTTCTTGCTGTTGTTAACTGCTGTTTACCGTCCCCTATCGCCTTTACATGCTGTGAATCATTGGGAATCTTGCGCTGTGAGTGTTTTTTTTCGTCTGCTAGGAGTTCCACATGCTTTCATATGCGGCTTTCATGCCTCTTAGTCTCCTTTCGCAGTCATTATTTTGTCACTTTATCACCACTCACATGCTGCTTTTCGACTTTTTTGAGGAATTATTGGGTTTTGCTTGCTGTAAGTCGATTTTTTTCGACTAATAGGGCCATTATTTGCTGTCACATGCTGGTTAACGCTTCATTTTAGCCACGGTTAGCAGCCATTTTTCCTTATTAAGCCCTTTATTTGATTGCAGGATGGATACTAGTTCTCTACCTTCTACTAGTACCACTTCCAGCCCTTCTTTGAGCGAGCCAGTGGTCCCTGCTGTTGCCACTAGCTCCGCCCTAGTCACCACTGCAGCACCGGTTCTCCTTGTTTCAGCTGCAGGGACAGTTTACGCCTCAGCTAGCTCAGCCGGGAGCTCAGACCAGGCTACACCAGCCATTACTTCTACCATGCCCTTCTCTATGCTGGAACGAGGATTCACACCTCGATTTCCGCAGCTAGGTATGGTGCCACCGAGGCCTAACCAGCAGGCTAGCCAGTTAGCCATCACATCCAGCCCTTCTGAGGCTGATGTTACGGGAGAGGGTGCTCTCACCCCTTTACAGCGGATGCCCACGGTACGTTTTACTTCCGCGGCTCACCGGACTCGGTTAGCCGCTTTACTTCGTTGCCCCCTCTCCTCCACCCGTTTCCTTGCACGGACCGACCTAGAGACTTTAGGCATTTACGAGGAGGTCTGTAGTTTGTTGAACGGGACGGGTATGTCGGGTCTGATCACCATGCAGGAAGCTACTATTCGTACCCCTACGTACGAGTTCTTTAGCTCCTATTCCTTTGACACCGACTCTTATGATGCTGACCACTCCAGCTCTTGCATTCACTTTCGACTCCGCAACGAGTCACACCACTGGACTTTGGCCAAGTTTGGGCAGGTTTTAGGCCTAGTTAGTGACGGTCCCACCGTCCCACCTCGAGACCTCCTTCAGCCACTTTGGGCTGCGCTTACTCACACTCCCTTCCCCTCACGGAAGGGAGCTCATGTTCACTTACCTGCGCCCCGTTACTACTTGCGTCTGTTAGGAGAGACCATTTTTGGGCGCCCTGAGCCCAATAACGTGACCAACACTGAGCTAGCGATTCTCGCGGGGTACCTCAACATTGACTACGGTACCCCGTTTGTTCTAAACGTTGCTTATCTAGTAGCTCAGCATTGGAACGGAATTGGGACTCGGGTCAAGACCGCTGTTGTCTGTGGCGGGCTAGTGACTAAGATTGCCCGTCACCTTTACCCCACTGACCCTTCACTTACTGCACCCGATAGGGAGGCTTACCTTGACCTGGGAGCCATGACTGACTTCGCCTGGTTCCCAAAGGCGAAGGGGAGCGCGAGGACGTGGAAGATTTGTGGTTCCATGTCTGTTACCTTGCCGTGCTCTACCCTTCCGCCACTTTTACCGCTCCCTACTGCTGCTGAGGGAGCGAGGCCACCTACACCCACCTACCACCTTACACTTACCCCTCCTTCTTCTTCTAGGAAGAGGAAGCGGGAGGCCGGAGCATCTTCTAGCTCTCAGACTCCGGCTCAGACCCAGTCTCAGACTCAGACTGGACCCACACAGACTCCCACACCTCTACCTTCACTCACTCCACCTCCTTCTGATCCGGCCTTTCCGGCCAATTTTGTCTGCCCTCCTGTCTTAGAGGCGCCCGAGGTCATGGCCCAAGGGCGTCGTGATGCTGTACTTTCGGATATGTGCAGGTACATTACCGAGATGAGACGGGATATGGCTTTGGCTGTATTCCCGCTCTACGAGTTCCATATCCGAGCCCGGCGACCGATTCCAGAGGGGTGGCCGCATCCCTCCTTCTACCGATACCCAGCGGACGGGTACCCTCCACTACCTTCTGACTCAGAGGAGGAGCCAGAGGAGACAGCGGTAGCACGAGAGGTGCGGTTGGGCCGAGCAGCGGCACAAATGAGCGCCGGAGAGGAGGAGAGTGACCCTCCGTTCGTGCCGGTCCAGGAGGATCAGCCTGGAGATGACGACCGAGTCTCCCCTTGTTTGTTGCTGGTTTGGGAGACCGTTTTGTTGAGTCGAGTACTGGGAGACGGCGGTGCCGACGACGAGTAGCTCTTTGGTCTACTCACTTCCCCAGTTTTCTGGCTGGTTTGGGGAAGTTCGCTTTTGTATGTACCTTACTCTTTTTATTTCGTCTCCTTTATTTTTTTTATTTTGCTGGTTGTATACCCCCATCCCCCATATTTCTGCTGGTGTATGCTGGAGGACAACGAGGGCGTTGTCCGTTTTGGTTTGGGGAGGGTATTGCATCCTTTTGAGTCTGCATCTGCATTTGTTTTGTATTCACGTTTAATTCTTCAGTTTGCATTTGTTGTTTATTTTCATAAAAATCAAAAATCCAAAAAAAAATAAAAAATTCCAAAAATTCCAAAAATTTCACGTTTATTTTTGCATTTAGGTTGAGTCGGAACGGTAGATTCCCATGATGACAATGCACTATAACTTGTCAAGTTACTTGAGCCTTGCACCTTATTGATGGTTTTTAGCCTTGTCATACGCATGATCTACGAATTTCTGTTCAAATAATAGCTGACTGTCTAGACTTGACCTATAAACTGGCAAACTACTTAAAAATTCTGAGTTTTAGAGCCATAATGGTGACATTCATGACCGATTCGTTAGGAATTTTGAGAGTAGTACTCCTTGCATAGCATGTTTGTCTCATTTGCACATTTATGACATTCAATTTCTCGTCAAATGCACATATTCGGGTTTGTGGTTGGTGTCACATGCAGGGAGGGTTTTGCAATTTCCCCTTTCTTCTTATCTTTCACCCATTTAGCTCCACTTTAGCCAAAACTTGCCTTTTTGACCCATTAGCTACATTCCAAACTATGCCTGCCTAGTCAAGCTAGTTAGTCTGTCCTCTTGTGGTATGTTTTCCATTGCAGTTTGGTCTGTCATCTTATTTGGAGTTGGTGTTTGTATTAAGGAAGGAGGAAAGAAAAAAAAAAGGAAGGAAAACGTGAAAGAAAAAGAAAAAAATATGAAAAATGAAAAAAAATATGAAAAAAAACAGAAAAAAAAGCTGATATGCAAAAGAAAGAAATAGAGATTGTGTAAAAAGTTGTCCCCTCTTGTCAGAGTTGAGAAGATGTTTGAAGATGTACAATGTGTTTAAAAAAGGGAACTTTGTGACCGTCTGACTCCTCCACTCTTATTCTATATTTTTTGAGGAGATTGTGCTTTGAGTCTAGTGAGTTTTGTGCCAAGTGAAGGGCACTAGTACTTAGTTTTTCAGTCAGTTTGAGATCCGGATGGTTTATTATGGTCCTGTTAGGAACTAGCTTGACGCTTTTACCTCCACATTTCCATAACTTGTTTTGCCTTTTCTCACCTGAACCTCACTATTCCCATATTATTTGCAAATCCTCGGCTGTGACGGACATTATTGGTTGGAGTGTGTGCATTAGTACTTGAATTGTCTTTCATTTTTGTTGCATGCATGCTATGTAGGTCGCAGTTAGGTGAGTGCCTGTCTTTTCTTCTCTCTTTTACATATTACATTTGCCCTTTGCTTCATGAGAGAAGAGTGACCACGTGAGAGTCCAGTTTTGTTGGTCTTGCAAGGTCGATAGGTCGCTTTATTTACGAACAGACTTATAATTCGTTTGCATCGACCGCTTGGCTTTAATCGTTGATTTCGTTGCATTAAATCGGTTCAAGTAGACAAGTTAAGCTAGCTCTGAGTTATCATTTCCGTTCCATTAGTTTAGTTTTGAGTTTACTCGAGGGCGAGTAAAGGTTTGGTTTGGGGAGATTTGATACGTGCCTAATGTATAGTCTTTTTGGCCTATTTCAGCACGTATTTCTATGCATTTCTATACTGTTTTTATAGTATTTTGCCCCGAATTGGCTACTTTGGTGTATTTGGTCCTTTTTGTAGGAATGATCGCGGAAGTAGCGGAACCATACTTCTTTTCGTCCTTTTTGCATGCATTTAGAGGAGACGGGATCGTCCCAGAGTAAGATATTGCACTTGGAAGTGTCGTTGCACGCATTACGAGGCGTTTGGGTGGAGATGTGAGCTGAATTGAAGATACAAGTGCTTGATCGAGCTGTTTGGTGGTCGATCGAGTGGTTCCTAGGCTCCCTGAGGCTCGATCGAGCTATTCCTTACTCGATCGAGTAAGCTGCACATGACCCAGGCCTCGATCGAGTAACCTGCTGGTCGATCGAGGGCCTTCTGCTGAGATGATGGTCGATCGAGTGGTCTAATCTACTCGATCGAGAGGTTTTCACAGGCGTGGGCTTTTAATTAGTCCGTGGATGTTTTATTTCGCAAGTTTTCAGTTTTACTTTCTATTTAAACCTATGTAAATTAGGTTAATAGACATCTCATTATCTATTATTCACTTTTTACTCTCTAAGTTTCCACAGTAGAACTTTTGCTACGTTACTCTTGCTCCTTCAACTGTTATTTTTATTTTGGGATTATTTCACTCGGACTCGGTTGTTCTTTACGCCGGAATCGCTTAGATTGTAATCTCCTCTCTTCCCTTAATAATAATTAACCTTCTTGTTGTTTTTAATTCTTGTTTATGTTATCGTTCTTTCTTGCCCTAATTTCCGTTATTGAATTTTATTATTATTTCATTATGTCATCTGCTGGGAAATTGTTTGCTGTTAGTTTTATTAAGAATATGAGTAGCTAAATCCTTTCATGTTGGGATTAGGGGATCTGCGGTAGGAAAATGACGACGTAGCGAATGACCTGGACGAATTGATTAAGAGACTCTGTCACTATAGCAATTTAACTGTAATTCTCAACCTAGTTGAGTGCACGCTTCTATGTCACCCATTAAACTGGCTACAATTAATCCTGGATCGAAAGATTGGACTAAATAGGCCTGCTATAAACAGTAGACTACCCTAATGAGGACGAAAGTTAAGTTAGTGGTACTTTAGGGTGGGAAGTGGACCGAAAGGACCTTCTAATATCCGTCTCGCATTAGTTCGTCTGAGTCATTTACTGCTAAGTTGTTAAACTACCGTAGTGAACCGAATTCCCGACATGTCCCCCTCTTATTGATAGTTTTAATTCACTTCCTGCTTTACTGCCCTCTGCTTTATTTCTCTTTCCTTTCAACTCCGTAGTTTAGAAACCAAAAATTCAATCAACACCAATTGTTACCATAGGATTAGAAATAGATAGTTGTAGTTGCATTACCTCCCTGTGGATTCGATACTCGACTGCCTCTACTACATTCTTAGTTGAGACCGTTAGGTTTTATTTTTGACAGGTATGCGACAGACGTGTCAAGCTTTACCTCCTCAATAGTTGCTTGACATAGGGCAGTGCAATGTCCTGCACCTCCACTACGTTCTCTCGGGCTCCGGATCAAAGGGAATCAATTCTCCGGTACGAGAGGACTTGGGCATAAGGCAACAATCTTCAAGAAACTTGGAAGTAACAATATCAAGGAACAAGTGTTCCTTAAGACAAAAGAAAACAAGATAGAAATCAACAATTCTAAACGCAATAAAACCGTGCTCCCCGGCAACGGCACCAAAATTTGATAAGATGTCGCAACCTAATCAAAGATACCCTAAAATCGACTAAAAAATTAATGTAGTAAGGTAGGGGTCGAACAGAAGGAGACGGGAATTGCGTTATGAAATGCTATGAGTAGAATTCTATCTAGGTCGATTCAATTGGTTGGTTGGTTTGGTTTGATAACTTGCAAATAAAACGATGTAAATAATATATGATAAAAGAGTCTAGGGGAGTCGGGTCACACATGCAAATATATAGATGATTATGTTAAACTCGGAATAGATAATATTGTCAATTGTTTAGGTCTTATGACAACCACCTCTCGGCCTTATTGTCAACCATAGAACGGGTCCTAACGAGCTCTCGCTATGGCTAGGCCGGTCTACTAAAACATGCTTAGTCTAATTCATTTTCGTGTCTCTCGACTTATATAAGTGAATTAACAAATTAATCAAAGATAGTGATTAATTATCAAAGATTAGTAAGTAAAACAAGCATGTGATAGAAACGATTAAACAATATTACATCATCCTAATTTAACTTTTACAAATATTAATTATGCATGGCTTCCCTAATCTCTAGACAAATGAAACTACTCACTCATATTAGAAATAAAACTAATGGTGTATGAATTAATAAACATGATTATAATGAAAATATAACTAAATGAAATGTTAAGAATTATGAATAAACTAAATAAAGATAATAATGAAATAATGAAATTGCTAGTGATGAGAAATAAAAATGGAAATGCTATGAAATAAACTAATGGTGATAGTAACTTGATAATAAAGTGTAATAACAAACTAATAATGCTAATAATAATAATAATAATAATAATAATAATAATAATAATAATAATAATAATAATATTAATAATATTAATAATATTAATAATAATAATAATAATGTAAACTATGAAATAACAATGACGAAGAACGATTTAACAAAATAAACAAGAATCAAAATTACCGTAACAAGAGAACTTGGAACTTGAATAAGAAAAACTCGAATGACAAACCCAATTAACTTGAATGGAAAGATTGTATTATAAGAATCAAATGATTAAAGTAAATTGTTTATGACAAAGGAATTTGCTTAACAAAAGAGTGTAAAAAGATGGTAAACAGATATCCCCTAATGACCTTAGTGAGTGGTTCCTACTTCAACGATTTTGGAATGGACTTTATGAAGATTTATGAAATGTTTTGAACATGGGTTTAAATGGCATGTTTACCGAAGTTGATGACAACCAGAACTGGGTGAAAATTGAAGAGATGGCAACTCATAGCTCTTAATATAGTAGACCTCGAAAAGCTAGTAGAGAAGGCCGGCATGAGGTGGATTCTGTGATACAACTTAGTGCCGACTTTGGTGCTAAATTAAGTTCTCACATGGATACCATGAACTTTAAATTCAAGCAAGCCATAGAGGAAGTGAAGAAGGCTTCACCTCCACCAAAGCAACAAACGGTCCATCAAGTTAATGACATGGCTATGACACCATCTATTCCAAGTGGAAATTGTAAAAGTTGCGGAACTTTGGGACATGATCGACAAGAATGTAGAGGGACAAATGAACTAGTGAATGCTTTTCAAGTATACAAGAATGGTACCCCATACTCAAACTTTTACAATAAAAACACCAAGTACCACCCAAACCTCTCATATAAAAGCTCAAATGTTCAAAACCCACAACCAACATAAATCCCACTTCTATTGAGAAATCCTATACAAAGACCTTTCTATAAACAAAACCAAGGATTCTAAAATCAACCATTGATAAGGTTATTTTCAGTCGTTGGCTTATCAAAATAAATCCTAAATTACTACTAACTGGTAGCTAATGGCAAGAATGGGTCGAATCTACAGGGAGGTGAGTTAATTAATCTAGTTTGTTTATATTTAAGTTTGTCTTAAAGGTAACAGTTTTATGGGGTTTGATTGGTTTGATTTCTAATAACTAATTGCAATAAAAGTAAATAAGACGAATTCAATAATAATAAAGAGTCTAGGGATTGGGTTCACTAGGTAGTCATCAAAGGGTAAGGTTTAATTCATTGATTGGGCAATTTATATTGTTGAAAGTCATATGATCAGTCGATTCTAATATGTCTTTTTAGATATAAACTTAACATGCAATCACTATTATTAAGTCAGTCTAATTCAATTATCGTGGCCTATACTAGTCTTAACCCGGTCGGTGAAAATCCTAGTTTATGCAATATTAAATTAATCAATTCTGATCAGTAATTAATTAACTAGATGTAAGACGATAATTAAACAACAATCAGAAGTAATTTAACAATCCATTCATTAATAACCTTTTTTTAACAACCTAGATCCCCTTTCACCCTAGATAATGAAATTAGCAACTCATATTAAAGGGAAGAACAACAATAGCAATAATAAAAAAACATGATGAAAACAATAAAAGATGAATAACGATTGAATAATAATTATTGAAGAAAGATTAATACCGTAATAGAGGAATGCTTAGATCCGGAAGTAATAACAATAAACTAAACTAAACTAAGAATTTTAGAGAGTTTTCTAGAGTAGAATACCGTAACTAGGTAAAATAAGACGTAAAATAAACTAGGGTACGATTTGGGTATTTATAATAAAACATAACCGACTTAAAGAAATTGCGGAAAATTCTGGATACAATAGGTTCCTCAATCGAGCCTCTACGTACTCGATCGAGTACATGCTTCCTCGATCGAGCCCACACAACATTGATCGAGGCACCACTCTGTTTCTGTTCTTTTCTTCGTCTTGTCTTAGTAACTTCTCTTCCTTCATTCTTATGGATTCCCGTGCCATACATCGTGTATCCCTTCATGCCCACTCCGCGATGCCCATTTCATTCCTTTTCTCCTCAAATGCATCATTCCTGCATTAAATATCAAATAGCGGAAGTATCGACATTCTAACATAAAAGGCATGTAAATAATATAATTAGCACGAAAACTGTATGAAAAGTAATTAAGGGTAGGCATAAATATGCATAAAATTATGACTCATCAAACTCCCCCAAACCATCTCTTTGCTTGTCTTCAAGCAAAACATCACACAATACAAAAAGGCAATCATACAAATGGCGAATAAACAACTCAGAGCTAATGTTAATGCGCATAAAAATCCCGAGCTATCCATAAATATGACAAAGCAATGACCAAAGTGTACCAATAAAACAAATTCAAAGGTACGGGTAATAGAAAACGCAGCTCAAGTCTCATGTCACCATACTATAGACAAATGCCAAATACCTTTCGATCTTGCAAGACAAATTAGTCGGATTTCCGCGGATTCACTCATGCACTCATAAGTACGTAAGGGTGAGTTATATATGAAGATAGAAAGAAGTAGAAACAATCACTCAACTTATAAAACATGCATGCAATCTAATGTGATAGAGATTTCCCCAACTAGTATGCATCCAATATGTAGACAAAAGTACATGTATCAAAGACAATAAGGGTGGCAAATGGGTTAAAGGGATAGAAATGGTTTGTGCCAAAGCACGATATGGATATGTGGAGCTAAGATGGTAGTCGCAGCGCTAAACCAAAACCAAATCTATGATAATAAATACAAACGAACCCAATCTTAAATAAATGATCTTAACTTTACAACACATGAGAGCGAATGAAGTACTCTCCAAATATGCATTAGACACTAACGACCATCCTTTCGATCCTTGACAAAACCAAATGAAGCAATCAGTTTCTTTTCTTTTCTTTTCAATTCTCTTCTTTTTTTTTTCGACTTTTTCTTTTTTTCTTTCTTTTTTTTGTTCTTCTCTTTTTTTTTTTTTTTTTATCTTTTGCTTCATATTTTTCTTTTTCCAACACAAGGATACAACACAATTGCTAAAAAGTACTTTGATATACCCACATGATAATAATAAGTCCCAATCCCAACCATATTAGAAAAATGGACATGATAAACAAGCAACTACGACTGTCCCGATCAGGTAGGAAATTCTTGGATTGTAGCTCATAGGATGTAATTTAAGATTGGCTACAAAGGTTCAAACGGGCTAACAAAAAGGTAATGTAAGGCTTATTTGAACGGTAAGAACCGCCTATCCACATGTACTTAGTCAAATGAAAGCAATTAAAGTATCAAGAAATCAATGTCACACTTATGCAGTTTAATATTACATATTCCACAAGGAGAAACCACACTCAAGCCTAATTGATAATGAGACCAGTTTATTGATGTTCTTGGCCTAGGAAGCTCTATAGACCTCAGAATTTAAGTAGTTTACCAACATAATTGTGTCAAATCTAATTAGCATAAGGCATGTCAATACGGTCAAGACTTGAATTATGAGCTTTGTTTTTATAAACAACGGATCAAAACAAAGTACATGGATAACTATATGGGATTCAAATGCAAAAACAATGCAATTTAACATCATTGGTATTTAATTCACCAAGACTCGACTTAAAACAAAGAAAAACAAGTTTTTGTATTTTGAATTTTTAAATTTTTATGGATTTTTGATATAAATGCACACAACATAAATAAATCACACAACATAAATAAAATGTTTTTGTATTTTGAATTTTTTAATTTTTACGGATTTTTGATATAAATACACACAACATAAATAAATCGTACAACATAAATAAACTCCTCCCTCAAACCTAAATGTCACAATGTCCTCATTGTGATGCCTACAGCATAGCAATCACACATAAATTTCCAGCAATCTGAAGGACACATCTAACAGCAGGAATGAAAAATAACTAGAGATAATACAATAAAAGAAGGTACAAGGGAAGAGAATACCGGGTAAGAGCGTATGAATTCCTCCAAACCAGCTGCAAAAATAGGGGAGAAAGATCAACCGCGCAAGTCCTATCATCGTCAGGCTACATTTCTGACCCAAAACACTTGGGTACTCGATCGAGTGGGCTCGATCGAGTACTCATTTGGCGAGCACATATTCTGCATTTAAAACAAATGCCCATATAAATCACAATCAATACAACTTAAAGCGCGTAATAGTAAATAAAAAAGTAGCGCATGTGCTACACACAAACATAAGTAGCACCAATAAATAGTCCAAGCAAAGAAAATAAATGACGAATTAAGTTTTTGCTCATCAAACTCAAAGTCTAATGTAAAATATGAACAATGTTCATCGTTCTTTAAGTCGTCATCTTGAGGAAGGAGATAAGGCATTTCATCCCTCATGGGAGCTTGCTCAAAAACTTTAACTGGCTCCTCACTGAATATCTCTGCTTCCAAATCATCCAACTCGGCCTCCAAGTCAACACTCTCATCACAGCTGTAGACCATCTCAGAAGGAGGCTCATCTCCATATATCAACTTCTTTATCTCATCCACCTTCTTGCTCCATGGATATGACGCAACAGCAGGGGCATCAGATGAATTCTTATCAAAACAATAAGCAAAGGAATCATGAATAGGTGGATCGATATCTTTAAGCATATAACATGGAGCTACTGAGAGGGGACGCTTTAAAGCATTATCAAGAACAAATTTAATAGTGTCATCCCCAACTCTTAGTGTCAGACTACCATCCCTAACATCTATGAGTGCTCCTGCAGTGTGGAGGAATGGTCTACCTAGAATAATAAGGACTTGAGAGTCCTCAGCCATATCCATAACGATAGAGTCAACTGGAATGAAATACTTCTCTACTCTAACTGGCACATCCTCTAAGACACCCATAGGCTTCTTTAAAGATCTATCAGCCATTTGCAAGGTCATATTAGTGATACGTAGTTGACCCATATTTAACTTTTTGCAAATTGAATACGGCATGACACTAAACTAGCCCTTAAATCGCAAAGGGCTTTATCAATCGCTACACTACCAATATGACAAGGAATAGATAAACTCCCTGGATCCTTTAGCTTTGTCGGTGAGTTATCTTTTAATGCGGCCGCACACTCTTGAGTGAATGCTACCGTCTCGACTTCATCAAAAGATCGCTTCTTTGACAAGATCTCTCTCAAAAACTTAGCATAATCCGGCACTTGAGTTACCAATTCAGTAAATGGCACTGTCACTTGAAGATTCTTTACTATCTCCATGAACCTCTTGAACTGTTGTTCAAGCTTAGATTTCTGCAATCTTTGAGGAAAAGGTCGTTGAATTTTAATCGGCTCGGCTTCTTTAGCTTTAGAAGTAACTTTAGAAGCATCATCGTCAGTTACAGGGGTGACTCGATCGAGTTCAGGGGTGACTCGATCGAGTCTTGACTGTACTCAATCGAGGAACCTGCTTTTATCCAATGTCGTAGCTGAAACACGCGAAAAATCATCATCTGGGGAGGTGCCTCGATCTAGCCCGTGGTGAACTCGATCGAGTACCTTGGTTCCTCGATCGAGCCTTGTACTACTCGATCGAGGATCCTCTGTAGATCCGTCTATTTTGCTTTTCTCGCTTTTCTTCACATCTCGTGTTTCAGTCTCGTCAATCTCTTTTGCATTGTCACTTAGCTCCAAATTACCCAATCCCTTAGGATGCTTATAGGGAACTTCATCATCATTAATGGGCACGTCCGGATTTTGATAAGTAATACCGCTCCTCAAAGAAATAGCATTAACTTGCTCATGTGCTTGTTTACCTTGAGGAGGAAGATTGCCGGACTGTTTTAAAGGATTTTGAGCCGCCATTTGAGCAACTTGAGTATCCAAAATCTTGTTGTGAGCCATTAGTTCGGAAATTTGAGCCGTTTGCTTTTCCTGCATTGGCAAATTTTGTTGTAAGAGAGCTCTCAACTCTGCCATCTCATTATTTGTAGCTTGAGGAGGAGGTTGCATCTGTGGAAAACCTCCTTGATTTTGCCGAACAAAGTTTCCTTGTGGTTAATTATTACGATTTGGAGGAATGATATAAGCACTTTGCGGTGGGGCTTGAGCAAAAACATTCTGACTCCTTTCAGGGAAAAAGTTAGAATAGGGAGTACCTTGCTTAAAATACTGGAAGGCATGAACTTGCTCAACGGTACTCATACACTTGGCCGCAGTGCGGCCATCTACCCCACATCTCTTGCAGGACACCTCTTGTTGAACTATATAGACCATTTCTTGCTTATTACCCAAAGACTGGGTAGTCTTCAACTCGGCTATTTGAGCCGTTAAGGCCTCTAGCTGTGCCGCAATAACGTTATCTAAACCACTTCCCATCTTGTTACCTCTGAGTTTACCGTACTCAGCAGTGTGAGTAGATATCTGATCAATCAACTTCCAAGCATTACCGTCATTAGTATTATCCTGGAATCTCCTATTAGCAGCAGAATCAAGCAAGGCTCTATGATCATCATACAACCCATTGTAAAACTGGTTGCAAAGGAACCAAATCTCGAAGCCATGGTGGGGGACGGATCGAACTAGCCGTTTGACGCAAACCTAGGCCTCATTAAAATCTTCAGTAGGACCTTGATTAAAACTCGTAATCTGGCTTCTAAGGGTATTAGTTTTCTGTGGTGGAAAATACCTCTTGTAGAATGCAAGAGCTAGTGAAGTCTAGTTAGTGATTGCGTCGGTCTCTATATCCAAGTCACGTAGCCACTCAGCTGCATCATATCTCAAAGAGAAATAAAATAAAGTCTGTTTGACTTAATCTTGAGTCACCCCAGCTGTCAAAAGAATAGAACAACAATATGTGACAAATTTCTCCATGTGCTTGGCGGGATCCTCTCCAGCTTTTCCTCCAAATAGATTTCTCTCAACTAGGCTTATGTAACAAGGCTTGATCTCAAAAGTCCCTTTATCAGTGGTAGGAAGCTTGAAGCCTTTATGAATAGAATCAGCCGTGGGTTCGGAATGACTTGCCAAGGTCGGCATCTTCAATATTGTAGGAGTAACGGGTGCAGATATGAATCTTC